>NC_059353.1:4832500-5155000 GCF_019703515.2 Myxocyprinus asiaticus
AGCACATTTTCCATTAAGTCCACAGAAGCAAAGATATGAAGACATGAGAGAAACACTAATAGAAAATACAGTATATGCAAAAGTTTGCAAAATGAACTTTACAGTCCATTATAAAGGATAACAAATGCAAAGCATATGAGGTCATTTAGTATTTTGAGAGGTTTTTGTTTTAAAGGATATTTGCCCATAAACCACAGCACCAATGACAAATTGAGGGTAAAAACAGCACGGTGGCAGCAGTGGAGTCATTCAGGTTCCTGGGTACCATCTCACAGGACCTGAAGTGGGAGACCCATATTGACTCCATTGTGAAAAAGGCCCAGCAGAGGTTGTACTTCCTTTGCCAGTTGAGGAAGTTCAACCTGCCACAGGCACTGCTGATACAGTTTTACTCAGCGGTCATTGAGTCTGTCCTCTGAACTTCAATAACTGTCTGGTTTGGTTCAGCTACAAAATCAGACAGCAGAAGACTACAAAGGACAGTTCGGACTGCTGAGAGGTTTATTGGTTGCCCCCTGTCCCCCCTTCAAGAACTGTGTACTTCCAGAGTGAGGAAAAAGGCTTGTAAAATCACTCTGGACCCCAGTCACCCAGTCCACTACCTTTTTGAACTGTTGCCTTCTGGCCGACGCTTCAGAGCACCAGAACCATCAGGCACAGGAACAGTTTTTTCCCTCAGGCTATCCATCTCATGAACAGTTAAATTTGCCCCATTGAGCAATAATTATGTGCAATACACAGCTTAGTCTATTTATATTTATCCAACATACCACACCTATTCTGCCATTACATTCCCTTGCTTCTGTATATAACAGATTTGTATATTGTACATACATGTGTGTGTGTATATATATATATATATATATATATATATATATATATATATATATATATATATATATATACACACACACATATTTGCCTAGGCTAGGCATATTTTCTGTCACAAAGCTTCTGTCACAAAGACAAATTCCTTGTATGTTTAAGCATACTTGGCAACAAAGCTCATTCTGATTCTGATAATGTGGGACACACAAGGGGCTCTTATTTTGAAATGACAGAGACTTGGCTCCATTACAATGCTATCTATGTTGTATAGCCTATATATTCACCAGATTAAGAGTTTTGATATACATTTCACCAGATGACGTTTAATTAGGAATAATCATTTAGGTTTATATAATAAATTAAGTTTATTATTATTCACAAGATATGAAGTTGGGGAGACAACGTATGTGCTGAGGGGACATGTTTTCATATACTCTCATTTTACTTTGCATGCCCTAGCTTCAATTTAGATTACTTGATTATCTCAAAATAGTGCCGGCCACAGAGGAACATGGAGGAATAAGGAATCTATCAGTGTAGATTTTTGCCCATAACCGATAGTTCCAAAAACAACTTTAGGCACCGATTAATCAGTAAAACCGCTATATTGGTCTACCTATTATAAATATACACACTGGTGGCCAGAAGTTTGGAATTATGTATAGATTTTGCTCTTATGGAAAGAAATTAATACTTTTATTCACCAAAGTGGCATTCAACTGATCACAATGTATAGTCAGGACATTAATAACGTGAAAAATTACAATTACAATTTAAAAAAAATTTCAGAACTTCTTAAACTACTTCAAAGAGTTCTCATCAAAAAATCCTCCACGTGCAGCAATGACAGCTTTGCAGATCCTTGGCATTCTAGCTGTCAGTTTGTCCAGATACTCAGGTGACATTTCACCCCACACTTCCTGTTGCACTTGACATAGATGTGGCTGTCTTGTGGGGCACTTCTCACACACCTTACAGTCTAGCTGATCCCACAAAAGCTCAATGGGGTTAAGATCCATAACACTCTTTTCCAATTATCTGTTGTCCAATGTCTGTGTTTCTTTGCCCACTCTAACCTTTTCTTTTTGTTTTTCTGTTTCAAAAGTGGCTTTTTCTTTGCAATTCTTCCCATATGGTCTGCACCCCTGAGTCTTCTCTTTACTGTTGTACATGAAACTGGTGTTGAGCGGGTAGAATTCAATGAAGCTGTCAGCTGAGGACATGTGAGGCGTCTATTAACTAGAGACTCTGATGTACTTATCCTCTTGTTTAGTTGTACATCTGGCCTTCCACATCTCTTTCTGTCCTTGTTAGAGCCAGTTGTTCTTTGTCTTTGAAGACTGTAGTGTACACCTTTGTATGAAATCTTCAGTTTTTTGGCAATTTCAAGCATTGTATAACCTTCACTCCTCAAAACAATGATTGACTGATGAGTTTCTAGAGAAAGCTGTTTCTTTTTTGCCATTTTTGACCTAATATTGACCTTAAGACATGTCAGTCTAATGCATACTGTGGCAACTCAAAAACAAACACAAAGACAATGTTAAGCTTCATTTAATGAACCAAATAGCTTTCAACTGTGTTTGATATAATGGCAAGTGATTTTCTAGTATCAAATGATCAATTTAACATGATTACTCGAGGATAAGGTGTTGGAGTTATGGCTGCTGGAAATGGAGCCTGTCTAGATTTGATCAAAAATGACTTTTTTCAAATAGTGATGGTGCTGTTTTTTTACATCAGTAATGTCCTGACTATACTTTGTGATCAGTTGAATGCCACTTTGGTGAATAAAAGTACCAATTTCCTTCTGAAACAGAAAAATCTGTACATTATTCCAAACTTTTGGCTGCCAGTGTGTGTGTGTGTGTGTGTGTATATATTTATATAAGACTTTTGAACTCTTGATCTCTCATGATCAATATATATCAGCACTGCACTTTATTAATCTTATTATCTCACACTGGATTGTCATAAATTATATTCTCTTAACAACACACTGGCAACTGACTATCAACCGACAGCCTGAATGTCAATACAGTACAATACAACCTACTGTATATTTTATATATACTATATATATTTTTTATTGAATAATGTGTATTCTATATTGTGTGTATTGTATAATGTACATTGTATGTTATTATTTGTATATTGCGTTATGTGTAATTATGTGTATATTAGATTTTAAATTGTGTTGTGTAAATTTGATGTATATTGTAGATTGTTATATGTCTCATCACTGTCACGACTGCTATGTTGCTCGGAACTGCACCCAAGAATTTCACACACTATTGCACTTGTGTATATGGTTGTGTGACAATAAAAATGATTTGATTTGATTTGAGATATATATATATATATATTTTAAAAGTTAAATATATTTATATATAAAAGCGAAACATCCGGACGCTGGTCCTAAATGTAGGCTTTGTTTTCTTCATGCATAATTAAAAAAAAAATTTTTTTTTATTTATTGATTTAGGGTTAAAAATAACCAGGACATTTTCTTTACAGGCTTTGTGAGAATCACCCCGATATATTACTTTTATAATAAAGTATTTAAATTTGTATTGGTGGCCTTTGTTGTACTGTATTTAATATATACCTATTTACATTTAAAAAACACTGCATTACAATATTTTTTTCATTACTGTAATCTAATGAGAATGTCACAATGCAAAAATTCTTAATGGTCCTAAATAGGCTGTCTTTATGCAATTTCTTATTAATTCTTTTGATTTTGGGGTGAAATGTGACCTGGACATGTTTTCATGAGATTCACCCAACTACTGCTATGATGTTGCTTACCCGAATGGGTTCAGTGGAGAATCTGATCTTCCTCCGTGGAGATAGTTCATCATCTTCAGAGAGACCAGGAGCTTCATCATATTCCTCGTAGTCCTCATCATCTCCCTCCTCATCTTCATCCTGCTCTTGGCTCTGAAGCGGTTCTACTTCCTTATCCACAAATGCAGCATTCTCAAAACTATAAAAAACTGGAGATGTTCTCCCACATTCATCTGGATCCTCCTGCTCACTCTCCTCATCATCTTCACAACAGTTATTCTCTCTCTGCTGGACAATCTCCTCTTCTTCATTTGGTTCCTCTTTCTTCAGCTCTACTGTCAAACACACCTCTGTATCTTTCTCCATGTGATTTTGAGGTGATGACACCTTCAAAGAGTCAGCCACACCTTCTCTTGGTGCCTCAGATTTAAGTTCCCTTTGTAGATTCACCTCCATCGTAACATCCTCCAAAAACTCAATGTCATTTTCCTCACTCTCCGAAGACTCATTTTGGACCACTACCAGCTCAGCTCGGACCACTCCTGCTCCAGCACGGCCCAGGCATAGTGGGGCCTGCTCAGGAGGCTTGTCCCTAGATGGGCTACAAATGATGTGGTTCTCACTTTTTGGTTCATCTGTACTCCTTAACTTTTCATAAAAACTACTACATGGGACTGAAGTTTTGAGGTCCCTCGGTTGAGGACTGCTTGGTTGGGTTAGAGAGCGTTTAATTGGGCTATGGGCATTGAGCGAGAGAGGCTCGGTTGTACTTTTGCTGGTCGGAGAAACAGGGCTGGTGGACTTGAATGGAGGACCTCCAACTGCTATGTCTGTTTTAGGTGATATTGGTTTGGAAGAAGTGTCTGAATTTGGGGACGTGGGTTGGTGCATGGGATCCGTAGCTGGTGAAGTGGGTTTTTGAAAACTTCCTCGTAGAGGTGACGGTAGTGATCGTTCAGGACTTTTAGCTGAGGTTCGAACTGATTCCTCATTGTCGCTATCAGCAATAAAACTCTCCAACCGCCTGGAAATGGGTCCAGCGTTAAGTGATGGTTTATTGACCTGCTTTGAATCTTCACTGTCCCTCCTCTCGGATGACGATGGGCTTTTGATGTCGCTGCTACTGTTATTTTCAGAAGATCCAAAGGACCTCCGACCCCCACGCCCCTCCTCGGACACATTCCCTTGGGACAGACGCACAGAAACTCTGCCAGGTAGCGGCCTCTCTGCGGAGGGCTGCTCATTTATCCCTTTCTCAAAGAGCTTTCTGGTCACTGAGAATTTCTCCGCCAGGGCAGCTTTATCTATCTCGACTTCCTCTCCCTTTGTAGTTCTGTCAGTATTTTGCGGTTCTTGGTTGTTGACACTACTGAGGCAGGTTTTGTTAGCACTGACTGGAAACTTGGCCACTGGGGACACCGGAGATCCTTCCGTTTTGTGAGCTGGTTTCACCTCCTGGTTCTCCTGCTGCTGTTGGCCATCCATTTGCAGGAAAATGTTCTTGATTTTGTTGATCCGGTTGCCAAACGGCCTCCCTCTGGTGGCCTCCCGGGGGTCACTGGAGCCATTAGCATAAGATTTGGCCACGCTTTCGGATTTGGTGCCATCAAAGGAGCATTTAATGGCGTGGAAGTCCGACTTATATGCATTTCTGTGCGGGGAAGCGCTCCGCAGTGTGCGTTCTCCTTTGCTCTCTGCTTTGATCATTTTCCACTGACTTTAAAGCAGTATTTTTTAACTCCGTGGTCCTTTATCGTTAACCGGACAATGCCATGAGCCTTTCTAAGTCACTCTGATACATGGTATCAAATCCCCGCGCTCATCTGAAGAAAAGAAAAGAGAAATTGTAACTCTATATTTTAACATGTCAAATTTCTTAACTCTAAATGTTCGTTATTTCGGCCCTTGTTCGCTACCAGATCAATACTAACCGACACTTATCCATCTCATCAAAGAAACTTTGTTTGAACACAGAACAAAAAGTTTCCCCACAGTCATTTGCAGGCAGATCCACAGGTCTCCATTGATTCGGTAGGCTACTATCTATCTGTATAACTATTCGGTATATATCTAAGATCGTCTCAGTAATCGATTGAAGTTTTAGTTATAGTTGAAGGCCTAAATTAAACCGATCTTCTTTAAATGATAAAGAACTACCGCCGAAAACCTGCCCACCAAACCCACTAAACTCCTGCAGTGGGATTCGCCGTGGAACAATAGAGCAGCTTTACTTCCAACAAATGTTCAGGATAAAGTTTCGGGAATCGAGTTAGACAACCACAACTCCTGCAACAATCAAAGCATCTGTTTCTCTTACCTTCACGGATATTTCAATGTTTACGAGCGACGGGTTTTGTTTTGTTTTTTTGCTGCGTGTAATTTAGATCCGCAACCATGTCAGTTGTTGCACCGCCATGGTTCTCCACACAGTAGTGCTATCTGATTCGCGAATCTTTTGAGTCGGTTCTTTTTCATGACTCGTATGAGACGATTCACAAAGCGTTCGTGAATGAAGAACTTAATGGGAGTAAACGCAGGCTATTGGAGGTGACATGTAACAGACGTGAAACAAAAAAGAATAAAAAATGTGACACTTATTTTTAAAATATGGCAAAAACATAATCATGATACCATTTAAAATGGCATATCAAACTGGAACACATAAATATACAATATTGCTAAAGAGTTGGCTAATATTTAACCAAATACTTATTTAACTTACAAATAAAACATAAAATAGGCAGGGTTGGTAGGGTTACTTTTTAAATGTATTCCACTACAGATTACAGAATACATGCTGTAAAATGTAATTTGTAACGTATTCTGTTAGATTACTCAAGGTCAGTAATGTATTCTAAATACTTTGGATTACTCCTTCAGCACTGGTAGATTTTTTCACTTGTTTTGACTATAAAAACTCTGTCAGTACAGTAAGACAGAATACACATTCTCTGAAAAACCTAAATATTTTATGCAGTGTTGTTTCTAAAACAAGATCAATCTAACTGATCTTGTTTTAAGGATTTTTAGATTTATTTTTACAGGAAAACAATACAAGAATATGATTTTTGGGGGCCTGGGTAACTCAGCGAGTAAAGACACTGACTAACACCCCTGGAGTCGTGAGTTCGAATCCAGGGTGTGCTGAGTGACTCCAGCCAGGTCTCCTAAGCAACCAAATTGGCCCTGTTGCAAGGGAGGGTAGAGTCACATGGGGTAACCTCCTCGTGGTCTCTATAATGTGGTTCGCTCTCGGCGGGGCGCGTGGTGAGTTGTGCGTGGATGCAGCGGAGAATACCTTGAAGCCTCCACACGTGCTATGTCAACAAGCCACGTGATAAGATGTGCGGATTGATGGTCACAGACACGGAGGCAACTGAGATTCGTCCTCTGCCACCCGGACTGAGGCGAGTCACTATGCCACCACGAGCACTTAGAGCGCATTGGGAATTGGGCATTCCAAATTGGGGAGAGAAAGGGGAGAAAAAATAAAAAAAATACAATAAAATGTTTGCCCTAATATCAAAGGTCTTACTAGAAAAAAAAGAAATTATGATCCAACGTGAATTTTCTTGATAAAAAAATATGATCGTGTCTGGTAACATGTTCATGTAAAATGGCTAGAAATAGCATTTTATCTTAGCGTAAAGCTGACAATTTACACAAGGTTTATTTCTATTTCTTCTGCTCCAAACTTACTTCAAACTTACTTCTCTGTCTGCTCGTATGAATGTAACACATCATAAGAAATTGTTTCACCGCTGTTCAAATGCACTTTGGATCGCATCATTTATATGTATAAATGTTTTCCATCTGAAAGAACTAAATATTAAATGAAACAAATGACAATAAAATGCAAAGTAATCTCTTCAGTAATCAAAATACTTTTTGAATGTAACTGTATTCTAATTATCAATGATTTAAACTGTAACTGTAATGGAATACAGTTACTTATATTTTGTATTTTAAATATGTAATCCCGTTACATGTATTCCGTTACTCCCCAACCCTGAAAATATGGCACAGGGACTTCTGGAAACATTAATAGAGTACAACAGTCTGGTTTTGGATGTAAAAATCCCATACATTTTTTCCATAGACAAATAGATTTTTTAACAATAAAGATCTTCTGTGAGCTACGAGGTTGTTCATCAATGGTATATGCCTTTGTTGAAGCCATCAGCCATATTATTTTAACTTTGTTTTTAAAATCGTGTTTAATGACGGAATTCCTGGTAATGAACTACACTATCCATCAAGGGCGTAGCAGCCCTGCTATATAGTAAACGGATGCCCAGTTCTATAGTAAACGGTTGCCCTGTTCAATAGTAAACGGATGCCCTGATCTATAGTAAACGGATGCCCTGTTCTATAGTAAACGGATGCCCTGTTCAATAGTAAACGGATGCCCTGATCTATAGTAAACGGATGCCCTGATCTATAGTAAACAGATGCCCTGATCTATAGTAAACGGATGCCCTGATCTATAGTAAACGGATGCCCTGTTCAATAGTAAACGGATGCCCTGATCTATAGTAAACGGATGCCCTGATCTATAGTAAACAGATGCCCTGATCTATAGTAAACGGATGCCCTGATCTATAGTAAACGGATGCCCTGTTCTCTAGTAAACGGATGCCCAGTTCTATAGTAAAGGGATGCCCTGTTCAATAGTAAATGGATGCCCTGATCTATAGTAAACGGATGCCCTGTTCTATAGCTGACGTGCTGTAGAGCTACTCCAGCCACTTTATTACTCAAGCTTACAGATGATTGGTCTGTGCTGTCTGCACGTCATTTAGAATGTACAGTTAGACGCTTTCAGCAGCCTCAAGCTGTTGCATCACGTCAACGGATGCATCTGGTGTAGACAGGGTTTTAGAACTCTTTTATGAAGGATTTTAAGTAAAACCTATGGGAAAAATTTATGGGAAAACTACTTCCGGTGTCATGATCAAATAAATGTTTTATTTTGAGTAAAAAAAAAAAATTCTCCCCAATTTGGAATGCCTAATTCCTAATGTGCTCTAAGTCCTTGTGGTGGCATAGTGACTTGCCTCAATCCGGGTGGCTTAGGACAAATCTCAGCTGAGACCGTCAATCCAGGCATTTTATCACGTGGCTTGTTGAGCATGTTACCGCAGAGACATAGTGTGTGTGGAGGCTTCACGCTATTCTCCACAGCATCCATGCACAACTCACCACATGCCCCACCGAGAGCGAACCACATTACGGCAACCATGAGGAGGTTACCCCATGTTTGCCTCCCTAGCAACCGGACAATTTGGTTGCTTAGGAGAGCAGGCTGGAGTCACTCAGCATGCCCTGGATTCAAACTCGCGACTCCAGAGGTGGTAGTAAGCGTATTTACTCGCTGAGCTACCCAGGCCCCCGGTGTCATGATGAATTAAGTTCACCTGGTAAATCGAGTCCTCATGGAGTTAACCGTTTGTAATGCCTGAGCAAAAATCATGTTACAGTTTTATGTAATAATGTTATCGTCTATTCTATAACTTCTGTTCTATATTATTATGTGTAACCTATGATTTAAAAGACATTAAATGACATGTTAAAACTGCATATACCATAAAGTGAATTTGTAAGATTTTTAATCAGGCACTGAATAGAGTACCCATTACTAGCTCTTTGAGCCAGTGGAATCGCTGTGATGTCATATGGGGACACGATTTACTGGGTGGACTCAATTTATCATGACACCGGAACCCAGACAGCTGAAAAAGTGGCTGGGCACTGTAGCGCTGTTCAGCTGTCAATTTATAGGCAAACCAGGAAGGGTAATAGACCTTTTTCACAGATTGTGATGATGCGTTTCCACCTTAATTAGCAGCGTAAATCGTACATTTTTTTTAGATAATACATTTTTTAAATATTGAGTGTAAATTTATAACATTATGCTTTGTGTTATATTACCCTGTAATTAGTTTTAAAAAATGAATGACCACAGCTGCGAGAGGGTTTCGATAACAGCTGCTGAGAGAGTGACAGACTCTCTATTTATTTCCTCTTCTGAAAAGTCATTCAAACATAATAGTGCATTTTTTTCTTTTGGTCTTGGAGCAAATGGGTAAGTGAAAATAATATTTGCTATTATCTCCCATTCACCTCTGTTGAAGTTTACCCTGCAAACCTCTACTTCCGTGATCCAAAACCAGGAGTGTGAAAAAGGTCTATTTGCCATGGGTTCCTTCTGGATTTTTCTATGGGTTTTTATAATTGGGCTTTTCAGTTTATGAATAAAATAAGGTCTGTGGTAAACATCAACATAACATAAATTGCATACAGTCATACCTTAAATGTGAATTTTTAAGCTGCCGTGTTTTTAAAAAAAAATGTATGTTGTTAACATGTTGCTAGATAAGGACTCCAACTACCACAAGCATGTGCGTGTACGTGACTGACGAAACGGAAAACCATTTAAGTTCTTATTTAGCGACTATCTAGCATTGTTTAGCACAGACCTTATTTTACTTATAAATCCAAAACTGCCATTATCAAAAACTCATACGGAAATCCATGGCTCAACAAATATAATTCTCCTCCGGGTTTTTGGACTATAACCTGCGTAGCTCGCTCTATTGATTGATGACTGGTGAATCGTTTTATTGAAACGGACTACAATACTGAACCGTTCAAACGAACCGATTCGCTCAAATGAATCTTCTCAGTTTCTTTGCTTCCCTGTAAACTAAACACACACTTCAATTCACAGACCTGTCTCACTGCTGCGCGTTTCCGACGCTGCTCTATCGGCGCGCGGCTAGGGCGAGAGCGCGCACCCGAGCACTGTACATTCCAGGACTGCTATTAATCCCAACCCCCTTCCAGTCGATGAACTGCTTATCCTACTATGGCGAAGGTTTATGATGCTCGGAAACCCTTCTTGGAGCGTCCAGTCACGTTTCCCCAGTAAATATTATTGAGTCACGCCTTCACCATAGTAGGATTTGCTTCTTTTTACGAGTGCACTGCCAGGTCAGAGTGGAGTTAGTAAATATTATATATATATATATATATATATATATATATATATATATATATATATATATATATAAGGTGTTTTTCAAAAGATATATTAGTGCAGCAGTATTTGGATGAGAATTTGTTTTCTGCAAGTATAAACTGATGGTTCAAAAGATTCTGGGTGTACAGCTGCAGCAGTGTTCATTCCTCATTTTAAATATAAAATGGATAAAAGGACATCAACATTTATCAGTTTATACAGCAGAGATGATAGCTATTCAGCTGGCTTTTGTTTGGGGAAGAAATCCTTCCACAAAATGTTGTGACCTGTTCTGACTCTTATTCTGCATACTCAAGTTTAATGAGTGGTACATCCTCATATGGGCAAAGTGCTCTATTGGAAATTCATCAGAATTTGTTCTGAATACATCAGCTAACAATAATAATAGTCTTTATGGGTACCTGCTCATGTAGGAGTGGAGGGAAACGAGGAGGTGGATAATATTGCTAAGCAGGCTCTTATTCAAATATTGACATCAATGCACCATTGAGTAAATCTGAAGTCAAAGGATTAATTAAAGAGGATGTGTCAAGAGAGGTGGGACAAGGAAATAAATGGACAACATCTAAACAATATTCAAAGACAATTTGGTAACGAGAGGATTATGGCAGTAGATGATACAATAATATCTTGAATCCGTATTGGACCCTCTGCTCTCAATCATTACATTATAGGTAAACACAAACCGGTAACTGTAATAAATGTGGTCTTTCTGTGAGTGTTGAGCATGTGCTACCAAATTGCATTGCATATTACAGAGAAAGACTCCATCTCACAGAAGAATTAAAATCTTACGAAATCAACTGTCTATTATTACAGAATCTACTGAACTATGACCTTTTCCTTTTCTGTGGAAACTGTGGAAACTGTGGAACTCGCTACCAGCTGATATTAGACAAGCACAGACCCTAAGTTTATTTAAATCATATCTTAAAACACGTTATTTCAGGAATGCTTTTACTTGATTGATTAATTTTTGTACTCTGTTTTGTTATTAACTCTGTTTGTATATGCATGTTTATATTGTGTCTTTTTTTCATGATTTTTATGTTTTGTTCTTTTCTTCATGTAAAGTTAATGTAAAGTGCCTTGAGAAGCTACTTTAAAGGCATTATATAAAAATAATGTTGTGGCAGACATGCCTCTTGTTTGGTCGGGAAAGGAGGAAGCAGGAACCAGATTAGCAATCAACAAGATTTTAATTACAACATAAAACGCTGAACTGAAACATAACGACACATTGACACACACACAGCGGCTGCGTGCATCTCTCATTCTCTCTGGCATCCCCAGCTCCTCCTTTTCTCTCTCCCGCTGATTGGGCAACTCGGCGCCGGGCGTGCATCCTCATGGCCTGGCTATGCCCTCCTCATCGTCACATACCCTCAACACCTGATTCAGGTTGGGGAAACCTCCAGCTTAACTTCCTGGAGGCCATTCCACCACCGGCTAGTCTTCCTCGCCTCGTGGGAACCTGGGTAGGATGAGGGGAGGGAGAGGGGAGAGAGAAAGAGAGCGGGAGAGACCGAGAGAGAGAGGGGAGAGAGAGAGAGAAAAGAAAAAACTCCGGTTCCCGACCACGCCGCCGGGCGATGGCCCTGGATTTCCCTCCTGGCGGATTGTAGTGGGCTCCTTTGCCTCCTGGCAGACAGCAGAGGGCTCCTCCATCCCCTGGTGGATGACAGCGGCTCCTCCGCTTCCTAGCAGACGGCAGCGGGCTCCTCCGCCTCCTGGCGAACTGCTCCAGTACCATTGAACCAATCCTCTCTTCGGCGTCGCGATCCTCCGTCAGTGGTGAGGGCTTTCTTATGGCGCGTCTTCCTCCAGTTTCGGGTTTCGGCACCAGTGTGGCAAACAAGCCTCTTGTTCGGTCAGTAAAGGGGGAAGCAGGAACCGGATTAACAATCAACAAGACTTTAATTACAACATAAAACACTGAACTGAAACACATTGACACAGCGGCCGTGTGTGTCTTTCTCTCTATCTCTCTCTGGCGTCCCCGGCTCCTCCTTTATCTCTTTCCTGCTGATTGGGCAACTCAGCGCCAGGCGTGCATCCTCACGGCCCGGCCACACCCTCCTCCTTGTCACAAATGTTTATTATTATTATTAATTGTTATGCTGAGAATATAATTTGTATTGAAAATGTATTATTTAGCTTGTTGTAGTTGGAGTTTCGACCACAGATTTCCATTGGAAAATTGAAGGGTGCTGTTGAGTTTCGGTGGGCAGTAAATTCTCTTGATGGTTTTGGCAACTTTCAGACTTTTAACAGGCCTGCTTTTTAAATACATGTGTCCACATCTTTAACATATTTACGGGTTAACAAATTATATTATTGGCAGTTTATAGTATGGATCAAGTGGACGGATTTTTCCTGCCCATAATCACACAATTTCATGAATTTGTAGTCTGTTTGCTGCATGTCATAAAGCAGATTTCAAATTATAGTGACAATGCTTACTGCTATCACAGTGTCTCAAACAGCTCAATGTGTGCTTGAATAAACATCTGTCTTACTGATTCAAACAGTAGATCAGCGTTAGGTGCGTAAATATTAGCCAAAATCAACCTTTGCCCCTGAATTTCTGTGTAGAGCCGAGGAGGGCGGGGCCGGGCTGGAATGAGACACACCCGGTCCCCAATCAGCCTGATGGGGCGCGCGAGGGATAAAGGCGGCCGGGGATGACAGTTCAAGAGAGAGAGAATTGCAGGCAGCTGTACTGTGTGGTTTTTGGTTGTGTGTTTGTCTAAGTTGTTTATTAAATTATTATTTAAGTTGTCAAGCCGGTTCTCGCCTCCTCCTTTCCACCGAACCCCCTTACACTCTGCTAAAACAATAATGACTCTTCCTAATTTATCTTTAATCTGTTTGAGACATTTGAATTGTAGATGCTTACTTATCAGTGTAATGACTCCCCTGCTCTTACTTGAGCCAGCACTAAAGAAAACATGTCCACCCCATATCTTCCCAAATTTTTCAGGTTCCTGCGGGGAAAGATATCATATTTCTTACGTTTAAGAAGAGAAACTTTCTTTTTATGGGGTGCCCCAACCCATTCACATTCCATGTGGAGAGAGACAATCCACTCATATTAACATCTGACATTTTGGCATATTACAAAAAATAGATTGCGTGTCAAAAATAAAATTATAAAGATCACATTCCAACATTAGTGCAACAATCAAACTCCAAACTTCCCCTCGAACAAAACAAACAGAAAAAAGAAAAATGTGCACACGACAGCGCCAACTGGCGTCCATCCCACTAAACTCAAACAGTCCATGTATGCCTATGAGAGCCCCTGTGACAACTTTGCCATCAGATTGCTCAAGTCCGGTGTTTCTATAAAAATTTTGTGAGACAGAATTACACAACAGAAGATAATCTAGAAAACAAACTCCAGCCAATAGGCGGAATAAACAAAGAATGTGTAGATTCATCCACATAACTGTCCCAAAGTTGTGTTCCTCCACAAATCAAACTCCAGCCGCTAGCGGAACCAGCAGAAGAAAACAAAAGGCCATTCAGTTTCCTCGGGCAGTCAAACGAATGTTCAGTGAGCCGGCTACATGAGTGCAACAAATGACCCAATCACTCCAATGCCCTGCAAGAAATACTCCACAAAACAAACTCCAACCAATAGGAGGCATAAGCACAAAGAACGTGCAGATTCATCCACAACACTGTCCCGAAGGAGTGCTACTACACAAAACAAACTCCAGCCGCTAGGCGGAACCAGCACAAAAAGAAACAAAAAAAGGTGCTCAGTTTCCTCGGACGGTCAAGTGAATGTTCATTGAGTCGGTCCACTTGGCTGCAACATGAGTACCACAAAATAACTTACTCAGTCCATTGACTTTATGAAGGACATTGCTTGCTGAGGACATGTAATATTTTATGGCCATCCTTAGCATCTATTCTCAATTTGGCCAGGAACATCAGTGCAAAAGTGACCTTCCATTTAGTTTCTTGCTTCCTTGAATCGATCATGTTTCTCTCTTGTTGAAGTCGCAAAGTCTGGGAACAAGAAAATTCTGTGGTTCTTCCAAGAAAGCCTTCCTTTACTCCTCGCGTAACACGAGATCTTTATCTGATGATCTCAGAAATTTGACCAGAATTGATCGGGCCCTGTCTCCCTCAGCGGAACACCGAGCAAGAACACTGTGAGCTCGATCAATTTCCAGCTTATGGCCTGTTATGTTGAGCAGACTCGGAAAGAGCCCGTCCAGGAATTTCACCATATCCCGACCTTCTTCATCCTCAGGAATTCCAACAATTCGGACGTTATTCCGCCGGTTACGGTTTTCCAAGTCCTCCAACTTCTCCCAGACGCGCTCCAAATCCACTTTGGTCACTAGCGGATTAGCAGCTAATTCTCTCACCACAAATTTCGTCTCCATGGCAGTGATCGATCAACGTATTACAGCAAGATCCTCCAAGTCAGCAACGACCTTCATCAGCATTGCCGACATGTTCAACAATTCTCGCCGAATTTCCCTCACTTCTCCGGCCAAATCAGCTCCCAGGTTTGCAGCCTGCTCGGGGGTGTCAGCTTGAGCAAGTAAGTGTCTTTTAATGTCTCCAGAGCCCGAGGATTTCGAATTCTTTGATATATTGTCTTCCTAGAACAGTTAAGGATCAGGGTGTATCGAATCTCACCGGTTTATGACATAAAAAGTATTAAAACTAGCAAAGTGCGCAGAGCTCACAGTTCACACGTCCGAACCTCGCATGGCGTCACGTGACTCCCATCTGAATATTTCTTTATTAAAAACTCAAATATTTAACAATAAATAGATTCAAGTGGAAGAAACAGTGGATTTGATTATGCACAGGCTAAAAGACAGCTAAGACTAAGTCCACATCAATCCGAATACATTTGAAAATGGCGTTTTCATTTTCGAAACGCTCTCCGTCCACACTGTCATATTTAAGCCTTTTTTTTTTTTCTAAAAGTTGCTCGTCCTCAATAAAACATATGAAAGCTCTTAAATCCCCTTATTGTGCATTCAAAAATCACTGTTCCATACACGGTCTGAAACGCAATTGTCCTCGTGTTCCGTCGCCGGACAGCAATTCCGAGAAGCCTTCCCATCGCCTTTGAAAGAATACCATGTGAAGGTTGTACAAAGTAACATTTATCTTTCACAATGCTATCAAAGTTAATGTCAGGTACAACAACAATGGACAATATGCTGCAAGTTTGCCACAGAGCTCATTTGCATGTGAAAATGATCAATGGTGAAATTGTGGCAAGTTTGCGGCACATTTGCGATGAACTCTTGATTTTTATTCCACATAACAACAAACATGTCATCGTTTTCAGATATCTCTGTTTTCCCTGTCCACACTACAATGCAAAGATGGCAATTTCAAATGTATCCACTTGGGAGAGCATTTTCGAAAAGCTCTGGTTTCACTGTCAAAAACGTTGTCTCAGTGTGGACGGAAGGCCAAACTGTAGAGAAAAAAAATGCATATTCACCATTAGTGTGGACGTGGCCTAAGTTGCTCTTGGTAAGTTTCACAAACAAAACAAACAAGGAAAAAAGATATTTAAAACAAGACAGAGGCTTTCCAGTAGCAGGCTAGCCAAGAGCTCAGTGATCCCCCTACAAATACAAAGCACCTACAAGTGAAAAATATCACTCACGGCATACACAGGCACACAAGTGAAGCAATACAATAGAACTCTGGCCACCATTAAACTGGACACAGAGCTGTAACAAAAAGACACCAAATTGAGAAAAACAAATCATAAATACTCAAATATTAACTAATATTAGTCAATGTAATATTAACAAATATTCTAACACCCTGCCAAAATTAGATTCACAGACAAAAATATGTCCAATTTACTCTAGCCATCACTCAGTGACATATTGTGTATGTGTATCTTTCATATAGCCTACACAATGTATTTTTAGTTACAAGTATGCCTTTTTGTGGGTTGGCAGCTTTAATGAAACATATTCAAGGATACATACAGAGAAATTGCATAATAATTTCTAATCATTCAGTTTGCGCACTTACACCAGTTTCATACACTTACCTGCAAACTCATCAACGTCACTTGTTTATTCTTGAAGAGGTACATCAACCTTCATAACATTTGTGTGTATAGTGACTAGATCCACAACTTAGTTTAGACTGTGCCTTGTACTACCCGTGACCAGCTTCAGTAAATGTTATCACCCTAGTGGTCTCCCAATGCAATTACACCAGACTACATTGGCACTGAATTGATAAAGCACGCAAATTAGGCTTCTAATTTAAATGTCGCAAATGTTAATATATCAATGCCTCAAAAACGTATCGATAAAATAACGTGCCGATCCATAATCAATATTTTATGACATTCCTAGTAATTTGTCAAATAAATTCAATAATTCAGCCACAATTTCAGAGTTTGCTCAAACTAAGTTCCTACTTTGTGATAAAGGTCACAGGACTAGCATGTAAGGCTAACACACAACAACAACACATACCTTTAGAGCAGCAGCATTTGATACTGGAGGTGGTGGTCATCAGACAGTGATGCATCCCCAGTGGGCACGTAACCGCACTAATATAACACACAGAGATGCACTGATAGAATGCCAATAACTAACGCAACCCTAAAGGGCATGTTGTAATGGAACGGATCATCCCCGGGGGAACAATGCAGGGAGATAATTGCCTATTGTACTACACTTATTGCGGCAGGTCCAAGGTGAAATTTCCACTGTGTGGCATTAAAAGCATGTTAAATGTTTTTCCAAACAGATTCATTTTTTAAGGTTAATTCTCTGTTGAGCTTTAAATCAACAAAACAATCCTCCCTACCCTAAACCCTAAACCTAAACCTAACCGATAGAGTCATAAAATGCAAATGTGAGATGAAAAACACAATTGCTAAAACAACCAAATCATTTTGTAGTGCTTTTAAAACACTTTTGGCTAACGTGTCTTTAGGACTGCTTTGCATCACAAGTGCAACACTCTATCATTTGAGCTACCACGCAATTTGATCACACTTGAACAAGCTTGTAAATACAGTTGATAATGTCATGTAAAAGTAATTACAAGTAATGCACTATAGTAAAAGTGTTTAGATGTCATAAGATAGCATTGTGTTAGGAACAAAGTGGAAAGTAACTTAAAAAAAGTGTTTATGAACTGATAATCTGCTATTTTACTCATGATTTTTGTGAAAGTGAATAAAAGTAGCGCCTCTAGTGTTTACTTCACCAGGAATCTGCCTACAATTCATACAACAAGCCACGTAAAAATTATTTTGCAAAAATGTCTAGTAATGTGATTCCATGAGGTGTTTTTTAAGAGGAACATATTTTTCTTGACCTACTGATCAGTAATGTGATTCTGGTCTTCAGTTTGTTTACAAATACAGAGACGTGTCAAGGGCTGACGGATTACTGGCATTTCCTGCTTTCCCATTCCAACTCACCCTAGGATGACTTATCTGATGAGTACATTTTAGACAGGCCCTCCACCCTCTCCTGTATTTACCACAAGATAAACAGAGTATGTACATCCTCTGAGACACTGACTGTTAGTTTATGAATGGACTCGGATCAAAGTCACGTTAATAATGACTTTAAAAGCCTGCTATGATTATTTTGACTGATTCATTAAAAAATAAAAATAAAGGTGCTAGTAGAGTAGACCAGGCTGATAGAATCATGCAGCCACAAAATACTTTTGAAACGGTGAGTATTTTAACATTTACGGATTGTTCCCATTCATTCCATTGTAATTGCTTCATTGTATGTCAGGGTTCTGCCCTTAGTTTTGGGGTTTTTCCCATTTGTGGCAGAGCCTTGACATGTACGTGTTCCGTGTCTGTTTTATTGATTCAGCCACTTCGGTTGGTTTGGTTTATTTTCTCTGTGGCTGAGTCCAGATACTTGTGTTTTGTCTCGTGTTATAAGAATGAACATGGTTTTGTATTTTCTCATTTCCTTGTGCATTCGTGTCTGTCTTGACTTCGGTGAAAACCCCACCCTCACGTTTGCCTTGTTACCTGTTTGATTATTAGTTTATTAGTTTCATCTGCCTTCCTCGTTTCCCACCTGATTTCTCTCCCTTCATAATCTCCCTTTGTGTGCTGTCTGGTGCCAGTTTGTTGTGGGATGTTGCTTGTTTTTATGTCTCGTTAGGTCTCTGTTGGTCATGTTTCTGTCCAGTCGGATTTTTTTTTTTTCCTCCCCAATTTGGAATGCCCAATTCCCAATGCGCTCTAAGTCCTTGTGGTAGCGTAGTGACTCGCCTCAATCCGGGTGGTGGAGGATGAATCTCAGTTGTCTCTGCATCTGAGACCGTCAATCCGTGCATCTTATCACGTGGCTTGTTGAGCGCGATACCGCGGAGATATAGCACGTGTGGAGGCCCACGCTATTCTCCGCTGCATCCACGCACAAGTCAAGTCATTTTTATTTGTATAGCGCCTTTCACAACACACATCGTTTCAAAGCAGCTTTACAGAAGATCAGGCATTAACAGAAGATAAAATTGTAATATCTATAATGTCTTAGAGTCATCATTGTGTAGTTTGATAAAATAGGATTGTGTATTGTTTAAAAATAAGTAATTAAATAATAATTGTATTTACAACTCACCACGTGCCCCACCGAGAGCGAGAACCATACATCATAGCGACCACGAGGAGGTTACCCCATGCGACTCTACCCTCCCTAGCAACCGGGCCAATTTGTTTGCTTAGGAGACCTGGCTGGAGTCACTCAGCACGTCCTGGATTCTCCAGGGGTGGTAGTCAGCAGCAATACTCGCTGAGCTACCCAGGCCCTGTCCAGTCAGATTTCTGTTGGTTCCCCATTCCAGCCCAGCCCGTCATTGTGTTGTCGCCCTGGAGTGTGTTTATTTTTGTTTGTTTTATATGTGTTTATTTTTTTTATAAATAAAAGCCCATTATGCTACTCTGCATTTGAGTCCTGGCATTTCCTCAAACAAACATTTGAATAGAAACAATAGATTCCTAACGAGCCATTCTCACCTGGAGCGAACATTTGCGCTGAATTGCGTAGCGACAAAGCAAACCTTTTTTTTATGGTGTGTCGATTTTTTTTCTTTTCTTCGTCTGACGAACAAATGCCCTGAGACATTGTATCCCAGATTTGTATTTTATTTTTTATTTTATTTTTTTTTTTTTAAAGAAAAGGAGAGGGACGGGGGCCTTGGTAGCTCAGTGGTAAAGACGCTGGCTACCACCCCTGGAGTTCACTAGTTCACTAGTTCAAATCCCAGGGCATGCTGTGAGTGACTCCAGCCAGGCCTCCTAAGCAACCAAATTGTCCCAGTTGCTAGGGAGGTTAGATCACATGGGGTAAACTCCTTGTGATCACTATAATGTATTTCATTCTCTGTGGGGTGCATGGTGAGTTGAGCGTGGTTGCCGCAGTGGATGGCGTAAAGTTTCCACACGTGCTATGTCTCTATGACAATGCACTCAACAAGCCACGTGATAAGATGCGCAGGTTGACAGTCTCAGACACGGAGGCAACTGGGATTCGTCCTCTGCCACCCGGACTGAGGCGAATCACTACACGACCACAAGGACTTAAAAAGCACATTGGGAATTGGGCATTCCAAATTGGGAGAAAAAGGGGAAAATCCAAAAAAAAAAAAAAAAAAAAAAGAAAAGAAAAGGAGAGGGACAAGTTAAAATTTAAATGTTTGTGTTAATATACCTCATTTCACAAAGTAGTTTAGGTTTTTTTTTTTTTTTTTTTGGTATTAGTTTGATTTATTTACACAGTACCATAGAAGTACCATAGTATTCTTGCAATTAACATTTTTATTGATTCATCTATTAGAAAGAAACAGCAAAACATATACAGTTGTGCTCAAAAGTTTGCATACCCTGGCAGAAATTGTGAAAATTTGGCATTGATTTTGAAAATATGACTGATCATGCAAAAAAACTGTCTTGTATTTAAGGATAGTGATCATATGAAGCCATTTATTATCACATAGTTGTTTGGATCCTTTTTAAATCATAATGATAACAGAAATTCAAGGAGCACAATACTTGTTGACCCCTCTCCAAACATAGCGCTTATGGTTGTGACCATAAAGCTCTATTTTGGTCTCGTCACTCCAAATTACAGTGTGCCAGAAGCTGTGAGGCGTGTCAAGGTGTTGTCGGGCATATTGTAACCGGGCTTTTTTGTGGCATTGGCTTCTTTCTGGCAACTTGACCATGCAGCTCATTTTTGTTCAAGTATTGTCGTATTGTGCTCCTTGAAACAACCACACCGTCTTTTTCCAGAGCAGCCTGTATTTCTCCTGAGGTTACCTGTGGGTTTTTCTTTGTATCCCGAACAATTCTTCTGGAAGCTGTAGCTGAAATCTTTCTTGGTCTACCTGACCTTGGCTTGGTATCAAGAGATCCCCAAATTTTCCACTTCTTAATAAGTGATTGAACAGTACTGACTGGCATTGTCAAGGCTTTGGATATATTTTTATATCCTTTTCAATCTTTATAAAGTTCCATTACCTTGTTACACAGGTCTTTTGACAGTTCTTTTCTGCTCCCCATGGCTCAGTATCTAGCCTGCTCAGTGCATCCACGTGAGAGCTAACAAACTCATTGACTATTTATACACAGACACTAATTGTAATTTAAAAAGCCACAGGTGTGGGAAATTAACCTTTAATTGCCATTTTAAACCTGTGTGTGTGTCACCTTGTGTGTCTGTAACAAGGCCAAACATTCAAGGGTATGTAAACTTTTGATCAGGGCCATTTGGGTGATTTCTGTTATCATTATGATTTAAAAAGGAGCCAAACAACTATGTGATAATAAATGGCTTCATTTGATCACTGTCCTTAAATAAAAGACAGTTTTTTGCATGATCAGTCATATTTTCAAAATCAATGCTGAAATGTCACAATTTCTGACAGGGTATGCAAACTTTTGAGCACAACTGTATATACAGAATCAATATTTAACCCTAACTACCTCCAGCTGACTTCCAACTCCTTAAAATAATCTGTCTGGCAATCATAATACTAGTTAGGACCCAGTTTTTCACATGCTTATTCTCCAAATTAATGACTGCCCCATCTCCTAAGATACAGAGTCTGGGGCAGAATACAATTTGAGAAGCCAAAACCTTGCACATAAAACTCTGAATCTTCAACCAGAACTCTTGAATCTTAACACATCCCCAAAAGACATGGGCTGTGTCTCCATCTTCTGATTGACATCGCCAGCAGGTGGGTGTGTCTTTAAGACCAAGCCTATGCAATCTAGAGGGAAGTTTATGTTTTTAATGATTAAGATAAAATGATCAAATTGAAGACAAAAAGACCACTTGCACACTTTATTTGGACACACCAGATTTTGCTTAACACCGTAAACTTTTTTTGCTTTCTTCCAGTGTTCCCATGTTCTGGGTGTAACTGTTTATTACTATGATAAATACATGCATTAGCTGTAACTATACTCTAGTACTGCAAAACGGTGATTAGATGCTTGCTGCACCATCACCCAGCAACCATGCAAGGCCTTAAACTGCAGACAGGCATTTATTTAGGACTCCTCTTGTTTTTTCAAGAGTGCATTTGTCATGGCAACCAATTCAACAAACCCTTTATCTGGTCTCTCTCTCTTTCTATCATTGGGTAACAGGTTTGCTGATATCATATGAGCTGGTTGTATCTCTCTGACACATGATCAAATGAGTGCATTCTTGTGGTGTTAAAGTACAGCTTCAAAATTAGTTTCTTGAATCTCATTTGGAATAAGATTTACAGAAAGACTCAAAATTGATAATTCAGGGCTCCAGACTAAAAAAATGACTTAGGAGCCATTGGCTTCTAAACTGAAATATTAAGGAGTCAAATGGCTGTTTTTAGTCGCCAAATCACAGAATTGGTCGATTTACATAGAAAGCTGAAGAAAAGGAAAACTGCTGAAAATAACCCATTCATTTGAGGTTTTTTTCCTCCCCTTTTTCTCCCCAATTTGGAATGCCTAATTCCCAATGCACTCTAAGTCTTTGTGGTGGCGTAGTGACTCACCTCAATCTGGGTGGCAGAGGATGAATCTTAGTTGCCTCCATGTCTGAGACAGTCAATCCACGCATCTTATCACGTGGCTTGTTGAGCGCTTTACCACGGAGACAGTGCGTGTGGAGGCTTCACTCTAATCTCTGCGGCATCCACGCACAACTCACCACATGCCCCACCGAGAGCGAGAACCACATTATAGTGACCACGAGGAGGTTACCCCATGTGACTCTACCCTTCCTAGCAACCGGGCCAATTTGGTTGCTTAGGAGACTGTTGGTTGCAGTCACTCAGCGTGTACTAGATTCGAACTCGCTACTCCAGGGGTGGTAGTCAGTGTCTTTACTCGCTGAGCTACCCAGGCCCCATTAATCTGAGGTTTAATATACAGTATGTATAGTTCAGAAGATACATTTGGATTCCCCTTTTGTCTCATCAATATTCACACTCCTTTCATAATTTATACAAATATAAGAGATACATTTTTATTTAGTACTGTCCTTCAGAATCTACATTACAGATATATAGTATGCATATAGTAGTGTGTTGCCTTCCTGAATCTCATGGTGACTTGACACTGCAGTTGTGATGTTTTTTAACATACATTGTATACTTACAAAAGATTGCACTTCTGAAATGGAATTTCATTTACATTTTCATAGCACAAATACAGGAATAGATGATAGTAGTAATAAGAGAGATTTCCTTTCCTCGGCACAATCTAAATGTAAATGATTGTAAACAGTGTTAGGAATGGCTCTGTTTGACCTTCTTACCTTTGTAATACTGAGTCTGGCTTTTCATATAATGGAATTAAACTATACTTCATGTTTAAGATCAATACTTCACACACACTGAAGGCATGTTTGATCTTTAAAACCTGTAATGAATAGAAATACTTCACTTTTTAAGTGTACTCTGCTTTTAAAATATTTATAGTGAACAGATGATATATAACTCTATTATATCATTCTGTTCACCAGAAGGCATTTATTGATGAAAAACTTTGTTTCTGCTGCATCCCACAAATACAAATGTTCTTCTGAGAACATTTTAGATTCTTCTTACGCTACAACGCTTTTTAACCTCATACTCCACTGAACAGATTGAAACTGTTTTTCTTGAACACCTCCACAATATTCACAGATTCTGTTAATTGCAATGTGACAACTTGCCCTGAACTGACATTTATGAAAAATACCTTTGAGAACTGAGAACACATTTTGTTTAAAATCAACCTTCTTTATGTAGTTGACACATGCCTGTGTGTATAAAAGTCTGTGTGTATAAAAGTGTGGTTTATTTGTGTTCACTTTTGAACTAGGGTTTGGACTTTTGACTCAAGATCTTATACTGAGATAGCCCTTGTGGAATGTGCATGTCACAACCATGTACTATATACAGTAGATGCTGGTTTTGGAGAGCAGTGCTGATGCATATAAAATAGCAGGGTAAATCTGACTGTATTTGACGTTATTCTGAGAAACATAAAGGTTAAAATATGAAAAATAAATAGTCTATTATTTGACAGTAGGTTAAACACATAAATGCTCTACACAACATTAGAAAAAACGAACACTGAATGATTTCCAGTGCTGCCACCTGGTGGAATAACATAATGACAACAATGTCACCGCTCACTCCAGTGCAAGAATGTTACATTGTTGTTAATATTTGTAATAGGTGTGCCCTCATACTGCTCACGTCAAGTGTATGTAACCTGTCTTCCATAAATGGAAATACAAATAAAAACGTTCCGGTCCGGTTTAACGGAATACCGAGTAGTAAGCGTGTTTTTTGCCTCCGTATGAGTTAATCCAATTTACCGGTTATCATATTCGGAAATGGCTGCGCCAACAGGTTATGGGCCCAGAAGAGAAGCAGGTAACTGATGGAACAGATTGTGTTTTGATGGAGATGAAAAGAACTACGAACTTTGGGAGACAAAGTTTTTAGGCCACCTGCTTTTGCTAGGGCTGAAGGACACGATTTTATCAGAGCCCCCCGCACGTGATGGTGAGGAATAAGATGCTGCCGATAAAAACGAGGAAGCATATGCTGAGCTGATTCAATATATGGATGACAAAAGTTTGTCTCTTGTAATGAGAGATGCAGCGGATGACGGTAGGAAAGCTCTACAGATTTTGAGGGGCTATTATGCTGGTAAAGGAAAACCGCGAATAATTAGCCTGTACACAGAGTTAACGTCGCTGCAAAAATGGCAAATGAGAGCGTCTCGGATTATATTATTCGAGCAGAAACCGCAATCACAGCACTGAGAAATGCCGAAGAGAGTCTCAGTGATGGACTGTTAATCGCGATGATTTTGAAAGGTTTGCCAGACTCATTTAAACCGTTTGCCATCCATATCACACAAAGTGATGTAAACATAACGTTTGCAGCGTTCAAACCCAAGTTGAGGAGTTTTGAAAGTAAAGAAAACGTGATGATAGCGAGTGCCTCAGCCCCGGAACGGTGGGGGAGAGAACGACTCGCAGACTCGGACATTACGTGCTATAACTGCGGTCAAAAGGGGCATAAAGCCCATGCTTGCCCGAACAAAAATCGCAAAAGACTGTGGTGTAGTTACTGCAAAAGCTCAACGCACAAAGGTGAAAATTGCAGACGCAAAAAGAGAGACAATGTTAAACAAGCCACTGATAAAGAGGACAATGACGAACACACGTTCAGTGTCCTACAGTTCTACAGAGTACAACGAAAGGGACTGATGGTTGACACGGGTGCGACATCGCACATTATTACGGACATTGGACAATTCAAAAAGTTTGACGACAAATTCCAGCTGGAGAAACACTACATTGAGTTTGCAGACGGGGCCAGAGCAAGTGGAGTGGCGCTGAGAAGAGGTGATGCGGAGGTGTGCTTGATTGACAGCGAGGGACATCAGGACAAATGGAGCTTCGATCAACTTTCAACAAGGACAGGACGAACTCATTCACAAGAACGGTACTAAGTTTAACATACAAGAGTACAATAGACTGTACTATCTGAACACTGTCAATGAAGACAATGATAGTTGTAACAGATGTTATGACATTCAAACCTGGCAGGAAATCCTCAGTCACTGTAATTATGAAGATGTTTCCAAATTGCAGGATGTAGTTGAGGGAAAATCAAGGGTAAGATTGATAAATCTAACCTAAACTGTGAAATTTGCACACAAGGTAAATTTGTTCAGAGTAGAAACAGAGAACCTGATACACGAGCTAAGACTGCACTTGAACTAGTGCTCACGGATCTAGCTGGTCCTATTGACCCTGAGGCTAAAGATGGTTTCAAGTATGCTTTGGCATTTACTGATGACTACTCAGGTGCAGTGTTTGTGTACTTTCTAAAAGCTAAGAGTGACACTGTAAAAGCTACTGAAAAGTTCATCGCTGATACAGCCCCTTATGGGACCATAAAGTGTGTTAGATCAGATAACGGCACGGAATTTATGGCAAAAGAGTTTTAGTCACTACTAAGCAAGAATTGTATTAGACATGAATCCTCAGCACCATATTCACCCCATCAAAATGGGACTGCTGAGAGAAATTGGAGAACCCTGTTTGAAATGGCAAGATGTATGCTAGAGAACAATCTATCTAAGATGTTGTGGACCTATGCTGTAATGACTGCTGCAGTAATTCGCAACAGGTGCTACAATGGTAGAATACAGCAAACCCCGTACTATGCACTGACAGGGAGAAAACCTGATCTTTCTAAAATGAGGGTGTTTGGTTCAGTATGTTATGCAGACGAACATGACAAAAATAAATTGAATGCACGATGTGAAAAATTAATCTTTGTAGGGTATGACAAAAACAGCCCTGCATACCTGGTCTATTATCAAGACACAGGGAAAGTTCTCAAGCACAGGCTTGTGAGATTTGTCACAAAGTGTGTTACCGAACACCAGACTGACATTTCAATGCCAGATGATGATTTTCATGTGGAAAGATATGTATCCTCCCAGTCAAAAGAGAATGTGACTGATCGGACCCCAGAAAAGACTCATGAACCTCAAACTAAGACTAGGAATCAGGGTAGTGTCCAGACAGAGGGAGGTGATCACAGTACATGTTACCCTAAGAGAAATAGGAGAGCTCCCCAGTATTTGATTGATTATGTTTCTGATGTTGAATGTGATGAGCAGATTCTAACCAATGTTGACTACTGTTACAAAGTGTGTGACGTACCACAAATATTCAAGGAAGCTATGAGTTCAAGTGAGTCACAGATGTGGGCTAAGGCCATGAAAGAAGAAATGGACTCCCTTTGGGAAAATGACACATTTACCCTAACTATGCTACCAGAGGGTAAACATGCAGTGGGGGGTAGATGGGTCTGTGCTGTCAAAAATAATGCATATATGACCAAGACATACAAGGCCAGATATGTAGCAAAAGGCTATAGCCAAGTGATGGGTGTAGATTACAAAGAGACTTTCTCCCCAACAGCAAATATCACTTCAGTATGAGCCTTGATGCAAATGGCGGCACAATATGATCTTGATCTCCACCAGATGGATGTAAAAACTGCCTATTTACATGCTCCAATTGACTGTGAGATTTACATGGAACAGCCAGAAGGATTTGAAGTGAGGTCAGACATAGGTGGAAAACTAGTCTGTAAACTGAACAAGTCACTGTATGGTTTAAAACAGTCAGGTAGAAACTGGAACAAAATGTTACATGACTACCTCAGTGAGAATGATTTTGTTCAGAATTCAGCTAATCACTGTGTGTAAACAAACTGAAAAAGAGAGAGTGATAGTAATAATCTGGGTTGATGATCTGATTATAGCTGCCAGTAACAATGATTTACTGAATTACGTGAAAAAGATGCTGACGGCAAGACTCAAAATGAAAGATCTGGGAAAACTCAAATATTTCCTAGGAATTGATTTCCATCAAAATGAAGCAGTCGTAAAAATGAATCAGAAAAGGTACATTTCAAAGGTACTAGAGAGATTCAATATGTCAGACTGTAAACCCAGGTCGACACCATGTGAGCAAAAGCTAGATTACAACAGTGATGGTGATCCTGTTGATCCTAAAATGTACCGTGAGGCTGTAGGTAGTTTGATCTATCTGATGACATGTACTAGACCTGATCTAAGTTGGGTTGTCAGCAAACTATCTCAATACTTGTCTGAACCAAATGAACAACACTGGTCTACAGTTAAACATGTGATGAGGTACTTAAAAGGTACAATTGTTCATAAACTATGTTACAGGAAAAGTGATGGAAAACTTAAACTTGTATCATATAGGGATGCTGATTGGGCGTCAGATCTAAATGACAGGCAGAGTCTTACTCAAAATGGTCCTCTGATTTCCTGGAAGTCAAAGAAATAGTCCACAGTTGCTTTGTCTACATGTGAAGCAGAGTATATGGCACTGGCTGCAACCACACAGGAAAGCATGTATCTTGTACAGTTGTTGAACGACATGGAAAGTGACTGTCTTTATGTGCCAGTACAAATCTTTGAGGATAACCAAGGTGCCATTGCTCTATCAAAGAACCCAGTGTGTCGTCAAAGATGTAAACATGTTGATATAAGATATAATTTCATTCGATCAGCACTCGATGGCAAAGTGACAATTGAGTATTGTCCCACTGAAGAAATGGTGGCTGATGTCATGACTAAACCAGTGACAAAGTTTAAATTAGAGAAATTCCAGAGTTTCATGTTTGGTATGTAAATCCAACACAAGATATACCATTATTATAATGGTATATAGTATTGTACGGTATGAGAGCAAGTGGGGGTGTTAACATTTGTAATAGGTGTGCCCTCATTCTGTTAATACAATTTACCGGTTATCATATTAGGAAATGGCTGCGCCAGCAGTTGTGTTATATTCATGTATTACATTCCTTAGCACCTTAAAGTGCTAAATATAAAATATTAATAATAGTTACATTAATAACAGCCAAAAATGGCAATCATCTGGGTCCTGGGAAAGTATACTCATATGCAGGGGTGTAAAGTAATTGAGTAAAAATACATTATTATTTTTGGGGATTTGTACTTTACTCGAATGTAATTTAAACTGAATACTCATACTTTTACTTAATTACATTTCTGGAGAACAAATTATTCTTTACTCCTTACAATTTTATTCAAACTTGAAATGTACTCATTACATTTTTGCAGATCATTTTCTTTCATCTTTGCAGGCCTTTTCACACCAAACACGACACGATTATGAGAGGTGAATCACAGACAAATGGCCCTTTCCCATAGCAAGCGAAACGAATGTTCGCCGTTAGCACATTCACACCTTTACAAATGGTGCTGCTACATGACAAGCAATTTTACCCCGGTATGGTAGATGGCTAAACGCACCTTTGAGCTGGTCTGCCCTCCGCCCATCACCGGGTGAGAAGAATAACTAACCACTTGACAAGTTTGCAAAACAAACAAGAAAAGCAAACGATTCTCTAGCGAGCAGATCGCAAAAATACAACGCATCTTTCTAACAGCTGAAGCAGCAATGACGAGTGTGTTGTTGATTTGCTCAATGAGGAAGAAAACTTTCCAGACTCTTCATAAACTATTTCAGTTTACCTGCTGGACAAATTGACTGACAGTATTATCATGTAGACACAGTCTAAGGGGTGATTAGAAAGAATTGAGAGTAAAAAATGGTTTGGAAAAATATTAATTACATGCTACTGTTAAGTGCATTTGTTTAAAATCACTGTGTAATGCTCATAATGACTGTTCAAACAAATGTTTAAAACAAATGTTTGACTGTATCATATTGCCATGTACATTCTTGTGTTATATTTGCTCAAAACCCTGCATGCTACTAATTAAAAGTGATGAAATTTAAACGCTCCAAGAGTGCAAGCAATACGCCAAGTCATTTTTATTTGTATAGTGCTTTTCAAAGCAGCTTTAACAGAAAAAGCTATAATATCTGTAATGTCTGAGAGTCATAATTGTGCTGTTTGATATATATATATATATATATATATATATATATATATATATATATATATATATATATATATATATATATATAATTATTGTAAATTGTGCCTTAGAAAAAATAAGTAAATAATAATTGCATTTAGACCCCCAATGAGCAAGCTGGCGATCTCACCCAACAAAACCCATCTTCAGTCTGACCCATTATTAGATACTTTTAATACTGGTACCGATTATTATAAATAGCACAGCAATAACGATTGTGTTTTTGGTATTCAAAGGCACACAGAGGCAAGTCACAGCAATAGTATTAATATGATTAATATTTGGGGAAGAATATGTTGTTTATTAAAAAAGTGATACAGAGGCAAATATGCCACGATATATTTTATATTAAAGATATAAGAGAACTCACGTAAGATTAAATGCAAAGGCCAAACAATGCAGCAATATGAAATAATCTATGAAGACAATTCACATAAAATCAGATCATTTTTAAAGGGGATACAAAGCAGTGATGCAGCAATGAACCCATATGAGAATTTTTTTTTTACATTTTTTTTCCAGTTTTTAAGGCATTTGATGCAGATGAAATAAACATCTTCACTGCTGGTTCAGGGTTTGTTTCTCAAGTAACTTCACAGTTTAATGTTGGTGGTCAAAACAGTTTTCTGTGCTTTAGTGCCACCTGTTGCTTTGGTTCTGGTAACTGCAACGGCTTCTGGCACATGATCTAACGCTTATATAGTATTGGTCAGGGCATTTGTTCATCAGTCGAAGAAAAAAGAAATCGACACACTCACCATAGAAAAAAGGTTTGCTTTGTTGCTGTGCGATTCTGCGCAAATGTTCGCTCCAGGTGAGAAATGTTGATTGCGGTGAGAAATCGCGCCGAACATTCACGTTTGGTGTGCAAAGGCATTTAAGCAGTGCTGGGTAGTGACGGATTACATGTAATCTGGGTTATGTAATCAGATTACAAAAATCAAGTACTTGTAATTTGATTAAATTACATTTTAAAATACTCATAATCGGACTACAGTTACTTTTATATAGATTACATGATTACATATTAACAAGGCAACATCATAACATTTTTCATAATGATTAAAAGTATGTAATTGTATCAGAGTTTTGAGCTGTTATCTTAGACCCAGCAAAGTTATTGTTGTTGATTTCAGGTTCATTACTGTTTGTTCTTGTAATGTTTCTATTGTTTTACACACTTAAAATGAATTATATATGTTTTAAAAATCTATTATTATTTCTTACTAGCTCACCAATAGTGTGCAGCTCACACATTGAACTTAATTGCTTCAAAGGATCTAGTGGATGCCATCTCTAAGGGTCATGCCTGCAGGGTACACAATAGATCAACTGCAAAATGTGCAGTAATATGGAACAAAGCCCACTGCTCTACTGTTGCTGCTGATGCAGTGGAGTCCACTGCATGAAACTTTACATAAAACTGACACAACTGTTCCTTGTGTGAATCTGTGGAACTCTGCTGTTTTAAAATATTCTGCTCTGTTAGAACATTCTTGCAGTTCAAAAGATAATATCTTGCACCTCAGCTTTGGAATAGGTAAGCAGTAAGAGTTAAAAATGTTTCTGTGTTTTTAGATGAAAGCTTTGACCTAGGCAACATTGTTGCTGTTGATTTTATGGTCATTAATTTTCATTCATTTTATAATCGTTTCATGCTGATTTTATGGTCATTAATGTTCGTAATGCAGCTATTGTTTTATGCACTTAAAATGAACTTGATGTCTCAGTGTTATGATTTATAAACTTTGGCCATGCACTGTCATTACTGTTAGATTTATTTATGTAAAGTTGAATGTACTTTTTAAAAATGTCATAAGGAGCTTTTTTTGTGAGGCTCTTTTTGTCAGTAATAAAGAATAGTATACATTTTCTTCCTCTATGTACTTTTATGTTAAAATGATTATCCTGCTCAAATGCATGTGACATCAAATAAAATAGAATTAGGTCAAAAGTAATCCAAAAGGAATCCAAAAAAATTATATTAGATTACCCCAAAATGTAATCTATGAGATTATGTTGCTGAATTTTTTTGTCATGTAATTTGTAATCGGTACCTGATTAAAATTAACAAGTAATCTGCCCAGCACTGGACTAAAGCAACTCGTAATGATTGCACAAAATGTAATAAGTATTACAATATTGATGTAATAACATTTTCATAATGTAATAATTTTCTCAAAACGCAATAAAATCTTGAGCTCATAATGTGATAATGTTTTTCCGCATAACGTAATAGGTTATTGTATGAGAAATGTATTACATTATGAACACACATTCTTAAAGATAACGTCCTGATTACTTTCATAACCTCCGTTCCCTGATGGAGGGAACGAGACGTTGTGTCGACGTAGTGACACTTGGGGTCGCCCTTGGGAGCCCCGAACACCTCTGATCTTTGAAAAAAGGCTAATGGGAATTGGCAAGTGGAATTTGCATGCCACTCCCCCTGACATACAGGTATAAAAGGAGATATATATATATATATATATATATGCCCACTCTAACCTTTTCTTTTTGTTTTTCTGTTTCAAAAGTGGCTTTTTCTTTGCAATTCTTCCCATAAGGCCTGCACCACTGAGTCTGCTCTTTACTGTTGTACATGAAACTGGTGTTGAGCGGGTAGAATTCAATGAAGCTGTCAGCTGAGGACATGTGAGGTGTCTCTTTCTCAAAATAGAGACTCTGATGTAATTATCCTCTTGTTTAGTTGTACATCTGGCCTTCCACATCTCTTTCTGTCCTTGTTAGAGCCAGTTGTCCTTTGTCTTTGAAGACTGGAGTGTACACCTTTGTTTGAATTCTTCAGTTTTTTGGCAGTTTCAAGCATTGTATAGCCTTCATTCCTCAAAACAATGATTGACTGATGAGTTTCTAGAGAAAGCTGTTTCTTTTTTGCCATTTATGACCTAATATTGACCTTAAGACATGCCAGTCTATTGCATACTGTGGCAACTCAAAAACAAACACAAAGACAATGTTAAGCTTCATTTAATGAACCAAATAGCTTTCAACTGTGTTTAATATAATGGCAAAATTTTTCTAGTACCAAATTAGCAATTTAGCATGATTACTCAAGGATAAGGTGTTGGAGTGATGGCTGCTGGAAATGGGGCCTGTCTAGATTTGATCAAAAATGACTTTTTTCAAATAGTGGTGGTGCTGTTTTTTACATCAGTAATGACTATACTTTGTGATCAGTTGAATGCCACTTTGGTGACTTGAAGTACCAATTTCCTTCCGAAACAGCAAAATCTGTACATTATTCCAAACTTTTGGCCACCAGTGTGTGTGTGTATATATATATATATATATATATATATATATATATATATATATATATATATATATACATACACACACACTTGTTAAATACTATATAATTGAGAAGAGACATCCAAATACAGTTCTTTTAAATACAGCGTTTTAATGTAATGTCTCCTCAATTCCAGAGAGGTTATGGGATCACACTTCAGAATCTCGCTGAAAATAGTAGGTCATCTGGGTATTTCTCGCTTACTGTTTTATGAATAATGAGGATTCAAACATACTACTCCATTGGTATACTGTGTTTGGCATACTATATAATTGGGAAGTATGAAAATTCGAACACAGCGACAACCTCATTTTCATTCCCATCAAAATTCAATCATGGCGCTACTGTGAATAAAGTCTATGTACCGCTTCACGGTACACTCACCTGTACTCTTCTTGATCTTAAGTTACCATCTGTTCAATCTTCATTTTTATAACAGGCTATACAGTGCTATACAGTAATGCAAGTTGAATTACTGCTTACTTAAGAAGAAATAATAAAACAATTCATAATAACAGTACAATACATGACAAAACTAGATAATTCTGTCCAGCCAGTACGAAAATACCAGGTCTTTTCCCGCTACCGCTGAAAACACAAAGGGGAGAGACTACTTTGAACAATCAGCTGTGTTCACTCATATGTACAGACCAGCTGCCCTGCCCATTTGGACTCCTTTGGGTGGGCTTTGTCTAGAAGGTAACCCCGGGTGGCCCAAAGTCTCGTGAGAGTCGCATGCAACTTTCACACACTGTATTTATTAGGGATGCAAACTACTCGCCTTTCAGCTAAAGTCACCTTTTCTGAAGCTAATTTACCCAGATTGTTCGTATAAATTTTCTAAATGTTCCTTATTAAAATCACTTGAAAGGGTTAAGCTACTTTAAGCAGGAACACCTGCTATGACTTCCTCAGCTTTTTCATCGCTCATGAGTTTGCATTCCTGATTTATTGTGTTTTTTTTTTTTGCAGTCCCACAGAAATCATACACCTACCCCTAAACCAACCCTGACCTTAACCTTACCTTTAAATCTAACCCTAAACCTAACAGTGAATGAGACTCTCGTGTGACTTTTTCTGACTGTAAATCCAGACTGACTCAATGTTCAGTGGGGGGCTCTGTGGGAGTCTAAAATGTATATTTCTTATTGACACACTAAAGCTGAAGATAAGTATAAATAAACATCATAAGACAAATGTTTTTGTGAAAAATCTCATGTGCCCAAGACTTTTGTACAGTACTGTATATACAGTATTGTGGAGCAGGACGTGGTGATGTGTCTGTCACTGGGGAGAGAGGAAGCGGTAAGGGCCATCACCTGGTGATTAATGATGCATAACACCTGTTTCTCATTACAGTGATAACAGAGATGGGATTGAAAAGGCCGCTGAGAACACCAGTGAGACAGAGAGAGTCCCAGACACCCAGATCTGCTAGATCGTGAAGCTAAACACTGCAAAGCTGTTAACCTAAATTATTAACGAGTTTATGTTGCCTCTTATGACTAAAGCAAGAGCAGATACCTTGCTGTGAAGCTGAAAAGCCAAAGACTGTTTGTTAGACTGGGAAACCATTAAAGCTTGATTTACTTGGTTGTCACCCCGCTTCCCACTTCCTTATTGTTGATACTTCTACACTGGTGCCAAAACCCAGGAATAAGGAAGAAGACTGGTTGCCATGGTCCCCTCACCGCTGGACAAAGTCATCTGTGCCCTGGCCAGCATCCAGGAGTCTCACCACCAAGCCCTCCTCATGCAAGGACGACACCTCCAGGAGTTCTTCCAAGCCCAAGCCGAGGATTGGCAGGCCTTGCGGAGCTGGTTAGCTCCAGGCGGTTCCTCCACCGCGGCTCCGGAAGCAGCGATGAAGCCACAGCTGTTGCTCCCAGAGATGGGCCCCCAGGACGAGCCGGAGGCGTACCTGTGTTTCTTTGAGCAGTCGGAAACCGCCAACTTCCAGCTGAGGACCGCCTGGACTACATCAAGATGAAGACCGCTGTCCTGCAACGGGTTGGCCGTAGCCCCGAACAACACCGTCAGCGATTCTGCTCCCTCACCTTGAGCCATGCCGGCTGCCCATTTGCATTTGCCCAACAGCTCCGCGATGCCTGCCGCAGTTGGGTGCTGGCCAAGGAAGGGCGAGGCATGGAGGATCTTATTAACCTGATGGTGCTGGAGCAGCTAACCGTTCCCCTGCCCTGAGGAACAGCGGAATGGGTCCAGTGCCATCGCCCCATGTCAGTGGGTGATGCCGTCCAGCTGGCCGAAGCCCACATGGCGGCCTACCCGGAAGCCGGTGAGCCGCAGTCCAGTTCTCTCTCTCTCTCTCACTCCCTCTTGCCCCTCCCTCTCCTCCTTCTCACCCTACACCCGCTCCCCGGAAATGGGGAGTGGGTCCACCCAAGCCGGCGCCCCGCCTTTGCGGGCTGCACTATGCACCAGCCATCTCCCCTACCCCTCTCTGTCGTCCTTCCCAGGTTAATGTGTCCGCCGCCACTAGTGCAGCCGGGAAGCCTGGTCCAGTGATGGAGGTGGAGACATGGATTCGGGTTCCCGACACTCACAGTCTACCCCCAGTCGAGCAGGGACATTCAGGATACCGGTAAAAATGAAGGGGCGTACATACCAAGCCCTGGTGGATTCGGGTTGTAATCAAACCTCGATCCACCATGGCTTGGTTCAGCACGGGCTTTGGGTACAAAACACAAGGTGATGGTGAGGTGTGTGCATGGGGATGATCACAAATACCTGGTAGTGACTACACAGTGTGTGATGTGTGACGCGATGGCTGGGGAGGCGGAGCCGGGGCCGTCCGCGTCTGCTCAGCATCAGAATGACGCGAGGGGGAATCCTCCGACATTCCTGTCCTTAGGGAATTCCCGGAGGAGAACTTCCCTCTAGAGCAGTCGCGTGACGAAAACCTTAGGCATGCCTTTGACCAAGTGAGAGTAATCGATGGCCAGCAGCTCCAGCCTGATGTCGCCCTCACATATCCGTATTTTTCAATTATTAGGGACCGTTGTATCAAGTGACACAGGACACTCAAACCCATGAAAATACAACCCAGTTATTAGTCCCGAGGAGCCATCGGGAAACACTTTTCCAGGCGGCTCACCACAATCCTATGGCGGGTCACTTAGGGCAAGAAAGAACACTACATCATTTAATGGCCTGCTTTTATTGGCCGGGCATTCACAGGGATGTATGCAGATGGTGTGCGGTATGCCGTGAATGTCAGCTGGTGAATCCACCGGCCACCACAAGAGCTCCATTGCGCCCATTACCGTTAATCGAGATCCCCTTCGAAAGAATTGGTATGGACCTTGTCGGGCCATTAGAATGGTCAGCACGCAGGTATCGGTTTGTATTAGTCCTCGTGGATTATGCAACGCGATATCCGGAAGCAGTGCCTTTACGCAACATCTCAGCACGCAGTGTTGTGGAGGCACTCTTCAATCCTGGGTGGCGATTCCGAAAGAAATCCTCACCGACCAAGGCACAATGTTTATGTCACGAACACTACGCAAACTTTATGAATTGCTGGGGATTAAATCAATTCACACCACCATTTATCACCCACAAACTGACGGGCTGGTGGAACGATTTAATCACACCCTAAAAAACATGTTTCGTAAGTTTGTACACGAGGACACTAGAAATTGGGACAAATGGCTGGACCCCCTATTATTTGCAGTCAGGGAGGTCCTGCAAGCCTCCACGGGGTTTCCCCCTTCGAGCTCCTGTATGGACGCCGGCCCCGCGGGGTCCTTGATGTCATACGGGAGGTGTGGGAGGAAGGACCTTCCCAGAGCAAAAATGAAATTCAGTACGTCCTTGGTCTTTGAGCAAAGCTACACACACTGGGTCGTTTGTCACAATAGAATTTGCCCCAAGCTCAAGAGACACAAAGCCGGCTGTATAATAGGGGTGCCCAGCTATGGGAATTTGCACCGGCAGACAAAGTACTTGTATTACTCCCCACATTGAGCTCGAAATTACTCACCAAGTGGCAAGGACCCTTTGAGGTTACACGGCGAGTCAGGGATCTCGATTATCAGAATCAGAATCAGAATCAGAATGAGCTTTATTGCCAAATATGCTTACACATACAAGGAATTTGTCTTGGTGACAGGAGCTTCCAGTACACAACAATACAAAAACAGCAACAAGACTTTTAAAAAATAATTAAAATTGAATAAAAAATAGATAAATATTGAAAAGAAAAAAGTATATATATATAGAATACACAATAGATATATATATATATATATATATACACACACACACACACATACATACACATATACATACATATACTCATACACATACACATATACATATATACACACACACACACACACACACACACACACACATATATATATATATATATATATATATATATATATATATATACATACATACACACATACATATACATACATATACACACATACATACACACACATACACATACACATACACGCATACATATACATACATATACACATATACATATATATGAATATATATACATACATATACATACATACATACACATTCGTAATGCAAATCTAAATACAAATCAGTTATGTACAGTGCAAGGGAATGTAATGGCAGAAGAGGTAGGATGTGTTGGATAATATAAAAAGACTAAGCTGTGTATTGCACATTAATTATTGCTCAAAGGGGCAATTTTAACTGTTCATGAGATGGATAGTCTGGGGGAAAAACTGTTCCTGTGCCTGACGGTTCTGGTGCTCAGAGCTCTGAAGTGTCGGCCAGAAGGCAACAGTTCAAAAAGGTAGTGGGCAGGGTGAGTGGAATCCAGAGTGATTTTCCAGCCTTTTTCCTCACTCTGGAAGTGTATAGTTCTTGAAGGGAGGGCAGGGGGCAACCAATAATCCTCTCAGCAGTCCGAACTGTCCTTTGTAGTCTTCTGATGTCTGATTTCGTAGCTGAACCAAACCAGACAGTTACTGAAGTGCAGAGGACAGACTCAATGACTGCTGAGTAGAACTGTATCAGCAGTGCCTGTGGCAGGTTGAACTTCCTCAACTGGCAAAGGAAGTACAACCACTGATGGGCCTTTTTCGCAATGGAGTCAATGTGGGTCTCCCACTTCAGGTCCTGTGAGATGGTAGTGCCCAGGAACCTGAATGACTCCACTGCTGCCACAGTGCTGTTTAGAATGGTGAGAGGGGACAGTGTTGGTGGGTTCCTCCTAAAGTCCACAATCATTTCTACCATTTTGAGCGTGTTCAGCTCAAGGTTGTTTTGACTGCACCAGACAGCCAGCTGTTTAACCTCCCTTCTGTATGCAGACTCATTGTCATCTCGGATGAGGCCGATGACAGTGGTGTCGTCTGCAAACTTCAGGAGCTTGACAGAGGGGTCCTTGGCAATGCAGTCATTGGTGTAGAGGGAGAAGAGTAGTGGGGAGAGCACACATCCCTGGGGGGAACCAGTGCTGATTGTACAGGTGCTGGAAGTGAATTTCCCCTGTCTCACAAGCTGCTGCCTGTCTGTCAGAAAGCTGGTAATCCACTGACAGATATATGTGGGATCAGAGAGTTGGTGTAATTTAGTCCGGAGAATAGCTGGGATGATGGTGTTGAAAGCCGAACTGAAGTCCACAAAAAGGATCCTTGCATATGTCCCTGGTCTGTCCAGTTATTGCAGGATATGATGCAATCCCATGTTGACTGCATCATCCACAGACCTGTTTGCTCGATAAGCAAATTGAAGGGGATATAGAAAGGGTCCAGTGATGTCCTTCAGGTGGGCCAACACCAGTCTCTCAATTGACTTCATGACCACAGACGTCAGGGCGACAGGTCTGTAGTCATTAAGTCCTGTGATTTTTGGTTTCTTTGGGATGGGGATGATAGTGGAATGTTTGAAGCAGCATGGGACCTCATACATCACCATATTGAGACCCCACCGGGAGTGGTAGTGCGTAGTCGACCATACCGCGTACACGAACACAAGAAAAAGGTGATTCGGGATGAATTAGTGGCAATGCTCGAGATGGGGGTAATAGAAGAATCGCACAGCGATTGGGCGAGCCCGGTTGTTCTTGTATCTAAGAGTGACGGGTCAGTCCGGTTCTGTGTTGATTACCGGAAATTCAGCGCAATGTCTAAAATTGTCAATGCCCGAATTGACGAACTGTTCGATTGATTGGGTGCGGCTCAATTTTATTTGACACTGGATTTAACTAAGGGATATTGGCAGATCCCCTTAACTCCATTATCCCAAGAAAAAATGGCCTTTTCCACACCGTTCGGATTACACCAATTCGTCACTCTTCCGTTCGGTTTGTTCGGGGCTCCCACCACATTCCAGTGCCTCATTGATAAATCCTCCAGCCACACGCTGCGTATGCTGCTGCCTACTTAGATGATATCATTATATAATGATTGGTAGAGGCATATGCAGCATCTGAGAGCCGTCCTGAGGTTGCTGAGGTGGGGGGGGGGGCTCATGGCAAACCCGAAAAAGTGCGCAATTGGGTAGGTGAATGTACGGTATCTGGGATTCCACTTGGGTCATAGGCAGGTATGTTCCCAAATTGATTAGACCACAGCGATAGCGGTCTACCCATGTCCCAAGTCCAAAAAGGAGGTGAGACAGTTCATGGGGCTGGCTGGCTATTACAGAAGGTTTGTTCCTAATTTTTCTGATGTCACCAGCCCCTTGACTGATCTCACTAAAAAGGGGGCACCAGATCCAGTCCAGTGGACAGAGGTGTGCCAACAGGCATTCATGAGAGTGAAAACTGCACTCTGTGGTGGGCCACTTTTACATGCTCCTAACTTCTCTCTCCCCTTTATTTTACAGACAGATACATCAGAGAGGGGGTTGGGGGCCATGCTCTTGCAGGAGGTGGAGGGTGTGGAGCGCCCCGTGCTGTACATTAGTTGTAAGCTCTCTTTGAGAGAGACTAAGTACAGCACCATCGAGAAAGAGTGTCTTGCCATCAAGTGGGTGGTCCTAACCCTCCGCTACTACCTGCTGGGGCGGGCCTTCGTCCTCCACTCGGATCACGCCCCGCTCCAGTGGCTCCACCGCATGAAGGATACCAATGCACGGATCACTCATTGGTACTTGGCACTTCAGCCCTTCAAATTTAAGGTGGTCCACAGGCCGGGGCCACAGATGGTTGTGGCTGATTTCCTCTCCAGGAATGGGGGGGAGTTAGAAGGCCGGATGTTGCCCGGGCCTGAGTCGGGCGGTGGGGATATGTGGAGCGGGACGAGGTCCTGTGTCTGTCACTGGGGAGAGAGGAAGCAGTTAGGGCCATCACCTGGTGATTAATGATGCGTAACACCTGTTTCTCATTACAGTGACGACAGAGATGGGCTTGAAAAGGCCGCTGAGAACACCAGTGAGATAGAGAGAGTCCCAGTCACACAGACCTGCTAGATCGTGAAGCTAAACGCTGCAAAGCTGTTAACCTAAATTATTTACGAGTTTATGTTGCTTCTTATGACTAAAGCTAGAGTAGATACCTAGTTGGGAAGCTGAAGAGTAAATGCACTGCTGTGAAGCTGAAAAGCCAAAGACTGTTTGTTAGACTGGGAAACCATTAAAGCTTGATTTACTTGGACTGCCACCCCGCTTCCCACTTCCTTATTGTTGATACTTCTACAAGTATATTAGGGATGGGCACAAGCACATGTGGCAGCAATGATCGATCATGAAAACAATGATCGATGGTGATCATGCATGATGTGACTTTTCACTTCACTTTCACTTTGAAATCCAGTGACACTTACCTGACAACTAAACACAAACGTATCAAGGGAGCTTATTTTTAATTTTGAGATTGATTACGTTGTGATTTTGAGTGGTACATTGATTGTCAGAGATGTCTCATAGCAACCAAACTGATATATGACGCTGCAATGCTATCGTTATGATATCAAAAGAGAGTGTAATTACACAAAAAAAGAAACCTCAAATGAAGAAGCCTCAGTGCTAGCTTTAACGATTAGCACTGCATCACCCACCACGTGGTTTCAAGAGGAGATGGAAAGAGGCTTCTCGAATTTACAAGACATGATAGATGGCCATCTGTGTGAAATACGAGATTCTGTGGACAAAATACACAATGATCTCCAGGAAACAAGACAAAAACTGACAGAACTTGTATCATGCCAAGACGATTTTGAAAGAGCCATCACGGATGTTCGTGAAGATGTCACAGAGGTCAAAAAATGCACAGAAAATGAAATAAACACCCTGAGAGACAAGATTGATGATCTCGACAACCATTCTAGAAGGAATAATCTATGTCTTGTCGGCTTTCCTGAGGGGGTGGAGGGGAGAAACGTGATCTCTTTTGTAGAAGAATGGCTTCCTAAAATCCTCGGCCTGGACCAAGAATGCCCTTTTGAAATTGAGTGAGCTCATCGTACGCTTCGCAGTCGGTCTTCAGAGCTTGATAAACCCTGGGCTATAGTGATCAAGTTGCTCCGTTATAGAGACACTGTCACTATAATCGAGACTGCACGGGAGAAAAAAGATCTCACTTACGGTAACTCCAAGATCATGATCTTCCGGGACATGTCTATAGCCCTTTATAAAAAGAAGCAAGCCTTCACTTCCCTCAGGAAACAACTTCGGGACCACAAAATTTTGTACAGTATGGTATACCCGGCAACACTACGGATTGACCTCCCTGAAGGCTCAAGATATTTCGGCTTAAAGGATACAGCTGAAGCATACTTGAAATCTCATCATCCGTCCCTTCTGTCTTCAGTGGGTTAACGAGAAACTGTAGGTAATGTCACTTGATTTGTAATACTTTATTTGTTTACTCGGATGGAATGTGCCAGAACTGTTCACTATGTTTGTATCACTTTCCACGTTTGACTTCTGGATGGTGTAGTTTGCATTGCTGTTTCTACTGACTGGGGGTTGCTCAGCTTGAAGGTGCACACTTTATAATGTATGCAACGTTACGTGAGTTACTTAAGTCAGGTATGTTCATTGGGAAGGGGGGTGCCTTATTTGCTGTTTATCTAAAGATTCTTAATATGTTTAAATATTAACATGTTAAAAACTTGGAAATGTATAAATGTCTATCCTGGAATGTAAATGGTATTAATAACACTTTAAAGAGGAAGAAAGTATTATATATATATATATATATATTGTGTTATTGCAGGAAACCCATTTGATTGAGGTAGATCACTGCAAATTATCATGCCAATGGCCTGGACAAGTTTTCTTTTTGTCTTATTATTCTCACTCAAGAGGGGTTGCTATTTTGATAAACAGAAGGGTTCCCTTTAATCTAGAATGGATGGAAAAGGATAATTTGTTTAATTGATAATTTGTATTATCCTAAAGGGACGTATTGCCTCTTAGACAGCCACAATAGTGAATATTTATGCCCCCAATCAGGATATCCCTTAATTCTTTCACAATTTACATTTTAAGTTACCATTACCTTGCACAATTATGGGGGGTGATTTTAATCTGGTGATGGATCCAGCAGATCATCTATGAAACCTTTTACTTTGACTGCATCGGCAAAAGTGGTGAAACATATGATAGCGGAGTTGGATATGATTGATATATGGAAGGATTTACATGGGACTCAGCAGGAGTTTTCATTTTATTCTCAACCCCATAATAGTTTTTCGAGAATCTATATTTTCCTTCTACATAAACGACAAGAATACCTAGTTGATTCATGTGAATATCTCCCGTGAACTCTATCTGATCATTCCCCATTAGTCCTTACAATTGCCTCACCTAAGGTTAAACCCAGTACAAGGCGATGGAGATTCAGTAATGCTCTCCTTAATGACTCTGAATGCGTGAAGTTGCTGGATATTAATATTGATAACTTTATGACCTTCAATGCTGGCTCAGCTTCTCCAGCAGCAATATGGGAGGTGGTTAATTATTGCCTACTCAGCTAGTAAAAAGACGAAATACCAAAGACAATTAGACTCACTTTCTAAGGATATTAAAAAACTGGAGAGGCAGTGCTCTCTGGGTGGAGGAGACAATGCTTTCCAGAAGCTATGCTCAGTACAACTAGAGTATGATATGCTCTGTACTAGGGAGGCTGAGTATGTTGTCCTTAGATCTAAACAATGGTATTATGAATATGGGGACAAAATAGGGAAACTACTGGCTTGACAGATCCATAAGGAAAAGTTAATACAATCAATTAATACAATCCGACGATCAGATAACACTGTTATCAAAAATACAGAACTTATTAACCAAGAATTTATGCAATTTTACAAGTCATTATATACGTCTCAAGGCACTGATATGGCAAAGACACAGGATTTTTTTTAATAGATTAGAGATACCAACACTCTCTGATGAGGATAGGGAAGACCTAGAGAGAGACATCTCTGAGATTGAAATACAGGAGGCTGTCTCCTGCCTTTCTGCTGGCAAGTTGCCTGGTGTGGACGGATTCTCTATGGATTTCTTTAAAGCCTTTCTAGCTAAACTGATTGACCCACTAAAAAATATGTATATTCACGCTATAGAACAGCAACAGCTGCCTGGCACTCTGGAGCAAGCTATGATAGCACTTCTCCCTAAACCGGGTAAAGACCCCAATCTGTGTGGCTCTTATAGTCCGATTTCATTACTTAATTCAGACTATAAAATATTTGCTAAAATTATTGCACGAAGGTTAGAAAAATTGATTCTGCATTTGGTACATACGGACCAGATTGGCTTTATTCAGAATCATTCACTATATGATAATGTACGAAGATTTCTGAATATTATATTCTCTGCCTCTCAGGTGGAATATCTTGTGATAGCCATCTCTCTGGATGCAGAGAAGGCTTTTGATCGAGTTGAATGGTCCTACCTCTTTTCGGTCCTGCAGAAAATGAAGTTTGGACCTAAATTTCTAAACAGCATCAAGATGCTCTATAATCAACAACTACCTGATTTTTTTATTTTTTTTTATTGTGCAGCCCAATTAAGAATTGTTTGGTTTTGGCAAATAAACCAAATCTCTCCCCCTGCTTGGCGACAAATAGAATCAGCACACGTCCAAGGAATAGATCTTGCTGCGATTCCATTTCTCTCTATAAAACCTATAAAGCAATTAACATCAAACCCACTGTTCACTGGAACATGTAAACTCTGGGCAGATATTAGGAAGAAGATAGGTTGCAAACAGATGTTGTTTAGATCCTCGGCCTTTCATTATAATCCTGAACTGCCACAGGCTCTTAAGGATGGAATAACCCAACAATGGTACAAGGGTGGTATTTGAACATTTGGTGAGCTCTATGAAGGAGATACACTCTTATCTTTTAACCAACTACAGTTGAAATTTTTGATACCCTCTAAGTATTTCTTCAAGTTTTTGCAAATTCTGCATTATATTCTCGCTAAGCAAGGTGGTCACTCATTAAATATTCCTTTCACTCCACTAGAAGATATTCTGAGGGATAAAAAAAAAGATTTTAAAGGTTTTGTTTCATTCACATACAAAAGATTGTCCCAATTAACTACTGACGATATCTGTGGTGCTAAATCCAAATGGATTTAGTAACGAGCTCCCATTTAGTAACGAGCACTGGGAAACAATATGTAAGAATGCCCAGACCCTATCGTTTAATAGTCGCCACAAGCTGATTCAATTTAATGTTATACATAGAGTGTATTATACCCAGAGAGGCTGCATATTTTTAAAAGTAGCTACTCAGAGCTTTGTCCCAGATGTAAAATAGAAATAGGAAACCTTCTACATATGCTGTAGGCATGTCTGGAATTGGATGAATACTGGAAAGGGATTAAGGAGACTGTTATCAGTGTTGCCATATTGATGTCCCTTGTGAGCCTCGGATCTTCCTTTTAGGTGATATGACAGTTCTTAAGGAACAGACAGGCATTAATTTCAGATTCTTAATGATGGCTTTCTAAGAGTATAACTTTAAAATGGAAGGATTCTAATCCTCCCACTACTTGTATATGGATAAAAGAAATACTCTCTTATGTGCCCATGGAAAAAATAACGTTTAACTTGAAGAAAAGACGAGACTTATTTATAAAGTATTGGGGTGAATTCCTGTCATATGTGTGTATTGTAATGGTACAAACTATATGAATGTTTTCATTTTTCATTATTTATTCTATGCTGTAAGATTAATGTTTATATTTGGTACTGTAAGACTGTAATTGTATTTTAATGCTGTATTGCTAATGGGAAAACCAATAAAAAGAGTGTATTAAAAAAAAAAAAAAAAAAAAAAAAAGAACTTTGACTCGTTAATGGATATTATTTAATAAAAGTGAATGTTTGTCATTCACTGTAAACCTCCCTTCCCTACGTGACGTAACACACACCTGAATCTCAACGAAGATTTGAAGACTTGAAGATTTCCGCACGAGTTTCCAGTTAGATGTCCGATGTAAAGTGTCATTCTGTTGCACTTTCCCCAGTTGAAAGGTGGAAATTCAGATTCTTCAAGTTGAATGGAACACTTCATTAATCATCACAGCAACAACAATACTGAGCATCGCGGACACACTCACTCACACACACACACACACACACAATTACACACACACACACCAGGCTTGTGGCAGTGAACTCAATGTGCTGAAGCAGCGCATATACAGCAGGCAAGGGTTTCAAACAGTTAGACAGAGCGCAGCTAAATGGAACAGAATGCAGCGTCTTCAAAACTGAACTTCAACTTAACACGCATATTAAAAACGCGATAATATGGTGTGTTCTGTTATATGAAAATAGACGGTTTAGACAGTTACTAAAAAAACTGGTGCGTGCTTACTAAGATTACTACGGTAACCTGAAGGAAGAACAGACAGATGTGCATTGGGCACATTCTTTCATTGAGTTGGGCAGCGAATCTTCACATAATGACAAAATATGATGCATTATATTTTGATGTACATTTTGTAACATGTTTTTTTTTTTTTTTTTATAATAGCCTATAATAATGAATAGATGATACACTGGAACAACAAGATGCAATGCAGCAGCCATAGATGATTTTCAGATATATTATTATATATACAGTTATGAACATGTAATTGCCCCTTGAGTAATTAGTCCGAGTACTCGAGTAGACAAAATGACCAAAATGCCCATCCCTAATACATATATATATATATATATATATATATATATATATATATATATATATATATATATATACAGTATATATACTATGTATATTTTGCATCAGAATTCTGTTCAATTCTGTGTTTATTTTGCAAAAAATAACGTCTGACTGCTCATTATCCCACTAATTACAAGACTACTTGCCAAATAAATTAATAAATGAACATGAAACATTGCTTTGAGTTGAAATATTTTATTAGCTTACTTGTAGAAACCACAGAGTGATAGGAGAAATAGGAAAGATGATTCACAATTCCCAGATGGGTTCAGAAATATCAGACCACTAGAGAGCCGTGTAAACCTTAAAGTTGATGTGTGTAATTTCTGTGCCCCTAGTGCCACTGTAAGGAATTGCAAAAATAAACATTGTTCCCAAACAACCTTCAGATTTTTAATTTTTTATGGAATGGTATGCAGAAAATGTTAGTCCATGACAACCGTGATGTGACATCTCAACTCTATCTTTGGAGGGTGGTGTTTTGGAATGATGGGGCGTGTCTAATTCAACAGCTCAGTCTCGTGGAAGTTTCAGAACGGATAAAATCACTTACAACTCTTAAAATCACTTAGAATGTGAAGCTTTCCAGATGAAACTCCCGTTTGTAATCTGGGTGGTTGAGTCAGTGTTGTTGTGTCAGGCTGGACAAGGTTTTAAATACAATTTTATAGCACAACAGAGACACAGTGTTTAGAGTTTTTGAAAAAATGAGTCTACGATTGGCTTATAGTTGTCTGCATATTATGTTGGTATAGGAGAAAGGATTTAAACACTGAAAAAGTTACACTTCAGCTTCTATAAATTAACCTTATTACTTTTGGTGCTAGTTTTGTAGGCTATGACTGTGTTAATTGTTCCCTCACAATCTACCAATGACCGTTAATAACTGATATTGTAAATTCAATGTCTTCTTTTGTCCATCTGTTCCCAAGGATGCAGCTATAAATGTGGAGGTCACAGTTTACACTAATGCTGTTCTTCTTACACAATTTCTGTAAAATGCTGAATCTTTCCTTGGGGAAATTTAGGAACTTTTTCATATTTGTAAGAGAAAGAGAAACTGACTGACTGAATTGTATATTATTAATAGGTTTTATTTATATTTTTGAATACATTTCTTTCAGAAACTCACTCATGAAACTACAATATCTCTGTCTCTCTCTTTTTTGCATGGCTGTTTCCTCTTGGTTGCTGACTGCACATCTTTATAATGAGACTGGGCTACTGCCTGTGAATGTGCTTGTGTCTAGAATTTCTGACCACAGAAAAAAAGAAAAACTCATTTTTTTTCACAGAGTTACACAAACTTACCACTGGCCTTACACTTAAACAGCAATGTGGTGAAAGAGTACTGAAGTAAAAGATGCATTAAATTAATCACAAATACTGCCCAAAACATTAGTAATGTTGTAAATCATTATTATACTGTTTTACATAATATATTACATTATACTGTTTACATTTTATAATATACTGTAATATGTGTTATTGTTTATTTTTAAAATAATTTTTGGATGACCAAGCCCCATTTTCAGCAGTCATTATTAAAATGCTGTCACCTAATACTGAAGAAATCATTCAAATATGTTAATTTGGTACTCATTATGTTTTTCTTATTATTAGAACAGTTGAAAGTTGCTGAGGTTTTGTGCACACTTACATTTCTTCCAAATAGCTTGACACTTGCAAATAACATTTTGGTCTAAAAATGGCCAAAAATAAACTCTCTTTTTTTTTTTTTCTGAAATTCATCATTCTACTGTTTTTAGGGAGGAGATGCCTTTTATCATGCACCACTTATTTGAAAGAATAAATCAAAGTGGATCTAACAAGGACAGAAAGGGAAGTGGACGGCCCAGATTCACAACAACAAGAGGACAATACCAGTGTCTAGTTTGAGAAACAGGCTCCTCACAGGTCCGAAACAGACAGCTTTAATGAACAGTACATGCCAAACACTTGCAATGCTGCAGGTAGAGGATTCCTGGATATACAGTAGGTTTGAAGAATACAGCATTTATTATAAATGTCTACTGTAACTTCATCAATTTAATACAACCTTGGTAACAAGAAAGGATCAATTTCTTTAAAAAGTTTTCAAGTACTGTAGGTAAGTAGGCCACCTATTTATAGTATATACAGTACAGCAATATATAAATAATATTTTATTTAAATGTATTTTTTAATGAATTTAGTATCTCTTAAACGCTTTGCATTACTGTAATTAACTGCTAAGAGAGCTGTAAAGCTACAGTATTTATAACCGTGGCATGCCATACCATACTGACAAGTAGGCATTTTATTTTGTGACAATAAAGTAGATATTGAAAATATTTCTTATACTGTCAAAAAAAGTCATTTTCATTTGTATAGCGCTTTTCAAAACACACATCATTTCAAAGCAGCTTTGCAGAAAATTATGCTTTAACAGAAAATGCTGTAATATAGTAATGTCTTTGAGTCATAAAAGTGCGGTTTAATAAAAAAAAAAAAAAAACATGATTGTAAATTGCGCCTTAAAATAAATAATAGAAAATAATTATATTTATATTTAGACCCCCAGTGAGCAAGCTTAAGGTGACTGTGGCAAGGAACACAAAACTCCAAGATGTTGGTTAATGGGGAAAAATAACCTTGGGGGAAACCAGGCACACTGTGGGGGCCAGTTCCCCTCTGGCTAAACAGCATGAATATTATTAGTTATTTACAGTATGTGTAGTACAAGTCAAGATTTAAAATTAGTAAACTAAGCAAGTGTTAGGGGCCAATGCTTAAACAAAAAGCTTTTGTATTAACTGTAAGATTAATGACTAAAGTCTTAGAATTTACATTCTTAATTAACTGCAGAAGTACAAACAGATGCATTGTCTTTTGTTATTTGGCTGATGAAGGCTGCAGTTAATTTATTATCCATGTATTTCATTTTCAGAGTGTAGTCCATCCTTTGACCAAGGTGATGCAGGTAGAAGTCAGTAAGGTGCACTGCAGTTTGACTATAAGCTTGTGGCAGATTCATTTTTGGTCGAGTCCATCTTAAGTCCAAGTTTCAGGCTGTGTCCTGTGAAGTATCCCATGTCTAACGGTTGGTGCTGGCATCAGTTCATCCTCTGTGAAGTCCATCATAGTAGACTGAAGTGATATCTGACTGGCACAGGCTTCAGTTAGTTATCCTCTGTGAAGTCCATCGTAGTAGACTGAAGTGATATCTGGCTGGCACAGGCTGCAGTTAGTTGTCAAAATGCAGCAACACGTAGTAGTGGGAGTCGGACATCAGACAGGACTGTAGTCAGACATAGGCAGGACCAGAGCTGGATCTGGCAGGCTCCGGTTCCCTCAGGATATGTATCCCGAGGTTAAGACAGGGAAACAAATAGAATAACATTATCATAGATTGCATTCACTTTAAAACGGGGTTATAGAATACAAGAAGTGTTTTAGTTCCGGCAGACCAAACTAATGCAGCGCATTATACCATTCAAAGCTTCGTAAGTAGTTAGAAATATTTGAAAATGAATACGAAATTTAACAGGTAGCCAGTGTAGCGAAGTTAAGATTGGGCTGATATGATCATATTTCTTGTTTCAAGTCAGCATTCTAGCTGCTGCATTTTGAACTAACTGAAGTTCATTTATGGGACCTGCAGGACATCCTCCCAGTAATGCATTACAGTAATCTAGTCTTGAGGTCATGAATGCATTAATTAATTTTTCGGCATTAGAAACAGAGAGCATGTGTCGTAACTTAGCAATATTTCTGAGATGGAAGAATGCTGTTCTACAAACACTGGAAATGTGTTTTTCAAAGGACAGATTGCTATCAAATATAACACCTAAGCTCTTCGCTTTAGGAGACAATGTGACAGTACATCCATCGAGAGTCAAATTGTATTTTAACATCTTATTTTTAGAGGTTTTAGGTCCAATAGTTACTGCCTCTGTTTTGTTGGAATTGAGTAGAAGGAAATTTCTAGCCATTTAATCTTTGATATCATTAATACACTCTGCTAACTTGGAGAATTGTAAAGTTCTGTAGGTTTCGAGGAAATATAAAGTTGGGTATTGTCTGCATAACAGTGAAAACAAATTCCACGGTTCCTGATAATGTCTCCCAGGGGAAGCATATATAAGGAGAAAAGGAGAGGCCCTAAAACTGATCCCTGTGGCACTCCATACTTAACTTTAGTTTAATCTGACAATTCCTCTTTTACTCAGACATAGTGGTAGCGGTCAGATAAAAAGGACCTAAACCAATCTAATGCCTGTCCACAAATGCCAACTTAATTCTCAAGCCTATCCAAGAGAATTTTGTGATCTGTGGTGTCAAAGGCAGCACTAAGATCTAAAAGCACAAGAAGAGAAATGCAGCCTTGATCAGATAAGTGCAAGTCATTTGTAACTTTGATAAGGGCAGTCTCTTTACTATGATGAGGCCTAAATCCTGACTGAAATTCTTCATATATACATGAACATAGCTGGGAGGACACTACCTTTTCTAGTATTTTCAACATAAATGGGAGATTTGAGATCAGTCTATAATTAGCCAACTCTCCAGGATCAAGCTGAGGTTTCTTGATAAACGGTTTAATAACTGCTATCTTACATTTTCTTGGGACATGCCCTAAGGATAATGAGGAGTTAATAATATTAAGAAGAGGTTCTGAGATTACAGGAAACACCTCTTTTAATAGCTTGGTCGGTATTGAATATAACATACACGTTGTTGATTTTGATGTTTTGATAAGTTTGTTTAGCTGTTCCTGTCCTATCACAGCAAAGGATTGTAGTTGCTTGTGGGGAATAATATGAGACACTGTCTTCTGAGCTATTGCAGATGGTTGCATAATTCCATTATTGTTTCTGATGATTTCAATTTTATCATTAAAGAAATTCATAAAGTCAATACTACTGTGCTGAGATGGAATATCTGGTTCAGTCGAAGCTTTATTCCTTACTAATTTATCCACAGTACTGAAGAAACACCTAGGATTATTGTGGTTATTTTCTATGAGTTTGCTAAAATATGCAGACCTGGTAGCTTTTAGACACTTTCTGTAACTAGAGAAACTATCATTCCATGCACCATGAAAGACCTCTAATTTTGTACTCTTCCACTTGTGCTTCATTTTTCAAGCAACTCTCTTGAGAACATGAGTGTGATCATTGTACCATGGTGTGGGGCTTTTCTCTTTAATTTTCTTTAATCGGGGGGGGGGGCTACAACATACAAGAGACGAGGGAATGATCTGAGATGTCATCGCTCTGCGGCAGAATTGCTATATTATCAACATCAATTCCATATGACAGAATTCAATTTAGCATGTGATTATGGCAATGAGCTGATCCTGTCACATTTTGTCTGACTCTTAACAGAGTTCAGAATATTGATAAATGCTAATCCCAGTGTATAATTTTCTTTATCGATGTGAATGTAGAATCAGTCACCAATGATTAAACCTCTATCCACAGTAATTATTAGATCTGACAGAAAATAAGCAAATTCTCTAAGGAAATCAGAATACGGCCCTGGTGGTCTATATACTGTAGCAAGAACAAAAGATGACAGAGTTTAATTTTACTGACGTCACATTAATCATTTTCAGTTCCAAAGAATTGAACTTATATCCTGACCTCTGAGTAACACCAAAAACATCAATGTAAATTGTAGCAACACCCCCTCCTTGACCTTTCAGGTGAGGCTCATGTTTATAACAATAACCTTGGGGAGTAGACTCATTTAAACTAATATATACATCAGGTTTAAGCCAGGTTTCAGTTAAACAGAGCGAATCTAAACTATGATCTGTGTAGGTGCTACTGGTTGTTTAAATCAGTTTTACTATCAGAAATAATCAATAATTAATTGTTATTAATTATGGAATAATCAAATAACAATTAAATAACTAAATAGAATTTAACTCATTAAACTATTCTCCAGAAATAATAAATAATTAATTGTTATTAATTATGGAATAATCAAATAACAATTAAATAACTAAATAGAATTTAACTCATTAAACTATTCTCCAGAAATAATCAATAGTTAATTGTTATTAATTATGGAATAATCAAATAACAATTAAATAACTAAATAGAATTTAACTCATTAAACTATTCTCCAGAAATGATCAATAATTAATTGTTATTAATTATGGAATAATCAAATAACAATTAAATAACTAAATAGTAATTAAATAGAATTTAATTCATTAAACTCTATTCTCGGGGCACCACTCTTTGAAAAGAGAAAAATGATAGCAAGTTACTGATTGAGTCTCATAAAACAAAATCTACCCTGTAGGTTGAGTATCTTAATTGTTAATCAAAATAATCAACAAGGGGAAAAAACTAGTTAAATTATTGGTATACAAATCTAATAGTAATCTAGTTACAGTTAGTTTCTAACACCAATAACATAATAGTACTCTGAGGTAACTTGGGAGTTCTTCACGTGGCAGAGGTTGGCTTCAACACAACATTCAAACAAAAACAAACAGGAGTACTTATTATAATATAACAAGATTTATTATAATCAAACAGTAGTGAACACAGCCAATACTATCCGAATATAATCCAAAAATAAAATCAAGGATATCCTATGCTAACAGTGGAGCTATATGCTAGTGGCATCCACACCCAACTCACCACGTGCCCCACCTAGAACAAACCACATTATAGCGATCACGAGGAGGTTACCCCATGTGACTCTAACCTCCCTAGCAACTGGGCCAATTTGGTTGCTTGGGAGACCTGGCTGGAGTCACTCAGCACACCCTGGGATTCGAACTAGCGAACTCCAGGGGTGGTAGCCAGCGTCTTTACCACTGAGCTACCCAGATATTATGAAAATATGATTTAAAAAATGTTTTTTTTTTTTTTTTTTACATGGTAAATGCGTTTTACTTTATTTGACATTAAAACTGTTTTTCCTGCTGTGATCTCAAGAAAGGGACTAGATGGATTAAGACTGAATGCATTACATTTCAAAAGGTAATAAGTATAGGCTATATTAAGAAGCATTTTGGCAAATTCAGAAATTGATGTGAACACCAAAAAAAAAAAAAAAACATGATTATAAAGAACTGGAAAGGTTTGTGGCATATCTTTTTAAAGGTATTTAAAAATTTTGTTTGAGACAAATAGCTGCAAGTAAACAAGTTATTCCTGCAATTTATTTGTTTGTCAAACTACACTGTGCTATCATGTTAAAGTTGGCATGAAATGAAAATTCATCTATTTTCTAAATGCATGTTATTGATCTTATTGTGAATGATTCATCCATGCATATTTTTTTTTTTTTACCTCGTAATCTTAAATCCAAATTTCATAAATCCTTTCATATCTGAATGAATGGTTCCTTTCCAGAATAAGATGATGAAATATGCATTACAGTATTATAGTTCTTGCCTAGTTGGCAGGGCAGACTGTCTTGTGGAGAAGGGAGAGAAGAGAGTACTTGCCTACACAAGAATAATTCCTGTTACTGTGAAAAGCATTGCACATAATTGTATGTATGGTGCTCCGGTGAGCACCGGCCCATTTCATGAACTGGTTACCATAGTAAAACTTGAAACATTTTGGGATGGCTAATGATGTGAAGTTTGAAAAGCCTTGTTATTCATATTGTTGCACTGCAGTGTCTCCCTTCTTCGTCGGTGCTGTTTTGAATGTTGAGGTTGTCTAGCCGTTTCAATGTTTGAATTCCTCCATAGTACTTTAAAGTACAGCATTCTCTGTATGAATTCAAATGGATCGCATATGTTTTATGGTCTGCGCCGCATTGGAGTGAAGCCTGAGATCACTCGCACTAACCTATCTTTGGAGCACGCTGTTGTGCAAAGATGCGCATGTATAATTTTTTATGTACTTTGTAATTGTGGTGAAAAATAAATGTAGTGAAGTTACATACTTCATTTTTAATCAACTCAAGTAAAAGTACTGCAATGTATTTATTATTTAAATATATATATATATATACAGGTGCATCTCAATAAATTAGAATGTCGTGGAAAAGTTCATTTATTTCAGTAATTCAACTCAAATTGTGAAACTCGTGTATTAAATAAATTCATTGCACACAGACTGAAGTAGTTTAAGTCTTTGGTTCTTTTAATTGTGATGATTTTGGCTCACATTTAACAAAAACCCACCAATTCACTATCTCAAAAAATTAGAATATGGTGACATGCCAATCAGCTAATCAACTCAAAACACCTGCAAAGGTTTTCTGAGCCTTCAAAATGGTCTCTCAATTTGGTTCACTAGGCTACACAATCATGGGGAAGACTGCTGATCTGAAAGTTGTCCAGAAGACAATCATTGACACCCTTCACAAGGAGGGTAAGCCACAAACATTCATTGCCAAAGAAGCTGGCTGTTCACAGAGTGCTGTATCCAAGCATGTTAACAGAAAGTTGAGTGGAAGGAAAAAGTGTGGAAGAAAAAGATGCACAACCAACCGAGAGAACCACAGCCTTATGATTGTCAAGCAAAATCGATTCAAGAATTTGGGTGAACTTCACAAGGAATGGACTGAGGCTGGGGTCAAGGCATCAAGGAATTTGGCTACAGTTGTCGTATTCCTCTTGTTAAGCCACTCCTGAACCACAGACAACGTCAGAGGCGTCTTACCTGGGCTAAGGAGAAGAAGAACTGGACTGTTGCCCAGTGGTCCAAAGTCCTCTTTTCAGATGAGAGCAAGTTTTGTATTTCATTTGGAAACCAAGGTCCTAGAGTCTGGAGGAAGGGTGGAGAAGCTCATAGCCCAAGTTGCTTGAAGTCCAGTGTTAAGTTTCCACAGTCTGTGATGATTTGGGGTGCAATGTCATCTGCTGGTGTTGGTCCATTGTGTTTTTTGAAAACCAAAGTCACTGCACCCGTTTACCAAGAAATTTTGGAGCACTTCATACTTCCTTCTGCTGACCAGCTTTTTAAAGATGCTGATTTCATTTTCCAGCAGGATTTGGCACCTGCCCACACTGCCAAAAGCACCAAAAGTTGGTTAAATGACCATGGTGTTGGTGTGCTTGACTGACCAGTAAACTCACCAGACCTGAACCCCATAGAGAATCTATGGGGTATTGTCAAGAGGAAAATGAGAAACAAGAGACCAAAAAATGCAGATGAGCTGAAGGCCACTGTCAAAGAAACCTGGGCTTCCATACCACCTCAGCAGTGCCACAAACTGATCACCTCCATGCCACGCCGAATTGAGGCAGTAATTAAAGCAAAAGGAGCCCCTACCAGGTATTGAGTACATATACAGTAAATGAACATACTTTCCAGAAGGCCAACAATTCACTAAAAATGTTTTTTTTATTGGTCTTATGATGTATTCTAATTTTTTGAGATAGTGAATTGGTGGGTTTTTGTTAAATGTGAGCCAAAATCATCACAATTAAAAGAACCAAAGACTTAAACTACTTCAGTCTGTGTGCACTGAATTTATTTAATACACGAGTTTCACAATTTGAGTTGAATTACTGAAATAAATGAACTTTTCCATGACATTCTAATTTATTGAGATGCACCTGTATATATATATATATATATATATATATATATAAAGTATAAAAATTTGACAAATGTACTCAAGTACTGTAACGAGAGTAGTTGTAATTTGTTACTTTGCACCTCTGCACTCCTCGGTGTCAAAGATAGCCTGGAGCTAGAACTGACTAAAGTATTTGAATCTGAACTTAATTTGAATTGTAGACATGTGACATTTAACAAAATGTATGATTTTTATGGCGTATTTTATAAATTTGTATTTTAAAATAGCTGATTTTTTGTTTATTAGAGGTGGATTTAGCTGTAAAAATTCAGATTATAGAATTAAAGGTTCACATATTCAGATTAATAAGAAATTCAGAACTCCAAATACAAATGTCTTACATTCAGATCTCAGTAATTCAGATTGTAAACAAACTAGGCCAAAGGTAAAGCAAAACTATATTAATTACTTGAGCCACCCAGTAGTCAGCGTATGTATTTTTAGAAATTAGCATTGGCCAAGATTAAAAAATCTACTGTATAAAACTTTAAATGTATAAAATACACACACACACACACACACACACACACACACACACACACACACACACACACACACACAAAAAACTCATTTAATTTGAATGTCACATGTCTGGAATTCAAATGAAGACGTTTCAGATTCAAATACTTTTGTCAGTATTTTAGCTCCATAGAGAGGACCTACACCGGTGGTTTGCTGCAGGTCCCAGATTTTACATTGGACATCAAATGGCAACCCAGCACAGTAGATTTGTATTAATTTTTACCTTGCATAGTTTTGTTTGTGGTTTCTGAAGATGGAGGCCACATAACCTTCACGTTGACTTTTGCCTAATTAAGCTACGTAGCTGTTTGGACGAATACATTGAACTGATCAAGTTGATTGGACACATGCCTTTTGGTGTCAACAACAAAGTACACGGAAAGGATTTTCTCCCTTGTAAAAATTCATAAGCTTGTTTATTTCTTAACTATGCACAATTACATGGTTATTTGCATTTTTTTTTTTTATTATTTGGTCTCAGCATTTTTTAAAGCAATTTTCATATTAGAACTGTGGCAAGACAGTTACATGAAACCTGTAGGTATGTTATTTTACATAATAAGCAGGTTTGAGGCCTTACATCATTATGACACTTTCCAGCCCTAATAATGTGATATGTTGATGACAAATCTTTAAAAGTATGATAATAATTTAAATAGGCATCTGTTTTGAAAGGTCATATTTTCAGGTTGGCAGGGTCGGTTTACGATTTCTTTTTTTTTTTTTCTTCTTCTTTTTTTGCACTTATTGTTGTCAAAGATGTTTGACTTGGAGCTTTGGGGACATGAAGAAAACCACAATAATGCAATACATTTATTTCAGTTATTTAAAATTGGACTACGGTCCACAACAGTGTGTAACATCATAAATCTTTATTCTCTTTAACAACCCTAAAATCGCAATCGGTGAAATTAAACATTATAAATAGCCTACCAAAACTTGTATTATGGACTTAAAAGGGTTTGAATTGTAGGAATAACCCGAAAACGAGCATTTGTGCAACTGGAATTTCAATCAACCCTCACTGAGGTATATCGTCCTTGTGACAACTAGCCCCGGGCTCAGTTTTGTGGGGGGGAAGCAGCAGCGGCAGCATCAGCGCTGGTGATCAGTCAGATTCGGACTCCATCGGTCTCAGTAAAGTGGGTTCTGGTGCAGACGATGCAAACTGCGGTCCATGATTCCACCGAAAATGGTCGCAGCACACACCGGCTCCAGCCCAACATTATCACACGGGAAGTCGGCATGCTGTTTCCCTCTGCCTCCGCTGAATGGATCCTCTGTCTGGATAAACGGTACGATGATTTTTACCCTCAAGAAACTTAATCCGTCTTTCTGCTTGTTCTCAATCACCTTCAGCAGTCCTTTACACATCAACACCTCTGATTCTCATATTAATACTTTCGTATTCTCATCTCATCTGAACTTTCATTTCATAGAAATGCTAAATGCGATTGTCAGAGAGTGTATGAGTGATGTATACGTTCTCAGTGCTATAGCTTTAAGGTGATATTAGTTGATTCACTGCAGTAGCCTATGTGAATATATTAAATGAATGAAAGTGTATTGTGTATAGTTGGCAAATGGTTGTTTGTCACCTGGAGGAGGTCACCAGTGCTGCAGTGCTTGTGTTACTGCAGACTCATGAAGAGTCACTTTCTGCTTACAAGGGCTTTAATACAGTATACAGAAGAGTTAAAGAATCAGTTTACCACAGAATTAATATTCTTTTATTATTTATTTGCACTAATGTTGTTCCAAATCTGTATGATATTTCTGTGTGACACATAAGAAGTTTAGCAGAATTTCAAGACTGCTCTTTTATACAATTAAAGTGGATGGGGCTGTTGAGTCCTAAAAAGAACAAAAAAGCACCACTTTTGTGCAGTACTCCATGTCTTCTGAAACTATCCAATAGAGCTATTCAGCTTGTAGTCCAAAAACCCAGAAGAGAATTTGCCATGGGTTCCCTCTGGTTTTTCCTATGGGTTTTTATAATGGGGTTTTTGAACTTGTGTGAAAAATAAGGTTAGTGGTACACATTACTTGATGATACGTGGACATTTTGTTCTACAACATAAATTACGTTAAAAAACTCCATTATAAAAACCCATTGGAAAATCCAGAGGGCACCCTTGGTGAATTAGACTTCCGGGTTCGCCTACAAATTGATGTCACAGCTGAACAGCTCTATAGCCTGGTGTCAGGAAAAAAAACAGACATTTAAAGTTGGTGTGTTATTTCTTGGATGTTCAAGTATTTTCTCATATCCCGGCTTAATGCCCTGTTAGACCTTACTGTGCTTTTTACAGTAACATACTGGTAACACCAGATTACAGTAAGATACTGCAATTGATGTGTACAGTATTTCACTGATAACTGTAAATTGTACCTGAGGTATATTACTATTAGAATATTCATTGTACAGTAACTAGCTGTAATTATACATTATTAATGAATTTATATAATTAGTTAGGTATTATTATTACCACTATTATTACTGTTGCCAGTTAATTACTGTAAAAACATGATTACTGCGAGCTACTGCAGTTGCTGTGAACAGTAATTCCCTGATTACTGTAATTGGTACCCGAGGTATATTACTGTAAATATATGAATTGTACCGTAACCAGCTGTAATTATCCTGTACATAATAATAATAAATAATAATAATAATATTTTTATCATTATTATTGTTATTATTCATACTAATATTTTAAAGGGGTCATGTCATGAGGAATCAAATTTTCCTTAATATTTCTGCGTATAAGAGGTCACTGTATGATAAAAACATATTGTAAGTTTCAGAACTCAAAACTTTCTCTCTTGCCCAAAAAGAGCATTTATTGTTTCTACTGTGCAAAAATGACTCATTTTGAAATCAACATAGGAATGGGGCTCATTTGAATAGTCTCCGCCTCCACAAAATATGTAATCTGTGCGGTGAATTCATAGAGAGAGAGGCTGATGGAGCCCAACACAGGAAGTGCTACTATTGCTACTGTAGTTTGCTTTTAAGCAAAAAAAAGTCTTAGATGTGGAGTAAGGTCCCCAGACGATGTTGTGTTCCTGGTTGTGGAAAAACTACATCTCTGCATACCCTTTTGTCCCAGCGTGAGGAATGAGGACTAAACTTTGATCGGCACATTTCTCTAAGGATGTTTTTGAGAACTTTTATGATTCAGACTTTGCAAAGAAACATATATTGAAAGATGAAGCAGTGGCAACTATTTTGACATGACTAATGCTGGTGAGTAACAAATTTAATACTACAGTTTCATCTGTTTGTGTTTGTTTGATATGTAAGTAATTGTATAGTCTGTGGTTTTTCCATCGCAAAATAAACCATGATCAGGACTCCAGCCCGGAGCGCATCATGCTTATTACACGTTTACCAAAGAAATACATTATTGCTCACGAAATATTGATGTGAGATACAATTATTTTTATTATGTAAGAAAGAAAGCGTTGCATGGAGTGCAGCGAAAGACAGTGGTGAAGTATACGCTTGTAATGCTGCCAAAGATGTCTCATTTTAGCCAGGACGTCCTCTATTTTGGCCACAATTAATGCGTTTCAATGAAGCAGCGATTTGATCAAAGGAATACCTCTCCACTGGTCGACCGGTGAATCAATTGAGGGGGAAACTGACTCCACCCAGTGAACAATTTTGTTCTTAATCAAAATACCCCTCTTAGGTGATATTAATGTAAACACAGCTGTTAATGAATTACCAGTGTAAACAGACGGGATAAAATCTGCACTGTCTTGATGAGATATTAAAGCAAACACAGCCGTTAATGTATAAGCAGATGAGACAAATTCTTCAAAATGTTTGATCTGTGCAAAGTCTAAATGTAAATAAGATGCATGATGTCTGTTATAGGCATTCAGGCATTCTTACTGCATCAAATCAGTATTAATGTAAATCTACTAATCACACAGGAAAGAGTGTCAAATATTTAAGTAGTTTCATTTTGCATTAAATTACTTTAATGTTTTTATATTATAATTTTTTTAATGTATAATTACTGTTGCTTGAAAAACTTAAAGCACTGTTTACTCTGTTCTCTATTTAATTACTGGCTTTAAAAGCTTGAAGCAAGTTTAACAAGAGAAACACTGAAGGCCTCATTGTTTTAATTTAAATAGTTAATATTTATATTAAAAAAAAACTTTTGTAAAATAACAGTGTTTTATTGCATTTTATTGTGGTGGCGTAGTGGACTAAAGCACTGAACTGGTAAGCAGAAGGTTGTTGGTTCAATTCCCACAGCCACCACCATTGTGTCCTTGAGCAAGGCACTTAACTCCAGATTGCTCCAGGGGGATTGTCCCTGTAATAAGGGCACTGTAAGTCGCTTTGGATAAAAGCGTCTGCCAAATGCATAAATGTAAATGTGAGTTCCTCAGTGATGTGGACACCCAGGAACTTGCTGACTCTCTCCACTGGTGCTCCATTGATGTGATGGGACTGTGTTCTCTGTCTTTTCTTCTGAAGTCCACCACAAGCTCATTTGTCTTACTAACATTGAGGGAGAGATTGTGCTCCTGACACCAGTGTGTCAGAGTGTGCACCTCCTCTCTGTAGGCTGTTTCATCATTGTCAGTGATCAGACCTACCACCGTCGTGTCATCAGCAAACTTAATGATGGCATTGGAGCTGTGTGTTGCCACACAGTCATGTGTGTACAAGGAATACAAGAGTGGGCTGAGAACACAGCCCTGTGGGGCTCCAGTGTTGAGGGTCAGTGATGAGGAGATGTTGCTGCCTATTCTAACCACCTGGTGTCTGCTTGACAGGAAGTCCATGATCCAGCTGCACAGCGAGCTGTTTAAGCCCAGAGCCCGGAGTTTCTCATCTAGCTTGGAGGGCACTATGGTGTTGAATGCTGAGCTGTAGTCTACAAACAACATTCTCACATAAGTGTTCTTTTTTTCCAGGTGGGAGAGAGCAGTGTGTATTGTAGATGCAATGGCATCATCAGTGGAGCGGTTGTTGGAGTAAGCAAACTGCAAAGGGTCTAGAGAGAGAGGCAGCACAGAGCAGATGTAATCTCTGATTAGTCTCTCAAAGCATTTGCTGATGATGGGGGTCAGAGCAACAGGACGCCAGTCATTTAAGCTAGTGATTTTTGATTGCTTTGGAACAGGCACAATGGTGGATGTTTTAAAGCATGTGGGGACTACAGACAAAAAGAGGGAAAGGTTGAAAATGTCCGTAAAACACCAGCCAGCTGGTTCACGCACGCTCTGATGATGCGGCCCGGAATGCCGTCTGGGCCCGCAGCTTTGCGGATATTCACCCATCGGAAGGATCAGGTTACATCCGCTACAGAGACGGAGAGTGAACTAACCTCTGTAGCTTCGGCCGCGAGAGCTCTCTCCGCGAGGGCGGTGTTATATCCCTCAAAACGAGCATAAAAAGCATTTAGCTCATCCGGGAGAGAGGCAGCGGTGTTCATGGCGGAGTTTTTATTCCCTTTAAAGTCCGTGATGATGTTAATTTCCTGCCACATCCTTCTAGAGTTGGTGGTGTTAAACTGTCCTTCAATCTTGTTCCTGTACTGGCATTTTGCTGTTCTGATAGCTGTTCATAACTGGCTTGTTTATGCGCATCCGCGTTCCCGGAATTAAAAGTGGAGGTCCGCACATTAAGTGCCATGCGAACATCGCTATTTATCCATGGCTTCTGGTTCGGATAGATCCGTGTTGTTCTGGTCGGAACGACGTCCTCCACGCACTTTCTGATGAAACACATTATGCTATCAGTGTAAAGCTCGATGTTGTCATCAGAGGCGGACCGGAACATCTCCCAGTCCGTGTGATCAAAACAGTCTTGTAGCGTAGAGTCTGATTGGTCCGACCAGCACTGGATCGTTCTGAGGGTGGGTGCTTCCTGTTTCAGTTTATGCCTGTAAGCGGGCAGAAGCAGAATGGAAGAGTGGTCCGATTTGCCAAATGGTGGGTGGGGGAGGGATTTGTAGCCATCCCGCAAGGGAGAGTAGCAATGGTCCAAATCCCGGTCCCCTTGTGTGTTGAAACTAATGTGCTGGTGGTATTTTGGTGTGACTGATTTGATGGTCACAATGAACATCTCATACAGTTCCTTGAGTGCCCGGTCTGTGTCGGCTTGTGGCGGGATGTACACTGCAGTGATAATGACCACTGTGAATTCCCTCGGTAGCCAGAATGGTCGACACAGAAGCATGAGAAATTCCAGATCAGGAGAGCAGAAAGACTTGATAGAATGTACGTTCATCTGATCACACCAGGATTTGTTCATCATAAAACATACACCACCACCTCTGCTTTTACCTGAGAGGTCTTTCGCTCTGTCTGCTCGGTGCACGGAGAACCCCGTGGGTTCAATGGCTGAGTCTGGAATCTCCGCAGACATCCAAGTTTCCGTAAGGCAGATAATGCAGCAGTACCTCGTCTCTCGTTGGAAAGAGATCCGCGCTTTCAGCTCGCAGAGCTTGTTATCCAGAGACTGAACATTTGCCAGTAGAATACTGGGTAGCGGGGGTCGATTTGCGCGGCGTCTTACTCTGATGAGAACGCCGGCTCTGTTTCCCCTTTTCCTCCTGCGTTTCCGTGTCCAGACTGCCCAGACAAAGGGCTCCGCTTGCGTGTTTGTAAACAGCAGGTTGGCATTGAGGAATTTGAAGTCCGGTTTACGGTGTGAAATTGTTGAACCAACGTCCCAAAGTGTTTGTCTGTCGTAGACAATAAGGCAGACAACATCCAAGACAAAAAACATAAGAATTGTAAACAAAACAAACAAAACACTACCATGTTGTGTCGGAGCTCGCAACGCAGCAGCCATACTCGGCGCCATCTTGAGTCCAAAAAATATGTTTGATTTACAACTTTATTGCATTTTTGCATAGATGAGGCAGAGAACATTTAGTCAGAACCCCTAGTACATTACGTTACTATGTTTAGTACCCTTATGTCCAGGTTATGTAAATCACATAAACATTGTTTTCTTTATAAATGTTGAGAGAATTGTGATCTTTCTTCTAAGCAAAAAAATCGTGATTCTAAATGTATCCAGAATCGTGCAGCTCTATGTGCTTCACATAAATTGGGATATATGCTGTAGCTATCAACGATTGCCTGGACTGGGTACTTTTAGGTGATTTTGTCAATCGCTTGCACGTTTTCATTCTTTCATTTAAAAAAACAAAACAAAACAAAAAACAGTTCCACACGTGTAATATTGGAGGGCATTTGCTCGGCAAAGATGTTAGCCAATCATAACAGTAAGTGTGTCTTAAAGCAGAAGTAGTAGAAACTGAACCTTTCAGACAAAGGGTCAAAGACAGGGTAGAAAAAGGTCATGTAGTACTACAGTGTTGTCACGGTACCAAAATTTCAGTAGTCGGTACAGATACCAGTGAAATTTCACGGTTCTCAATACCAATTTTGGTACCACTGTACAAATATTCACAATGTGCTATTGAACACACCTGTTTAACCTATTTAAAAAGTTACATTTCAATGTAAATAATAAATTAAAAGAAATGCATCATGATGGCGCCGCGGATGGCCGCCTCGGTGTGGAGCGCTTCTATTGTTTTGTTATTTTTGTTTGTTTGTCCTGTGTTTAGTAATCTTTTTTCAGTCAGTTTTACCAGAGATGAACTGCTGAACATTCGACAGCATACACCAGTCAATCTTTTCCCGGATTTTGAATATTCTGATGTTTTGTTTGACATTTTAGTCGGAGGCGTGGCTGTGTTGTTTAAACACGCTATGAGACGCAGACGAGGGAGACGAGCAGGCGCGCTGGTCAAACTCCGTCGGCGGAGCTTTCGAACAACGCTGCCGAGCATTCATCTAGCGAATCTCTGCTCTCTCCCTAAAAAAACGGACGAACTACATCTCCTCACTCGGACAAACAAGGACTTTTCAAACTCTGCTGCCTTGTGCTTCACAGAAACCTGGCTGAGTGAAGCCATTCCGGACAGCGCGTTACATCTGCCGGGCTTTCAGCTGTTCAGAACAGATCGCATTGCGGAGTTAACGGGGAAAACGAGAGGCGGTGGAACATGCATTTACATAAGTGAAAGTTGGGGTACAGAGGTAACAACATTAAAGAGGATGTGCTGTCTTAATTTGGAAGCGCTCTTTATTAACTGTAAGCCTTTCTACTCACCGCAGGAGTTTTTCTCGTTTATTCTGGTGAGTGTGTATATCGCGCCAAACGCGTGTTTGAACACAGCGGTGCAACAGTTGACTGATCAAATCATAGACACAGAACAACAATACCCGGACTCAGTTATTATTATTCTTGGGGATTTTAACAAAGCAAACCTCACACGTGACCTGCCCAAATACAAACAGCACATTACATGCCCAACCAGAGACAGAAATATACTGGATCACTGCTACACAACAATAAAGGATGCATATCGCTCTGTTCCTAGAGCAGCTTTGGGACTATCTGATCACTGTCTGGTTCATCTTCTTCCAACCTACAGACAGAAATTAAAATCTGCTAAACCTGTATTAATGACTGTAAAGAGATGGACCAACGAAGCAGAGCTGGAACTACAAGCCTGCTATGACTGCACTGATTGGAGTGTTTTTGAGGCTGCAGACACCAATCTGGACGAGCTCACAGATACTGTTACATCATATATAAGTTTTTGTGAGGATATGTGCATTCCTACTAGGACTTATTTAACATTTAACAATGACAAACCATGGTTTACAGTGGAACTCAGGCAGCTTCATCAGGCCAAAGAGGATGCTTACAGAGTTGGGGATAAAGTCTTGTACAATCAGGCCAGGAACACACTGAATAAGGGAATCAGAGTGGCTAAAAGAAGATACTCTGAGAAGCTGAAAAACAAGTTTTCAGCTAACGACCGTGCATCATTGTTGAGTGGCATGAAACTACTTACAAATTACAGGACTCCTGCCCCCAACCCTGTGGTGGACCAACAACTGGCTGACGACCTGAATGTGTTCTAGTGTAGATTTGAAAGGCCCAATCTCACACCCCACACCCACTCTGACCTTCACTTCACACAAAAACCAACACCTCCTGCAACCCCCCTCCTACCCCGTCCTGCTACTCAACCTGCACTTAAGATTTGTGAAGATGATGTGAGCCGCATCTTTCGACAACAAAGGATAAGGAAAGCACAGGGCCCAGATGGCATTTCACCTGCATGTCTTAGATCCTGTGCTAACCAGCTGGCCCCCATCTTCACACAGATCTTCAATAAGTCCCATGTTGCTTCAAACGTTCCACTATCATCCCCATCCCAAAGAAACCAAAAATCACAGGATTTAATGACTACAGACCTGTCGCCCTGACGTCTGTGGTCATGAAATCATTTGAGAGACTGGTGTTGGCCCACCTGAAGAACATCACTGGACCCTTTCTAGATCCCCTTCAATTTGCTTATCGAGCAAACAGGTCTGTGGATGATGCAGTCAACATGGGATTGCATCATATCCTGCAACATCTGGACAGACCAGGGACATATGCAAGGATCCTTTTTGTGGACTTCAGTTCGGCTTTCAACACCATCATCCCAGCTATACTCCAGAATAAATTACAGCAACTCTCTGTTCCCTTGTCTATCTGTCAGTGGATTACCAGCTTTCTGACGGACAGGCAGCAGCTTGTGAGACAGGGGAAACTCACTTCCAGCACCTGTACAATCAGCACTGGTGCCCCCCAGGGATGTGTGCTTTCCCCACTACTCTTCTCCCTCTACACCAATGACTGCATCGCCAAGGACCCCTCTGTCAAGCTCCTGAAGTTTGCAGATGACACCACTGTCATCGGCCTCATACGAGATGACGATGAGTCTGCATACAGAAGGGAGATTAAACAGCTGGCTGTCTTTTGCAGTCAAAACAACCTTGAGCTGAACACGCTCAAAACGGTGGAGATGATTGTGGACTTTAGGAGGAACACCCCAACACTGACCCCCCTCACCATTCTAAAAAGCACTGTGGCAGCAGTGGAGTCATTCAGGTTCCTGGGCACTACCATCTCACAGGACCTGAAGTGGGAGACCCACATTGACTCCATTGTGAAAAAGGCCCAGCAGAGGTTATACTTGAGGTTAGCCTGCCACAGGCGCTGCTGATACAGTTCTACTCAACAGTCATTGAGTCTGTCCTCTGCACTTCAGTAACTGTCTGGTTTGGTTCAGCTATGAAATCAGACATCAGAAGACTACAAAGGACAGTTTGGACTGCTGAGAGAATTATTGGTTGCCTCCTGCCCCCCCTTCAAGAACTATAAACTTCCAGAGTGAGGAAAAAGGCTGGAAAAATCACTCTGGACCCCACTCACCCTGCCCACTACCTTTTTGAACTGTTGCCTTCTGGCCGACATTTCAGAGCTCTGAGCACTAGAACCGTCAGGCACAGGAACAGTTTTTTCCCTCAGGCTATCCATCTCATGAACAGTTAAATTGCCACATTGAGCAATAACTATGTGCAGTACACAGTTTAGTCTTTCTTATATTTATCCAACACATCCAAACTCTTCTGCCATTTAATTCCTCTAAAAAAACAAAACAAAAAAACATTTGCACTGTACATAACAGATTTGTATTTACACTGTACATAACAGATTGTATTAGATTTGCACTACCCATGTGTATGTGTGTATGTATGCATGTGTGTGTCTATACATATGTGTATAATTATTTTTCATTTTTTATTTTTTATTATTATCTATGTCTTGCTGCTGTTTTTGTATTGTTGTACACTGGAAGCTCCTGTCACCAAGACAAATTCCTTGTATGTGTAAGCATACTTGGCAATAAAGCTCATTCTGATTCTGATTCTGATGTTTCCTTCAAGTGTTTCTCAATCAAGGATGCATTGTTTAAGTGTTTTTAAGAAGCGCTCTACTGAAATCTGTTTTATTCTTTACCAAATCATGCTTTCTTTTTTGTTATTATTATAATTATTATTTTCCAGAATTTTCAACTTTTCAGCATGTCATCGCAATTTTTTGCCAAAGTTTTATTCAACAGCTGTCTTGCTTGTGATATATTGCTTAATTATTATTATAATTACAGTGAATATTACATTTTACTATACAGTTGTAATATATTTCTGTCACAATGTCTTCAATTTCAGGGCTCTAGCTTATATTTTGAAACATGCTTTTATTATGATGTGTATTTTTTGTCGGAGGCTTCGCTTTCTGGGTAAACGGTTTGTGACACAGAGACTTTTAAGTCACGTCTGAAATCTCATCTCTTTACACTGGCCTTTGAGTCTGACAAATGAAATGGAGGACACAGTATTGGAGTGATTGTATTTTTGATTACTGGTGTTTGTGTATGTGGTAATTTTAAAATGTTGTTTTAAATTTTATTACTGTGAAGCACTTTGGTCAACTCAGTTGTTTTAAATGCTATAAATAAAGCTGAGTTGAGATTAAAGCGCAAATGCTGTGATTTTAATTATATAAATATATATTTTACATGTGCTGAGTGGTTCACAGTAGATTAGTGCTCTGCTCTGTCATCTCATACAACATGATTTATTCTCAATGTCTGTGGGGTTTCTAGTGTTTGAGCGGTCAGATTTATACATTTATTTAAAGTACGCAACTCATCCACACTAAGATTACAGCCTTTAGCGGTTTAATAAATCACACTAGGACATGCCGTGATTTGATTAATTGTCCATTTCAGTGTAAGGAGTAACAGAGCAAACGCTCAAAATGAGCATTTTAAAGCTGTGGTGTGTCAGTCATACTGCACGCTGGTACCGGATTGAGTCGGTGCTCGGTACTACCGGTACTGCAGAAACAATGTTATCGTTACATGTTTTACCAACATTGTAAGGGAACCTCAAGGGGGGAAAAAAACACGATATGACTCCTTTAAGATTATTATTATTAAGAAAACACATTATTTTAAAAACTTTTTTTAATTTATTTTTACTGGAGCATGACAACACTGGTGAAACCTTTTTGTTTTTTACATTAACATACTGGCAACTCTGTCACAGCCACTTTAAAAACCTGATTAGCTACTGTAATTGCTGTGTACAGTAGTTCCAGCCTGATCTCGTAATTCACTGATTATTATAATTGGTACCTGAGGTATGTTACTGTAAAAATATAAACAGAACAGTAGCTGTAATTATCATATACATTATTTAATAAATGAATATATTTATTAATATATTTAGGGCAGGCCCCTATTGTATCCATTAGTATTCTTATTCTTATTCTTATTCTTATTATTCTTCCCCAATGGAAGTCTATGGCAGCCCATAGAACCATTCGTAGGAAAATTATAAAATTTGACACACTGATAGGGGTGGTCATGAATAGTCCCCATAGCAAATTTGGGACCTCTAGGACAAACTCCATAGCACCACCATCAGTTCAAAAATTAACTTTTCTTTTGCACGTATCTTTTGAACCATTTGTCCTAGAAAGATTTTTCTGCCCATTACAGTAGCTGCCATCTTGGATAATGATGTTTACAGTTTAAAAGTTTAACATCCTTCAAACTTTGTCCAATTTGTCCAAACAATGGCTCAAAATAATCTCCAGAACATAAATGATAGTAAAGAATTTTGATTTTCGCCTTTGTTTAAAAGTTACGGCAGCGCAAAGTTAACAAGGTTGATGTAAAACTGGATGTGAGGCTGTATCTCAGCAACGGTTTGTCCTATCAAAGCTAATCTTGGTATGCTAAATCAGGACCATGATCTGAGGGTACACGCAAAGTTTGGAGAAAGCGCCACCTATGGGTCAAAGTATGTAAAACAAAAATGCTATTTTTGCCTGTAACTTTTAAACCGTATTTCTTAAAATCATGGGGTTGGTGTCTGTGGATTCCTTAGGTCATGCGGATTTCAACGATACCAATGTATCTCATGTCAGCCATACTGTCCCTCTGCCACATTGAATTTTATTAAAAAGTGATATATATTTTAAAAGCATTGTCAGATTTAAAAGAAAATTTGTATTCCTTATTAACATCATGTCCTGAGAATATCTGAGCAGTTTTGAGACAGCGCCACCTATAGTTCAAAAGATAATCCACATTTGTGTGCTGACTCTAACCTTGCAATGTCTCTTTGCCATCAGCCTGCCATGTCAATTAAGTGGCTCAGTGTGTTAAAGCTCTGGTTTATAGTTTCAAGGGTTGTGTGTTTGAATCCCCACCTTGATAATTCATACAGATAAAATTTCTGTTGTTATGGAGATCTTTGCATTGTGCTTTTAAATGTTTGCTGGACTTTTCTCCAATCAAATTTTGATTTTGATTTTGTTGTAAAGTTACATGAATACGAAGTTGATTATGGTGACTACGATGATTGGCTGTGATTGCTCTATGCTTGTTATGTCCCTTTGGTGACTATCAGTGTTGTGGTCCAGTGGACTGTTCAGTGACCTGTTGAATGGAAAGTTGTAGGTTCAAATCCATCCTGAGGTGATGTGTAATATTGTGTGTGCTTGTGCTGTATGTCATATGTGATCTTTGGGTTGTGGTTAATGCTGTGCAATGCTTACCATTTTGGTGCTTGGCCCCGTAATTGCTGCTTGCAGATATATTTATTATTATTATATAATTTGATTATATAGTTTATTATTAATAAAAAAGAAAACACATTAGTTTATTCTTTTTAATTTTTTTAATTGGAGCATGACATATACTAATTACATATAGTAAAACATTTAAATTAAAGACTTAAAGGTGCATTCATTAGTTTGGAGCCAATTTAAAAAGTTTGACACATTAATGAATTAATTGTTTTTGTGAAGTTTGATCTGAATGGTGTACACTCACATGAGATGAAGACTGTACTCATAATAGTTTTCTATAAAAAGTGTTTTATTCTACATGGTGCAGGATACCCCCTTCAATGTGTTTCGCCATATTGAAATCACATGACCCGCAGTGTTTCACTAAATGTCGAAGAAGAGAATCCTTGCACTCATTGGTTGCCACCTATGTGGATACTCTTGACGATGTTTATGTAGCACACAGTTTTGTTATTTGGTGATGCGAAGAGCGAAAAGAACACAATGGAACATACAGTACTTATTATTGTGCTTTTAACAATGGGAGATTCAGTAGCTGTACTACTGAAAAAGCAAAAAAAGTTCTGAAGCAAGAAGAAAGAAAGACCGGCAAAGGCAAAAACTACAATAAACATCGGTAACGGTAAGGCACCCACGTCTTCATTCGTTAAGTGCAAAATAGCTTGGTACAGCGATTGTTGTGGATTTTGTGTAAACCATGACTTTGATTGCTTGGAAACAAAATGAGTTCATCAAAAACAGTATTCATGGATATCCTAAATTTGATCATCAAAAACAATTCTAATCTTTCCTTTATCTTGACATTCTGTATCGCTAGATAATGAGGTTCATTTTATGCTAGCAGTTCTCTAATAAAGGTAATAACTGTCTTTAGAAATAATGCAAAACGTAGACAGTCTCCAAAGATTACTGATATGAGGGACAATAATAATCTATTCTGAACAGTAGAAGCATGTTCACATGATTTCTGATGTTTGTTTTTAGGCAAAGCAATTATATTATAGTAGTAATAAATAACTTTAGATATTACCTCAAACTCTGACATTTTCCCGATGCAAATGTTATTCCAGAGCTGGAGAGGGCAGCAGAGACTATCATGCTGATCCACGTTGATATAAAGTATGGCAGTATAGCATCTAACACCACAGTTAAATTGGTACTTAAAGTACACGAAGAAGAGCAATGCTAACACTAGCTAGAGAACTAAAATATTTTGGTGCCTGGGTAGCTCAGTGGTAAAAAACACTGGCTACCACTCCTGGAGTTTGCTAGTTCAAATCCCAGGGTGTGCTGAGTGACTCCAGCCAGGTCTCCTAAGCAACCAAAAATTGGCCTGGTTGAGTCACATGGGGTAACCTCCTTGTGATCGCTATAATGTGGTTTGCTCTCGGTGGGGTGTGTGGTGAGTTGAGCGTGGATACCATGGTGGATGGTGTGAAGCCTCCACATGCGCTATGTCTCCGTGGCAATGCACTCAACAAGCTAAGTGATAAGATGTGTGGGTTGGCGGTCTCAGATGTGGAGGCAGCTGGGATTCGTCCTCCGCCACCCAGATTGAGGCGAATCACTACGTGACCACGAGGACTTAAAAAATGCATAGGGAATTGTGTGAAAAAGGGGAAATAATAAAAAAAAGAAATATTTTTCTAACCAAAAATTATGCTTTTAAAATGATAGTAATGATGTGAGTCTATGAACACTGCCCATCATATAACCTAACATAAAAAGGACCTAACATTATAGTCTCATGATCAAACTTTAAGCACAGATTTGTGTTCTAATGTATTTATGACACACTGTAATGGGCTCAGACCTGCTCTTCCCTGCAGTGAATGGCTCCATCTCAGAGTAGATCACTCTTTGAATTATATGAACAGCATAAATGTAACTATTGAGGCTGAAAGTAGTTGAGTGATTAGATCTAATGTGGTCTCCAAATACAAATCATGATGTCAAAAAAGATTTATTAATATTTTTCATTAAATGTTACATTTTCTTAACAGCAATGTAACCCAATCAGTATAACAGCCAAATTGATCAGTGACCAGAGATTAGAGAAGATTTCTCTCTTCTTTTTAAGGTAGCAGCTACAGTCAGATTCCATTCTCAGTAGAACGGCCGTGAGATCGATTGCATGTGAATGTTTAGGGTTTAAGGCAGCCTGGAATAATGGGATATTGACAGTAGCGACTGATTAACACCTCATACACACACAGGTGAATTACGGACAGGGCCAATTGGGCCCAGTTTGAAGTTAGACATTTTTAAAGAAAGAAAGAAAGAAAGAAAGAGAGCATCTTAAAGCGGAGTAAAAGGCTTGTAAGTTTTGAGAGCTGAAGTTTGAAATGATGAACATTCCAAAACAGACTCATAGCTCATTTAAATATTCTGTCAATGTAATGTAGTCTAGGGAATTTTTGGACACTTTGAAAAGGCTTAAATGATGCCTTAGCAGGGCTTTTTGATGGAAGAATAATAATGGTAGCCAAGCTGTAGGGTCGTTCCAAACAGAATTTCCCAAAAAATGACCAAATGACCACTATTTTTGAGCCCCACACCTTTCAGCCATTCGAAGCTCTCACAATGGAGTGTAAAGTTTTTAAAGGAAACAGTGTGTTGGGATGATCACTTCTGAATGGAACGCACCCCATCATTCAGATGAGTTAGAAAAGATAGCTGTTCCCTATCTGTCACTCACTCGACGTTGGTGTCGATGTAGTGACACTAGGGGTCACTCTTGGGAGCCCGAGACACCTCTGGTCTTTGATAAAAGGCCAATGAAAATTGGCGAGTGGTATTTGCATGCCACTCCCCCGAACATACGGGTATAAAAGGAGCTGGTATGCAACCACTCATTCAGATTTTCTCTTCGGAGCCGAACGGTCATGCTCGCTGAGCTGAATACTACTGTTCATTCACCTGCTGGATCTGACGGCGCATTTCAGCGGCTTCTCCCTCCTCTGCACTGGTGCACTGCAGAGAACGCCCCTGGGCGCTTCGGCAGAAAAACTAGAGAGTATATTTTCTGAAAGAGCATTTTTCCCCTCTAAAAGAGTATATATTTCTCTAAAAGAGCGCACACACGGAACGTCTTTTTAAAGACGCGTCTTTTTAAAGATGCTTTTCCGATTGTGTGTTATTCCTGGTTGTGCTCATTATCTCTCGCCTTCTAACGGTCACGATCACTGTCTTTCGTGTCTGGGCACTGCTCACGCGGAGACAGCGTTCGTGGATGGTCACGTTCTCATTGCGAGAATATGTCCATGGCAACGTTGCGGTCGCGGCTCGCCTTCGTAAGAATGGGACCGCCTCCGCCGGGTATCCCCCCGCGGACCTCCCATTCCCCAGCACACTCGTCTGCCCCGATCGGGCTTCCGGGTGAGTCTGCCGGCTCGTCTCATGGCGAGTTCGACCTCTTATTCGGAGCCCGCGAAAGTGATGAGCCCTCGAGCGCAGCATCGGAGAGCGGGCTCGTCCAGTCGGAAACCTCAGCTGGGCTCCTCCCTTCGGGGTCGATCGCCCAGTCACAGGCTGACGCGGAGATGACGACATGCTTTCCCGGACAGCCGCGAGCGTCGGTTAAAGTGGATTTCACCGCTCTTCCCTGAACCCTCCCGGCTCTGTGATTGGTTCCTGGGCTCGCGGCGCCGCTCAAAGCCACGCCCCGCCCCGTTCCTTTCTTCCCGGAAGTGCATGAAGAGCTGACAAGGTCACGGGAGGCACCTTTTACTGCCCGGTCCCGATCTTTTCAGCTTCCCCGCTCTCACTACCCTCGATGGTGGGGCGGCCAAGGGTTATTCGGCAATCCCCCGGTGGATAAAGGCGCTCGCGGTGCACCTATGCCCGCAGAGCACCGCCACCTGGCGTGGGTGCCCAAAGCCCCTGTCCAAGGCCTGTAGGTTTACGTCGTCTCTGACGGTCAAAGCCTACAGCGCTGCTGGACAAGCCGCCTCCGCCCTGCACGCCATGGCTCTCCTGCAAGTCCGCCAAGGCGCTAAAGGAACTGCACGAGGGTAGTTCCGCCCCGGGATTGATGCTGGAACTGCGTTCGGCGACCGACCTCGCTCTCCGAGCGACAGAGGTCACGTCAGGTGGACGATGGCCACACTAGTGGTCCAGGAGCGCCACCTTTGGCTCAACCTGATCGAGATGGGTGAGGCTGACAGGACACGATTCCTTGCTGCCCCCATTTCCCAGGCGGGCCTATTCGGCGACACCGTCGAGGACTTTGCCCAGCAGTTCTCGATGGTAGAGCAGTAGATGGATGCTAGCCGGCTTATCCTGCCCCGGCGTGGCTCAAGATCCCGCACCCCATCTACTCATCGCCGAGGGCGTCCCCCTGCAGTGACTGCACCGGCTCCGCCGCAGCCCGCCCCTCCGACCCGGCCCCGGCATGGAGCCCACCGCAGGAAGCCGACGCCACCCATCTCACAGCCGGTACCGAAGAACCCACGGAGGTCTTCGAAGCGCCCCTGAGACGGGCGACCCAGGGACAACGAAACCCGCTGCTCTGGAGCTGGTAAGCAGATCTTCATCTTTTTGTTACCTTTTGCATTTAATTGCGCTGCATGCCTAAGTAGCTGCAGTACTCACGAGCTCCGCAAGAGTGGTTTCCTTGTTCCCTAGGTCACATATCCGGTGTGTACGGCTGGCATCACGACCACCGTCCACCACTCCATTTGGCAGGTTGGCGCTCCAGCGGCGGTCTCCCGCCCTGAGTGCCCAGCTGTGGCACAAATCCGCCCCCGATGTGACAGTCTCCACGGGTCATGAGGACAGGCCTCTTCCTCCCCCGTCCCAGGCTGTTCCGGGGGTGGTCACAAGGAGCCAGGTAAGTGCTTCGATGTCCTCGGACTCAGCACGGCCACGATGTGGTGTGACACCTCGAGCTCCACCCTGCTGCGAGGCCCCACCCGCCGGTACATCCGATGATGTTGTCCCTTTGGTCCCCCTTGCGCGGAACTTGGACGCATGGCTTGCGCTTTCCAGTCCGTCACGAGGGCTGGTCCGGACTGTCCGACTCGGCTGCGCGATTCACTTCGCCGGGCATCCGCTCAGGTCCAGCGGTGTCCACTTCACCTTGGTGAAAGTCGGAAACGCTGCTACCTTGCGTGGAGATCGCTACCCTCCTACGGAAGGACACGATAGAACCTGTCCCTCCAGTCGAGATGAAGAAGGGGTTTTACAGCCCCTACTTCATTGTACCGAAAAGAGGCGGTGGGTTGCGGCCAATCTTGGACCTGCGAGTACTGAACCGGGCCTTACACAGACTCCCGTTCAAGATGCTGACGCAATGACGCATTCTAGCGAGCGTCCGGCATCAAGATTGGTTCGCGGCGGTAGACCCGAAGGATGCGTACTTTCACGTCTCGATCCTTCCTCGACACAGACCCTTCCTGCGGTTCGCGTTCGAGGGTCAGGCGTATCAGTACAAAGTCCTCCCTTTCGGCCTGTCCCTGTCTCCTCGCGTCTTTACGAAGATCGCAGAGGCTGCCCTTGCCCCGTTAAGGGAGGTGGGCATTCGCATTCTCAACTATCTCGATGACTGGCTAATCTTAGCTCACTCTCGAGACGGGTTATGCGCACACAGGGACCTGGTGCTCTCACACCTCAGCCGACTAGGGCTTCGGGTCAGCTGGGAAAAGAGCAAGCTCCTCCCAGTTCAGAGCATCTCTTTTCTCGGTTTGGAGTTGGACTCAGTCTCCTTGACGGCGCACCTTATGAACGAGCGCGCCCAGTCGGTGCTGGCCTGTTTGAAGGCATTCAAACAGAAAACAGCGGTTCCACTGAAACTTTTTCAGAGGCTCCTGGGGCATATGGCATCCTCGGCGGTGGCCACCCCGCTCGGGTTGATGCATATGAGGCCGCTTCAGCACTGGCTCCAGACTCGAGTCCCGAGACGGGCATGGCGCCACGGGACACACCGCGGGCCATTACGTCGGTCTGTCACCGTCTTTTCAGCCCTTGGACCGACCTCTCTTTTCCACGAGCAGGTGTTCCGCTAGAACTGGTCTCCAGGCGCGTCGTGGTCACGACAGACGCCTCCAAAACGGGCTGGGGCGCTGTTGGCAACAGGCACGCAGCCGCCGGCCTCTAGACGGGTCCGCGGCTGCGTTGGCACATCAACTGCCTCGAGTTACTGGCAATTCTGCTCGCCCTGTGGAGGTTCCGGCTGTTGATCCAAGGCAAGCACGTGCTAGTTCGGACAGACAGCATGGCAGCGGTAGCATATGTCAACCGCCAAGGCGGTTTGCGCTCCCGCTGTATGTCATAACTCGCCCGCCGTCTCCAACGGAGTTAGCAGCACCAAGTCGCTGCAAGCCACTCACATCCCGGGCAACCTCAACACTTCGGCAGACGTGCCGTAACAACAGGTTACCCTCAAGGGAGAGTGGAGACTCCACCTTCAGGTGGTCCAGCTGATTTGGAGTCGATTCGGTCAGGCACAGGTGCACCTGTTCGCCTCCCAAGAATCCTCCCACTGCCCGCTCTGGTACGCCCTCACCGAGGCCTTCCTCAGCATAGACGCGCTGGCACACAGCTGGTCCCCTGGCATTCGCAAATATGCGTTTTCCCCCAGTGAGCCTGCTCGCACAGACCCTGTGCAAGGTCAGGGAGGACGAGGAGAAGGTCGTCCTGGTAAGCACCCTACTGGCTCGCCCAGACGTGGTGCTCGGACCTCACGCTCCTCGTGACAGCTCCCCCCGGGCAAATTCCCCTGAGGAAGGCCCTTCTTTCTCAGGGAAGGGGCACCATCCGGCACCCGCGCCCAGACCTCTGGAATCTCCATGTCTGGCCCCTGGACGGGACGCGGAAGACCTAAGCTGTCTCCCACCTGCGGTGGTAGACACGTTCACTCAGGCTAGGGCTCCCTCTACGAGGCGCCTGTATGCCTTTTAAGTGGCGTCTGTTCGCTAAGTGGTGTTCTTCCCGTCAGGAAGACCCCCAGAGGTGTGCAGTCAGATCAGTGCTTTCCTTCCTGCAAGAGAGGTTGGAAGGGAGGCTGTCCCCTTCCACCTTGAAGGTGTACATTGCTGCCATAGCAGCACACCATGACGCAGTCGACGGTAAGTCCTTAGGGAAGCATGATCTGATCATCAGGTTCCTAAGAGGCGCCAGGAGGCTGAATCCCTCCAGGCCACGCCTTGTTCCCTCATCGGACCTCTGTAGTTTTTCAGGGTCTACAGAGAGCCCCCTTTGAGTTTTGCAGTCAGCCGGGCTTAAGGCACTCTCCTTGAAGACTGCCCTCCTGACTGCGCTCACTTCCATCAAGAGAGTAGGTGACCTGCAAGCGTTCTCTGTCAGCGAAACGTGCCTGGAGTTCGGTCCGGGCTATTCTCACGTGATCCTGAGACCCCCGACCGGGCTATGTGCCCAAGGTTCCCACCACTCCTTTTAGGGACCAGGTGGTGAACCTGCAAGCGCTGCCCCAGGAGGAGGCAGACCCAGCCCTGTCGTTGCTGTGTCCGCAAGAGTGGTTTCCTTGTTCCCTGGGTCACATATCCGGTGTGTACGGCTGGCATCACGACCACCGTCCACCACTCCATTTGGCAGGTTGGCGCTCCAGCGGTGGTCTCCTGCCCTGAGCGCCCAGCTGTGGCACAAATCCGCCCCCGATGTGACGCTTTACGCATCTATTTGGATCGCACGCAGAGCTTTAGAATATCTGAGCAGCTCTTTGTCTGCTTTGGTGCACAGCGGAAAGGAAGCGCTGTCTCCAAGCAGAGGATCGCCCACTGGCTCATTGACGCCATAACTATGGCATGTCTCGCCCAAAACATGCCGCCCCCGGTAGGGCTACGAGCCCATTCTACCCGTGGTGTAGCGGCTTTTTGGGCCCTGGCCAGAGGTGCCTCTCTAACAGACATTTGCAGAGCAGTGGGCTGGGCAACACCCAACACCTTTGCAAGGTTCTACAACCTCCGGGTGGAACCGGTTTCATCCCAGGTAGTGGCACGCAACATAAGCGGATAAGCCCGGGATAGCCGGCCGGGTGTATCGCTTGCACATAGCGCCTTCCACCTCCTTTTGAGCTGAAGACATGCGCTGTTAATTCCCAGTAGTGTTCACAAAAGTTGTTCCCTGGTTGACTTCCTCCGAGCCCTGTGGCAGTCGAGTTTTCAGAGAGACTCGCTGCCGGCCCAGTACACGTGCTAACTAAGAGCCCGGTTCTGGGGTAGGTGCTCCGCATGTGGCAGTTCCCTGTAAGGCTAACCCCATGCGATCTATATTTTCCGCTAGTTCGTTTCCCTACTGGCAAACTGCGTCTTCCTTGGGCAGAGCCCCTCAGTCTCCATGTTGTAGTAACTCCTCCCCCATTGGGCAGGATCCACCTTGAAGGCTCTCCACATGGTTGGAAAGACCATGTGATGTATTCTTCCACTTAAATATCCCCCCCTCTCTTGGGGCGAGGTGTGGTCTCCGCGGTGTCCTCCCCTTGGGAGGGACACCCCCCGACTAGACCTGGCGGCCCAGTCAGATAATCCCCCTTCTTTTTTTAGGGAGTGGAAAAAGAGAAGGGGAAAAGAGGCCACGACTGGGTTAAGCCCGTCTCTATCTTTGGGTAGTTGACTTGTCCCCAAAAAGGGCCGTTCGACACTCATAACTATGTTGAGGGAGGTTACGTGTCGACCTGGTGCGCTGGCTATGAGGCACACAGCAAGTCTGCCCACCACACACCGCCAGTTCACGTAACACAGTTCAGCCTTGTGGCGTTTTGTATAGGGACCCCTAGTGTCACTACATCGACACCAACGTCGAGTGAGTGACAGATAGGGAACGTCATGGTTACTGGTGTAACCTCCGTTCCCTGATGGAGGGAACGAGACGTTGGTCCCTCCTGCCACAACGCTGAACTACCCGCTGAAATGGCCGGACCTTATATCGGCTCCTCAGCGTAAAACCTGAATGAGTGGTTGCATACCAGCTCCTTTTATACCCGTATGTTCGGGGGAGTGGCATGCAAATACCACTCGCCAATTTTCATTGGCCTTTTATCAAAGACCAGAGGTGTCTCGGGCTCCCAAGAGTGACCCCTAGTGTCACTACATCGACACCAACGTCTCGTTCCCTCCATCAGGGAACGGAGGTTACACCAGTAACCATGACGTTTCTCACCCACACCTATTATATCGCTTATCGCTAGGGATGCACTGATCCCAATACCTGGATCAGTATCGGCTCCGATACTGAAGCTTTTAGATGGATCGGGTATCGGTCCGACGAGCCCGATCCAAATCCGATACTATGGGTTAGTCATGTTCGTTACTGTAAAGCTCCAAAAACGACATAAAAGAACCATAAAAACACCATTAAAGCAGTTCATATGACTCGTGCATTTTATTCAATGCCACTTGAAGACGTGCGATAGCAAAAGGCTGTGTTTAATAAGTAGATATATAGTATGCGCAGCGCCAGCGCGTTAGTGAATGGTGCTGCTCTGTTGACAAAAACTCACGCACAGGCTGGTGATGCACTCGCGGCCTTTTTTAAGCCTTCACAGTGGTGCCCAATATTTGAGCGCTACTCAAGAACAGCATCTCAGATGTAGCATCTCAATAGTTCGGTTCACTTATAATATGCATTTAGAATGGCACCGGAGGTGCATTTTAGCAGAATTTGAATAAGAAGCGAATTAAACTACTGTGAACTTGCCTACAAACAGACACATACAGGACTTCCTGGAGAGTTTAGAATGTCAAAATAAAAGCGTGAGGGTTTAAAAAGTGCATGATTTAAATATATTAATGTTGTATTTAAAATTCAAATTAAAAGTCAATAATAATAATATTAATAACAATTTATTATTATTATTATTATTATTATTATTATTGTCATCATTAGTATTTGTTTACAGTTTATAACAATATTTAAGTTGAATGGGTTCCAAAAAATAACTGTTTGAATGAAAAGTGGACTGATGTCTTACAACTAAATTGAAGACTTGAAGACTGGAATTACTGTTAATTTTGCTGATACATTATCCAGTATACTAATTAATAATAAAGTGTTTCTTAATAAGCTATATGTGGCAGCGGGGGCGTGGTCAAGCGTCCGTCCTGAGAGAGAAAAAGCAGAAAGCATGCTTGCACCTGAGCTAGATTATGTTTAACACCTGTTTCTAATTCCAGTGAGCATGGGGAGAGCGGAATATAAGCAGCCACGCCACCAGCAGAGGAGAGAGAGAGTCTGGCACAAGGAAGGCCTGTGAAGCTGATGTGTTTAAGTGACTACGTGCCTGTGAATCTGTTGAGTTTGTGAAGTTGTAAAGCACTGAAGTGGCCGATTAAAAGTCTTACCTGAGCCTGGAAAACCCGCTTCCCTGTGTTCTCCTTCCCTTCTGCTGTGTCTCCGTGTTACACTGGTGCCGAAACACGGGATCTTGAAGTACGCCCCATGGAGTCCTCCCAGTTGGCAGAGATCCTCAAATCCCTCGCTGGCTTACACTAGTCCCACCAACAATCCCTGCTTGAGCTCCAGCAAGATCAAGATCGCCGGTTCTTCGAGGTCTTTCGGGCTCAAGCAGAGGACCGGCATGTGATCCGGAGCCTTCTCAGCCAGGAGAGAGCCCCGGCTGCGTCCCCAGACAACCACAGCCCCATGCCCCCACCCACGCTCTTGAAGTTGGGGGCGGAAGATAACCCAGAAGCGTTTCTCGATCTATTTGAGCATACCGCTGAGATCTGGGGCTGGCCACGTGAACAATGGGCAAACTTCCTGGCTTATGAGGACCTGAAGAAGACCATCCTGCAGCGGGTTGGCCGCAGTCCAGAGCAGCATCGCCAGCTCTTCCAGTCGATGAAGTTGGAGATGACGGCCGCCCATTTGCCTTCACCCAACAGCTCCGAGACGCCTGCCGGAGATGGCTGCTGGCAGGGGATCACGACGTCGAGGTATTAATTGATCAGGTGGTACTGGAGAAGCTTGTCCATTGGCTACCGCGATGAACAGTGGAATGGGTCCAGTGCCAGCCACCGCCTGGCGTCGCTGGAGGAGGCTGTTTGATTTGGTGGAGGACCATATGGCGGCGTACCCGAGGGTGGAAGAGCCCTCCCACTCTCTCTCCCCTCCCCTTGTGTTTTTCCCATTCTCTTCCCTCTCCCCTCTTCTCTCTCACTCTGCTCTCTCCCCAGAGCCCGTCCCTGCCCCGTGGAGGCGAGGAGTCCCACCACTGAAGCCAGTTCCCCGCGTGCAGGGTGTTGCAATGCCAACAGCATTGACAGTGCCCTGCCACTCTCCCCCTCAGGTGGAAGTGTCCGCAGGCACAGGTGCGGGCATGGTGCCTGGGCCAGTCTGCTGGAGTTGTGGGGATCTGGGACACTTCCGGGATCAATGCCCTGTGATGGAGCTGGGAATGGTGGTCCAGATCCTCGACACTCCACAGGCTGCCCCCGATTAGGCTGGAGCGTATCGGATACCGGTAAGAGTCAAGGGGGGTACTCACCAAACATTGGTGGACACGGGTTGTAATCAAACCACTATCCACCAATGCTTGATTCAACACGAGGCTTTAGGCACAGCTAAAACTGTGAGGGTGAAGTGTGTGCATGGGGATATTCACAACTACCCTATGGTGACCCTTGTGACTAAATTCCAGGGAACAAAACATAGAGTGGAGGACGCGGTTAGTTCCCGTCTCACCCATCTGCTGATTTTGTGGACTAATTGGCCTGAATTTAGGAATGTATTAAAGGGAATATGCGTGGATGGGTCCTGCACTAAAGCAATGAGATGTGAAATGTGCGATGCTCTGGCAGGGGAGGCGGAGCCGGGGCCGTCTTCGTCAGCTCCACGTCAGGATGACGTGAGGCTGCAGCCCCGCCCATCCTCAGGGGATTTCCGTTTGGAGCAGTCGTGAGACGAGACCCTCAAGCACGCTTTTGACCAAGTGAGAGTGATCGATGGTCAACAGCTCCAGCTGAATGTCGCACTTTCATATCCTTATTTCGCAATTATAAACGAGCATTTGTACAGAGTGACGCAGGATGCTCAAACAAAGGAAGATACAACCGAGCTCTTAATACTGCGGAGCCGTCGGGAAATGGTTTTACAGGCGGCTCATTATAATCTCATGGCGGGTCATCTAGGGGAAAGGAAAACACTGAACACTGAATAGCCCATTTTTATTGGCCGAGCATTGCCGGCGATGTCCGCAGGTGGTGTGCGGCATGCCGCGAATGTCAGCTGGTGAATCCACTGGCCACCCCAAAAGCGCCATTGCGCCCCCTTCTGCTGATCGAGGTCCCCTTCGAGAGAATTGGAATGGACCTAGTCGGGCCATTAGAGCGGTCAGCACCCGGACATCGCTTTGTATTGGTCCTAGTGGACTATGCAACGCGATATCCGGAAGCAGTGCCTCTACGCAGCATCTCAGCACACAGTGTTGCGGAGGCACTCTTCAAAATAATCTCCCGGGTGGGGATCCCGAAAGAAATCCTCACCGATCAGGGCACAACCTTTATGTCACGGACACTACGTGAGCTTTACAAATTATTGGGCATTAAATCAATCCACACCAGCGTTTACCATCCACAAACAGATGGATTGGTGGAGCGATTTAATAAAACCCTTAAAAATATGATTCGTAATTTTGTGCACGAGGATGCTAGAAATTGGGACAAATGGCTCGATCCCCTGTTATTCGCAGTACGAGAGGTCCCACAAGCCTCCACTGGGTTTTTCCCATTCGAGCTGCTGTATGGGCGGTGCCCACGCGGCGTGCTTGATGTCATACGCGAAGCTTGGGAGGAGAGACCTTCAAACAGTAAAAACGAAATTCAGTACGTTCTTGATCTTAGAGCAAAACTCCACAATTTGTGGCAACTAACACAGGAGAATTTGCTCCAAGCTCAAGAACGACAGAGCCGACTGTATAACAGGGGAACTCGGCTGCGGGAATTTGCACCGGGAGATAAGGTACTCGTATTACTCCCCACATCGAGTTACACTATACATTTATATTGAAATAATGTGAGGTTAGAGGTTTGTGTTTCTTTACATATTAAAGAGTACTCCCAATTAGTGCCACACAATAATGTAAAGATATTCTAAACTGATTATGCAAAAAAACAACACTGGTATCGGCTTGGGATCGGTATCGGCCGATACTGAGATTTCCGATATCGGAATTGGATTGGAAGACAAAAAGTGGTATCGGTGCATCCCTACTTATCGCATCTTATATGGCTTCTGAAGATATGAATTTAACCACTGGAGTCTTATGGATTACATTTATACTTTTATGTTTCCTTTATGTGATTTTTGGACATTCAAAGTTCTGGTCACCATTCACTTGTATTGTATGGACCTACAGAGCTGAGATATTTTTCTTATAATCTTTGTTTGTGTTCTGCTGAAGAAATAAAGTCATACACATCTGGGATGGCATGAGGGTGAGTAAATGATGAGAGAATTTGCATTTTTGGGTGAACTATCCTTTTAAGGTGTGTGACGAGGAGGAGGATGGGGCCGGACCATGAGTGCGCATGCCCAGCCCCAATCGGGCTAATCAGCTGAGGAGAGGGATAAAGATGAGCCGGATGCGGCAGTTCCAGAGAGAGAGAGCCACACACAGCTGCAGTGTGTGTGTTTATGTTTGTGTCTTTTTGTTTAAGTTTTCATTAAATATTACTTTGATGGTTCATCCAGTTCCCGGCACTGGGGCCCTTGCTAGTCATAATCCGCCCCTGCACACACACTAGGCCAAGAAAAAGGCAGCAGTCAAAGCTGTCTTGCAAACTTAAACAGGTGCAATTCTTGATTTGTATGAATAAAAGTGTATGGTATTTGAGGCTGTATTTGAGGCTACGTCAAGAAAAAAATTAAGAAAATTAATTTGGGTTTGGAACAACATGAGGGTGAGTGAATGATGACATAATTTTACATTTTGGGTGGATGATCCCTTAAGATCAGATTCCAGTTTAAAAAGTCTGCTTCCAAGATGCACAGTCCACATGGAGGTGAGACACACCTGTGCAAACTGAGCTACACATGTAAGCATGTGCGTGTGCGTGTTTAAGAGACCAAAAATAAATTTATTGTGCAAACAGTTCTACATCATAAGCCACATTACACTGTCAAAGTGACCAAAAAGTTAAACCGTGATTTAAGAACAGTCCCTCTTGCAGTGCAGATACAACAACTGCTGATCCTACAATCAAACCCCTAACGCAAAGTATTATAATGATACTTCAGTCATTAATTTGATTGAGGCTTGCTGAGGAGAGGTGTGTTATTGCTTTTCTAAGAATGGTGGCGGACGATAAAATGGGTGAAAAATCGTATACACTTAGATTGAAGGATGGGCCCAAGTCATATTTAGTGACCAGTATATCATAGAGACTAAAATATTTTGAGCCAGGCTGATTTATCTGGTAATATTATGGACCAAGTGTTAGCTGTCTGCATTATCTGAGAGCCTTGTCAGTAATTATTGCACATTTTCTGTTTTCAAATGTTTTTGAGTGATTTTGTTTTGTAAATATTGTGCAAAATAATTATAAAAAAAGTAATAAATCATCCATCCATCCATCCATCCATCCAGAAAAGGCTTTGTCTAGCCAACATCAAAGTTTGTCTTGACAATGCAAAATATTTTCATTAACAGATTTTGTGTGTGTGTGGTACAGAAAAGGAATAGTTCGTTAAAGGTGAAAATATTCTGCCATTATTTACTTTGCCCCATGTTACTCCAAACCTGAGGTATCTACTGTACACAAAAGGAGATATTTGAAGAATATTTAAGCTGCTCTTTTTCATAAAATAAAAGTAAATTGGGACTGGAGCTGTCAAGATACAAAATGACAAAAAAGACCTTAAAAGTAGTCCATATGACCATATGACCAAAGTGAACAAAATGGGACTTAGAGGGCAACCCTGTCACGTGCCTCTTGATAGTACAAAACTTGGGGAGCGTAATTTGTTCATAATCACCGAGGCTTGTGAAGATGAATAAAGTAAACAAACCCATTTAATAAATGTGGCACCAAATCCAAATTTTCTCATAGCGAAAAACAGATATTCCCATTCTACCCGGCTTTTTCTGCATCTAGGGAGACAACAACCTCTTGGATTATAGGAGATGGAGTGGTGTGAAGCACATTGAGTAGTCGATGGATGTTAGAGTATAGGTGTCGATCTTTAATAAAAACCTGTCTGATCCATTGAGATGATGGTAACCAAGTGTGACTCCAGTTGGAGGGCTAATATTTTAGCAAGTACTTTCACATCAGCATTTAGCAGTGAAATTGGATGGTAAGAACTGCATTAAGACATGTCTTTGCCAGGTTTCAATAAAAGAGTTAGTGAATTCGATTGGGAAGCATTCAGGCCCAGGGGACTTCCCACTCTGCATTGCAGAAATCGCATGAGTGATTTCTTCAAGGTCTAGAGGTTGGTCCATCTCCTCCCTTTGGTCAGGGGAAAGAGTAGGAACCTCTATTTTATCAAAGAAATTAACTATCAGTGATTGATCTCCGACTCCGATTTATATAAATTGGAGTAATAACTTCTAAATATATCATTAATCTTAAAAGGGTTCATAGTCTTTTCCCCTGAGAAATTTTTAATTTCAGGAATAATTTGAGAGGCTGATTTAGATTTGAGTTGGTGTGCTAAAGTCGACCCGCTTTTTCCCCATGTTCATAGAATAAACCATTTGACCGAAGAATGAGCCACTCTGTCTGAGAGGTTGAAACCAGATTATATTCAGTTTGAAGAGCTATTCTTTCTTTATAGAGTTTGGTAGTGGGAGTTATGGAGTAGAGGCTGTCCACTTCAAGTATGGAATCAATAAGATGTTGCTGCTTTTCTTTCCTGGCTTTGTTTTGATGAGTAGATTATGATATAATTTCTCCCCTAAGAACTACTTTTAAGTGTCTCCCAGAGGAGAGTAGGGGAGACTGAGTCTGATACATTTGATTTTAGAAAGTTGTCTACAGGGGTTGATATTAAGTTGCAAAATATCTTATCGCTTAATAATGTTGTATTAAAACGCCATAAAGGGCGGCTAGTGTAATTAAGCGCAAATTAAAAAACAAGGGTTACAGGTGCATGGTCTTGAATTGATTATTTTTCTTTGATAAAAACCTCCTTGGTTTATGGAACCAAGGAGGTTTTTATGAAAGAAAAATAATCAATTCTAGAATATGAATGATGTACATTAGAGAAAAAAGAAAAAGCCTTGCTATGAGGATTATGAAATTGCCAGGGATCTACACAACCTGCTTGGCTCATAAACTCTGAAAGTTTTTTGGCCATGGTAAACAAAGTATTCACCTTGAGGTTAGAATGCTCTAAGACAGGGTCCATCACACAAAAAGGTCACCTCCCAGAATCAGGTAGTACATATTCAGATTAGGTAGTTTAGAGATGAGCTTATGTACAAATGCAGCATCATCCCAGTTAGGGCCATAAACATTCACTAAGAGGACTGGAGTAGAAAAAAGTTTAACAGATACGATAACACAGCATCCTTGCAGATCAGCTATAATTTCAGCAGCAAAGAACTGAAATTTTTTGTTAATTAAAATAGCTGTGCCTCTTGCTTTGGCATTGAAAGTGGAATGAAACATTTGCCCTACCCATCCCTTTTTAATCTAAAGTGGTCTGAGTTGCGTAAATGTGTTTCTTGAAAGAAATACATTAAGCCTTTTCACTGGACCATTCAGTCCTTTTACGTTCCAGGATGCGAATCTGACAACTGATCCCCCAGTGCTCATATGACCCCCCCCCATCGGTGGTTATTCAGTGAAGTAAGCTTCGGTGCAATGACTATGACTGTTAATCTTGAAATGTAACAGACCAAGTTCCACGCTGTCCTCTAGATTCATACAACACCATACAAATAAACAATGAATGTGAAACACACACACACACACACACACACACACACACACACACACAAAACAGCAGTCATTAATGTAGAACAGCCCAAAACACCCCCTTCTGTATTTGCCTCTGCTACTGAGAAAATCAGAATCCCTTTGTTCATACCCATCCGGTAACACATCCTAAGTAACCTATTCTTTTACTTCGCTCCAGAGAACTCCCAACAAAATGTAAAGAGAAAATCATGCCCTCCCCCTCCAAGAGAATATGATACTGTCCCAATGAATGGATGAAAAGTCCACACGTTTATCAGGTTTTAACAAGAGTCCGTGACCATATGTGCGAACCGCAACTCCAATGCAGATCTTTAAACATGTCCAAACGCTATTTATGCAGACCATGAAGCACTAAACAGGCTAACATAACTGGGCGCTAAAGATAACTGCTGTAGCTAGCTAGTTTAGCTACATCAAGTATGTTACCAAGACTGAAAAGTTTAAATTTACGACGTTTGGGAACAGGCATTGGCACCCATAGAGAACAAAAAAAAAAAAAAAAAACACACTATGAATGTCATTTTAACATAAATCATGATTATAGTTCAGTAGCTGGCTAGATAAGAAAGCAAAGCCAGAGGGTGCTAGCATTCAGCCATCCAGCTAGCCCAGCACTAACCAGTAAAAGAGTAGTTCAGTGGATTTATTTTCTAGCTAAGTCAGCCATCTTACTTATCTGTAGCATTTTTTCCTTCTATCCGCTAAGCATAGAAGGCATCAGCTTCAGACGCTGATTCGAAGATTATGTTCTCCCCTACATAAGAGATCCGCAGGTGGGCAGGATATAGAAGCCTGAATTGGATTCCTTTCTGATTGAGGTCAGCTTTAATGCCCTTGAAAGTTGAACACTTCTTGGAGAGCCTCGTGCTCAAGTCAGGATAAACTCTCAAAATGTTCTCCTTATACCACAGTTCATGTTTCCTGGCCCAGTCCATAGCACGTTCCTTGTCTTGATAGCGATGGAAACAGACAATGATAGGTCAGGGTTGTTGTCCCTCAAGTTTAAGGTGCTAGTGTACGATGCGCTCTCTCAAGTTCAGGTGGCATCTGCAACACTTGTTCCCCCATAACCTCCTTCAGCAAAGTGGAAACAAAAGTCACCATTCCATTCCCATTTTCACTATCCTCCAGCACATTAATTATGCAGAGGTTTGGGGCCTGGGTAGCTCAGTGGTAAAATACGCTGGCTACCACCCCTGGAGTTCACTAGCTCACTAGTTTGAATCCCAGGGCGTGCTGAGTAACTCCAGCCAGGTCTCCTAAGCAACCAAATTGGCCCGGTTGCTAGGAAGGGTAGAGTCACATGGGGTAAACTCCTTGTGGTCACTATAATGTGGTTCGTTCTCGGTGGGACGCATGGTGAGTTGAGTGTGGGTGCCACGGTGGATGGTGTGAAGCCTCCACAAGCGCTATGTCTCCATGGCAATGCGCTCAACAAGCCACGTGATAAGATGCGCAGGTTGATGATCTCAGACGCGGAGGCAACTGGGATTTGTCCTCCACCACCCAGACTGAGGTGAATCACTACACAGCCACAAAGACTTAAAAGCACATTGGGAATTGGGCATTCCAAATTGGGAGGAAAAATAAATAAATTATGCAGAGGTTTGCTCTGCGTGAGCAGTTTTCCAGGTCATCAATGTGGTCTATGAGCGTATCATTCACCGCTTTTAACTCTGAGATAGAGGCCTCTGCTTTAGCCAGAGCTTTGAAGTTTTCACCAACTGTGACTTCAGCGGAGGTAATACATCCATCCAGTATGTTCTTTTTCCTGGAAGGCAGCAATGGATTACTGAATAGGAGCTAGAGAGGTTTGGATGAGCATTTTCATGTCTTCCTTCAGATACTCGCGTTGCCATTCTAGCTCCACCGATAGCATGCTCATGGGCACTAGCTCGTTGTTAGCAGAGGCAGCTGCCATGTGCATACCTTTACTACTTAGCATAGTTTTCTTTGAATCAGAGTCATTTTTTCGAACTTGAGTTGTGCATTTCCACAAGAATTTAAGAAAACGGTATACAAACAGTAGAAAGTAGTCTACATTAAATAAAAAGGGCTTTAAAGTAATTTAAATGTTTAAGTAATCGGGAGACTCTTATGCACATCCTTCCTCTACATGCTTCAACCCGGAAGTCGTATAGTTATTTCTATTAAAAGCATTAAGCTATTTTAATGAACTTTTCAAACTCAAGTTTGTTTTTAGTGTCTTTTATTGAATATGCAATCATGCTTATGTTCACGTTTAATTAAAAAAAAAAAAATGTTGTACGGGTTGCAATAAGATAGGGGGCCCAAAATGCAAAGCGGTCAGGGAGCCCAAACATTCTAACAGCACCAGTGACCAGATTCATTAAAAACACCTTCAGAGCTTAAAGGGATAATCAGATAAGCTGTTACCTATAAATTAAAAGAACATCAATTAATTTCATTTGATAATTAGTATACTCAACCTAGAATAGAATATTAAGAAATATATCTGATGTTACAAATACGAAATAAAGAAATTCATTAGGGGGGCATTTTTGACCACACATTTTCAAATTGCGGGGACATTTTTGTCACTTTCAGTGGCAGGTTTTCATTTTTGTGTGAAGAATTCCTTGAATGTGTTTGTGTTAATGTTTTGTATGTGTGTTTCTGTGTGTATAGACCAGAGGAACGCTCAGGGGAGGATGTGGACATTATCTTGGCCCGTCTGAAGAGTGTGAAGGCCTTTGAGAAGTTCCACCCCACTCTACTCCAGAAGATCTGTCTGTGTGGTTTCTATGAATGTCTGGAGAAAGGCATTACATGTCAGTCAAACACACACACACACACACACACACACACACACACACATACACACAGAACCATCACATGCATGCATTCATTCTCAATTCATACACATATTCATGTCAAGACAAGTTTATTTACAGTATAAGGCACATTTCATACACAATGATAAGTGCTTTTCATGAAAATGATAAAGAAAATAAATGGTTAGTTTTAAAAGTTCATTTTAAAATGAAAACTAAAAATAAGAATTAAAAAGTAATAAATATACATCTGACACTGAGTTCGGGGCACCCCTTATCTGATTGAAAACATGCTTAGAACGCTATGAAAACAAACATTGGTTGACAGAATAATATTAATTGTAAAGGCACATATGTGATTGTGATCTGACTCAAAGTCTGATGTTATAATATGATCTTCTGTGTGTGTGTGTGTTAGTGTACAGACAGGGTGATATTGGCACTAACTGGTATGCTGTCTTGTCTGGATCGCTGGATGTCAAAGTCTCCGAAACAGCAAACCATCAGGTATATTATCACATCAGTCCTGCTTTTATACACTAGATAACAGCACTTATCCTGTTTCTGAGCCAGAGCATGTGAGCAAAGTGGAGCTGTGTGACACTCCGCTCAATAACCCGCTCCATGCGTGTGCGCTCCACTCAACCGCTCACGGCCCAAGCAGACGCTCCGCTCAGTACCGCTCACCGGTAAAAAAGCGTTCGCTCAAATCCCGCTCTGACATTAAATTTCTCTGCCCCTTTGCCCACATGGGCTGAGGTGCCCCTCTGGGTGAAATATAGACTATAGGCCAACATTTATTAAATTATCAAATGATTAGTAACGTACACATCTGAAATTATGTGATTGTATTGTTGTGTTTTAGTATATAAATTCTTTCTGTTTATTTTGGACTGGTTTACAACTGCTGTTAGATAATCGGGTCTACCAGACCTTCATTATCATTTATAATCAGTTAAATATTTCTCTGTTAGCACATATGTCATTAAACATCTTTAAATAATGCCATAACATTTGTTTTCAGTTCTAATTACCTCTATTTACTTTAAACAAGTCATCAAACATGCTCTACAAGTGATAAAACATATGTGTGTTGGCACGGAACCTCGCACATGCGCAAATTTGCGCTTTTCAGTTTAAACTGGACCTGAGTGATACATCCGACCCAGAAAAACACAATCTGTTCAACTTTAAAGTTTGTTCGAGTCGTTTATGGCAATAATGAAAACATGGAGTGGTACCAGGAAAAATATTGCGGGTAAAAGTGAAATTCAAAATTGTTTTTCAGTTGTCTTCACGGAATGATTATACTGTAGATTTGATACATTAATAGACTTTGGGTCTGTAAATTAAAATGAGTAATTTCTCTTCCTCATTTTGTGTTCAGTTTTAAAGGATGTATTAAGTTATCCAGAAAACAGCAGTGAATGTTTTTCTCTTTTTCAGTGTTGTTGCTTTATTAATATTCCCTACAAATGTATATGTACAGATCGCAATCTAAAGGACTGTGGATATTTATATAATAATGATTATATTAGTAGATACCATGTGCCCCCTTTGTTTTTCCTTGATATTTTTAAAGCATTATAAAGTGAATCTGGACTTTATATGTCAAACGATCATGTGTTGTGCATGCGCTCTTTATATGTACAGCAGGGTTTAACCATGAATTTAACAAATAAAAAATATTCGTCCTGCATAAAGTCAGATTTTGTCCAATATATACAGTAATGTGCAAAAGCATTTTAACAAAAACATTTGTCTTAAGATGGTTATTTATATCTTTAGCTGTAGTGTGTCAATAGGTAATATACATTTTAGACTCCCAAACATTCCTTCTGCAAATAGAATTGAATAGAATAGAATAGAACAGAAGACCATGTAGTCCTGCAACAGATTGCATGGCCCCACAGAGCCCCCCACTGAACATCGTGTCAGTCTGAGATTACATAAAGAGACAGAAGCAATTGAGACAGCCTAAATAGATAGAAGAACTGTGGTGAATTCTCCAAGAAGCTTGGAACATCCTATCTGCCAACAACCAAGAAAAACTGTGTCCAGGTGTACCTAGGAGAATTGGTGCTGTTTTAAAGACAAAGGTGGTCACACCAAATATTGATTTAGCTTTTTTATGTTTATTAGACTTTGTATGACATTAAGTGACAAATGAAAACAATTTATGTCAGTATTTTCAAAGAAATCCTCACTATGCAACATTTTTCACAAGTGCCTAAAACTTTTGCACAGTACTGTAAATTAGATGAAATCTTGTTTAATGATCCCAAAAAAAAAAAACAATTGAATTCACAAATTACACTGCATTCGTTTAAGAAAAGTTTTATTTTTTTTCTAATGTAGGCTATAATCATTTATAGATTTTTCTCTGCGCATGAGTGCAGCAAGTGATGTTGGAGATTTTATCTGCAACTACTAATCTAGAGTCAGTTTCACTTATCGTTAAGGTGTGGATTTGGCTTTGGGAAACTGACCGGCAGTTATGTGCCACTTTATCCCGAAGCAGAAATCGAAAGCAACAGTCGGTCGATTAAGTGAGATAAAATAGAAATTCTCTATGCGAGAGCGGAAATCTTTACCAATCAAATGCTCAGTTGTACAATGGAGGTATGAAAGCAGAATGCTCCGCCTGCAAATTAGGACACACTGATCTGCAAGATCATACATGTTTATTGGTTTTGATGCAGGGATTTTGTGTGTGTTCGCCGGGATTCAAGGAAAAATGCTTTGCCAATATACAGTATTATAAAGCTTACATATTCAATTGAGGGTGTTCTAACGTTCGCAACCCTGCATAACCGGGCTCGCATCTGCGCTGACATGATGGCAAAACAACAAGATACATTACTTATCTATTAATTTATTATCAAACAGTAGTGTAGTCTACTAGCTCACCTTTTGCTGCGCTACCATGTTCATGTAGCACATCCTCGTGCTCTCTGGCAGTGTGACACGTATGATTTCAAAAGGAATATTTGCTAATTCTCACGGTCTCTCCACACTCCCTTTTGATTTCCTCATTCTTAACTTTGATTTATACTTTGCATTTATTTAGGCTATAAGGTTTGCAACTTCACTAAAACAATGTTTGAGCTGAATCCCAAACCAGCATATCACAAAGCACAATCTGGATTGAGCGAGTGGCGCTGAGGCCTGAGAGAGCGGAGTGGAATCTTCAAAAAGGTGCTCTCCACTCAGGTGGAATTATCACCGCTCCACTCAATGCTCCGCTCCGCTCACATGCTCTGTTCTGAGCCAAAGAAATGACAATAGAACATATAAGTGGTTGGCTGAATTGTATCTTTTACATTCACTGGTTTTGTCATTATGAATGATGATGAACTATTATTGCTTTGCATTATTTAGCAGGTTGACTTGACACCTGTAAGATATAATGAGTTAGAGAGAATCCCTGAAATTATCACATTTATTTTGAGACAAAATACTTATTTGTCATTTTCAGTTTTGTTCAAGGTGATTCAATCAAATGTTTTTAGTAACTGTCTAATAAGTGAAAGGATAGTATTTGGGGTAAAAACATTTTGCTGTTTCAAAAGTATTTTAATTAGTTGAAAAATGTTTAAAATGCCCTTTTAACTATTGTCCTTATATTTACACAATATAACTATAACCCCCCTGGGAGCCTTTTACCCCAAAGGTGGGGCCCTTTTACCCCAAGTGTAGGGTTTTCACACAAATTATGTTGCTCCATCAATATTCAGTAAAAAAAGAATTTATTTTTTCAATCTTGATACACTTTGTAACTTTGTAAAAAGTTATTTAGTGACTCAAAAACTTACTGTACCGCCAGTCATTCATTTCCAACTTGTGAAACCGGATTAATTACTGACTGGATGTTCGGGTCATGAAACACTAAACTACATTTTCTGAGATGTTACCAGATATGTATGTGTTACACAGGATAGAAGACGAAGTAAGTATCCATTATTTAAAATTTTAAGAAGAAAGTGGTTAATTTAGGGATTTTTTTGCACTATTTTCATCTTCCGGGTTTAAAATCAACATCGAGTCAACGTCACATGTTTTTTTCAACGTTTTTTTTTTTTGTGAACATTTTTTATTGCCAAGTAAAAACATACATAAATAACAAATACAGATGTACAAACTTAATAAAAGTAGTACATACAAATATAAGCGAGAAGCACCAAATATACATATATAATGTATTACATACCAAAGTTTAATAAAACAATTTAAAGAGGTAGCACAGGTTTACTATATTAAGGGCTTTGGAGTTCTTTGAAGGTGAAATAGTTTGGATTTATTGCTCGAATGTTTGTTTTTTTAAATAATAAATAAGGGTTTTTGATGACTGAATTTACATCGATGAATGTGAGTGTGGCAATAATAAATTAATAAGAAAATACTCATTCTTTTTTTCTTTGTTGATGCTATAGAAACCAAACAGCAAATCCTTAAAGAACATTGAAAAACCCAAGAGTAAGTTCTGGTTAATAAACTTACAAAAATCTATCCAAAATAATTGAGTATAAGGACAGTCCCAAAAGATATGTAGAGCAGTTTCATTAGGGGCACCACAAATAGAGCAATTTGTATCTATATCTAATTTAAATCTCTTTAAATATACTTTGGCTGGGTAAAATCTATGTAATAATTTAAACGATACTTCCCTTACTTTGTTAGTTATTATTTATTTAAGAGGCAATGTCCATACTTTTTTCCAATCAACATTTTTAACAAAGTTCTCCCAGTATGACACAACATATGGAATTGTTTCAAGCTTCTTTTGGAAAAGAGACCTAATTCTAAAGTTACGTGAAGAAGGATGTGATAAAAAGCACAGTTTCCCAACTGGGGTTTCGAATGGATCTAAAGAGATATGTGAAAAAATTGGCAATTTAACAGTCTCCCATAGAAGCACAAGAGCTCCTCACATGATGTGACGTGTCCCTGTACTATAGTGCATCATAGCGTCATCAGTGTCTCATAAATATTAATGAGACTGCGTGGCCTTATCTTATTAGAACGGGCTGTTTCATGATTATTAATTAAACCACATGACCAGTGCTTCAAACTCTCAAGAGCCTCGGTGTCAATACTGATGCAAGTCCCCCCCACTGCGCACTGCTGAAAGACAGACAGGATAGTCTTTCAATCATTGCCAAAACATTTGAAATGTTCGTGCAGCACGTATTTATTAACATGAGTGTTTTGAGATATGCGGTGAGGTGGACTGTCTCTGACTGGGGCTCATTTGAGACGCGGTTTACATTGATTGTCCCAGACACACAAACCCTGTCTGTCTGTCCATCCATCCATCCATCCTTAATGTAAGTGTGTTAACTGATCTAAGCACTTATATTTGTGAATGTCTTGGAATAAGTCTCAAAAGTTATTTAAGTGTAAAAAACATTCACATATTTTTAATACAGAGTACATATGGCTTGGCATTTACTTGTGCATTAAATTACAGATATAAAAGACCAGTGTGATTCTGTGTAATGTATTGTGAGCTTACAAAACAGTGTATACTTTATGCATTCATTTTGTTATGAGCAACTGTGAGAATCTTTGATGCCGTTAACTGCATTAGTGAAATAATGCTGAGTGACTGGATCAGACAGTTGTGTTCCTTCTTCCCTCACTCCAATGGCTGTATCTTTTGAAAATGTTTGAAACAGGCGGTATTGTGATCCTTAAAGGGGAAAAACTGACGCCGTTCAGCATATTTAGACTTTAACTTTGCCAGCTATACAAATCTTACAATTTGTCATACTTTATCCTTATATTTAGTAAGAGTCGGCATGGGCAAATGAGATGACAGATTGCTCCCCTCTTTCTCCCCCGCCTGACCCCACCCACTAGGGTAGGGGCCCTTGTTGTCACAGCTGTCCACGCCCAGTTGAGTTGCATTTTCAAAACAGTTATGAGGTGGACTTGAGCTGAATGAGGGCTGTTTCATGACCCTTTAAGGCTTTCATCAAATATCAACACAAACTTAACTCTACTTTCCTAGTCGACTAGTAGGCATTAATTTAAGCCATTAGTCGACTAGTTGTCGCGCGTTTATGATATTAATTTAATTATTAAATATATATTTTGGGGGGCATCAGAAAATGGTTTGAGTTCCAGGGCTTAGAAAGAAGGTTATACATAACATTGCTAACACTGTTCTACATTACAGAGAAATACTAAACCATAATAATGAGCCTTTAAAATATATATTTTACAAGCACACACACGAAGCGAGCTGCAGCGACACCGAGAAAAGAGGTAATGATTCTGAATGTGTCAGAAAAACCAGCAAGGAGACTGTCTGAACATTTTGTTCATTTATAGAGAGAAATGCACATTAGGGTTGTGCCGACAGACGATGATCTCGGGGATCAACGATGGTCAGAGTGATCGCCAATAGCTGATGCCTTTAATGATGTTAAAACGATATTTGGCTCGTTTTCCCATTAATGTATTAAATTATTATTATTATTAGGCTATTATTATTATCAAATTAATATTACTAATAATTTGCCAGTAGACACACAGACACGCGCTTGAAGAAACACACTTTATTATATTATCAAGAACAGATGACAGAAAAGCGTCTATGTGCATGTATGACACGCTGTTTGTACGGAGGCCTGCAGTCTCGTGGAACACACGCATGTAAAAGGTTCTCACTCTTTCTTTTGTTTTGCAAGAACAGTATCGTCTACGAGTGCTGCAAATGACCTCAGACATCTCAGCTCAGGAGGTGCTTTGAGTTCAGTTCACTTTATTTCCACAGAGCAGTTCATTGTGAACGCAACTCTGCAGCCTATACATCTGTGATTAAAACATAAAATAGTACAAAAACTAGAGCCCGACCTGTCACGTGTTCCCTGTTTTTTGTATTGACTTATGTTGAAATTCTGGTTTAGTTCCCTGTTCCTGTTTCCTGTTAGTTTTATAGTCCTTTGTAGTTTCTTTTCATGATTGGTTTTCCCCTGATTGTTTCCCCAGGTGTTCCTCGTTCCCTTGTTTTCCCTTGTGTATTTAAGCCCTTGTTTTCCCCTGGTTTCTTTGTCAGTCTTCATCTGTATTATGCTGTGCTTTGTTCCCTATGTTTTGTTTCATTATGTTCTGAGTTACCTGGTTTACCTTTATTTTATTAAAAAGGCTGCATTTAGATCCTCATTCCTCTCCTGTCTCGTCACAGAAAATCACATACATGCACATAAAAAATTAAGAGACCACACCAAATGCTTCTTAAATCAGTATCTCTACACAGGGGCGGACTGTCCATAGGGAGAACTGGAACTTTTCCCGGTGGGCCAGCCGAGAAATGGGGCGAACGGGCCATGATAAGCTGAACGGCTCATGACAGGCTGAAGAGGGCCGCAAAACGGCGCACAATATTCCATTCCAGTGTCTGATAAATTCCTGCTTGAATCTTTGCGCCAGGAGTGGCATAAAGTCAGCAATGTGAAAGACTGGTGGAAAGCGTGCAAAGACACATGAAAGCTGGGATTGAAAATCAGGGTTATTCCACCAAATATTCATTACTGAACTCTTCCTAAGTTAAAATGTTAGTATTGTGTTGTTGGGGTGGACGTCGTCACAGCCATTAACTAGGAAAATAAAAAAATGGCACTCCATGTCAAAAAGGTTTCCGATCCCTGCTCTAATGCTTACCTTTCAATTTGCTACATTACTTACTGCACTGACAAACTATAGCTGGCATAACAATACAAATATGATAAACATGAGTGACATGGTTGTCAGGGACAGGGTTAACGTTATATTAGTTATATTAAAAAGGGAAAATGATGGGGTCATTATTTAATAACTTTTCAGTATGTATTTCACAAACTAGTTAACTACTTACCATGAAGACACTGCTCTGCACTGTCTGCAGAACCACCGTCAGCTCTGCGACCAACCGACCAATCAAAACTTGGTCGACCAAGACTCTTCTCATCGACTAACGTTTGGTCGACTCTCAGGGGGCAGCCCTAGTGTAGGCTAGTTAAATACACAGATGAGCCAAAACATTATGACCACTCATAAGCCTGTTCGGTGAAGCGAATAATGTTGATCATCTCCTAACAAGGCCACATGTCAATGTCTGTGTAGATTAGATGGTAAACAAACAATCAATTCTTGTAGTCAACGTGTTGAATGCAGGAGAAATGGGCAGGAATAAAGACCTAAGCGACTTTGACAAGGGCCAAATTGTTATGGCCAGACGACTGGGTCAGAGCATCTCTGAAACGGCAAGACTTGTGAGGTGCTCGTAATCAGCAGTGATGAGTACCTACCGACAGTGGTCCGAGGAGGGACAAACCACAAACCGACGACAGGATATTGGGCGCCCAAAGCTCATCGTTGAGCGAGGGCAATGAAGGCTATCCCGTCTGGTCGGAACCGACAGAAGGTCTACTGTGGCACAAGTCACAGAAAATTGTAATGATGGTTACGGTAGGAATGTGTCACAACACATAGTGTATCGCACCCTGCTGCATCTGGGGCTACGTAGCCTCACACCGGATAGAGTGCTCATGATGACCCCTGTCCACCGTCGAAAGCGCCTATGATGGGCACACAAGTGTCAGAACTGGACCTTGGAGCAGTGGAAGAAGGTCACCTAGTCTGATGAGTCCCGTTTTCTTTTACATCACGTGGACAGCCGTGTACATGTGCGCTGTTTACCTGGAGAAGTGATGGCATCAAGATGCACTGTGGGAAGACGACAAGCCGGTGGAGGGAGTGTGATGCTCTGGGCAATGTTCTGCTGGGAAACCCTGGGTCCGACAATTCATGTGGATGTCAATTTGACAAGTGCCACTTACCTAAACATCGTTGCAGACCAGGTACACCCCCTTCATGGCAATGGTATTCCCTGATGGCAGTGGCCTCTTTCAGCAAGAAAATGCGCCCTGCCACACTGCACACCTCCTTCAGGAATGGTTTGAGGAACATGATGAAGAGTTGAAGGTGTTGCCCTGGCCTCCAAATTCCCTAGATCTCAGATCTCGATCTGATTGAGCATCTATGGGATGTGCTGGACTAACAACGATCCACGGCGGCTCCACCTCGCAACATACAGGACTTGAAGGATCTACTGCTAATGTCTTGGTGCCAGATACTGTACCACAGGGTACCTTCAGAGGTCTTGTAGAGTCCATGCCTCAGCGGGTCGATGCTGTTTTGGCGGCACGCGGAGGACCAGCAGCATATTAGGCAGGTGGTCATAATGTTTTGGCTCATCAGTGTATACACATTATGAGTGTTGTTGTCATTATTTAAATTTTATTACAATTTTATAATAAATAAGTTTTGTTAAAATATGAAATTATCTCATTTGGTAACAGACTGCTGAGGGCAGTACACCCTAAACAATAAGAACTGGATTTCTTATTTCCAAATATTTCTTCCTCAAAAGTACTAAAATGATTGTGAAAGGAATCGTTAAGGAACCAGAATCCTTAAGAGGAATCCTTATCAGATTCAAAATGTTGAATAAAAAAAAAACTGTCCAAGAACGGCTCTTTTCAACTGTAAGTGCTATATATACCAAGTAACTTTTGTACTTGTTTTAAAAAAACCCGTAGTTGTTTATGTTCCCAGATGAAGTATGTCGTGGAATGTATTCTGTTAACTCTTTTTTTTTTTTTTGCTCATATTGCCTTAAACCATTTAAGTTTTAAAACTTATATGTATGAGTAATGTAAATGTATTTAAATTGAGTTAACTACACTTAAATTTAAGTATTAAGTATAAAGATTTTAGTTTATTGCATTAATTCATTTCTTTAAGAAAACATAAATCAGTTGGAGTTCTGTTAATATATCTAATAATGTCTAAATATTCATAGAAGTTAGAATGCAAATGGTTTAAGGAAACGGATTGCCTTAAATATATTATGTTGAGAATATTAAATTGAAAAATATAGTTACATTATTATATTAAATATAGTATCAATATAATGAACTACTACACGCTGAGCATGCTGGGAAATGGAAATCCCCCTGTCCAGATTCAATAACATTATGTCACAATAGCTAGATAACAATAGCCAAATTAATGTTTAATAGCTGATTAACGTTAAGATGAAAAAGTACAGCAATGGGATGTTTGCATTAAAAAGTTATAATATAGAGACATAGCTTACCTCGCGTATCTACCTGTTCACAGTTGCTGCAAGTGAGTGAGTGAACTGTGGTGATGGGAAGTTCCTGCTGAAAAAAAATTAAACTGTGAAAAAGTACAGCATTTTCACTCTTTTCCCATGAGAAAATTATGGTGTTAACGCTTCACATTTAAGGAATGTTCCTGGTTCAAAAGCATTTAAGCTCAATTAACAGCATTTTTGACCATGTTTACTACCACAAAAATAATTTTGACTCATTCTTCGTTTACTAAAAAAGCGGCATGGATAGGTCTAAACTAATTCGTAAGTAATTTCTATTCATAGAATATTCAAAATAAATTAGAAAACAGTGAAAAGGTTGCATGTCAACCATAAACATAGGCTGATAGACTAAATAAAATACTGTAACTATAGTAATTTCATTTGAAAAGAACATAAAAATTCAGATCGAGTTCTGCTTAATATAATCAGTTCATGATTTCAATTAACTTTTATCTATTAAGTGACATACATTTTTAGAAATATTTGAGTGAAATGAACTCATTTTATTTAGCACTGTTAGATTTTAAAGTGATACTACTAAACTGCATACCTAAAGAACGTACTGTACTAACTGCCGAGCCTGAGAAGTACATTCTTCATCAAATGCAGTACATACTCTGGAAGTATGCGAAAACAGCTTTGGCCTCAGATAGCATGGCAACAGTCCGTTCACTGATTGTCTGATGCATATTGCATTGATGCAAATGGAAAGCACTCTCTCAACCTGATATTTCCGCTATATTTTGGTGTTTTCGGATTTTGTCCATTTTGGCCTTTTCTTGTGGTATGAAACATTTCAGTTAACACAGCCCCTAAACAGCTCGTAAAAACCAAACAAATTGTGGTTGGTTGCTTTACATGTCAGTCAGATGGCCTCTTGCTCTGTAAGTGGATGGTTCTTGGCCAAAATAAAGTATAATGTGGACCAGACTTTATGTTGACTGTCAATAGTCAGGGTATGCAAGTCTAATATGATCTCTCCTTACAGACAAAACCATTCAGCTTACTGTGGAAGTTCTCAATTGAGTGCAGGTGCTTATTATAGACTACAGCACAGAAAACTAGAACAACTCTTCTAACAGAGCCGCTGCTTACATTACAAACCATATGGGTCAAAAGGAGCACTGACCTCCCTCTCTCTCTCTGTGTGTGTGTGTGTGTGTGTGTGTGTGTGTGTTAATCTAAAAAATCCAACCCTCTTTCAATCAGAAACATCTCAAATGGCTCATTTCTATATATAACCTCCATCCCTCCTCTTGTCTTCTTCGAAATATAGTTTTGAACTAACCCATTCTCTTCCTGATTTTAAGGATGCTGTCACCATCTGTACGTTGGGCATTGGCACAGCTTTCGGGGAGTCTATTCTGGACAACACGCCACGCCATGCCACCATAGTCACCCGAGAGTTTAGTGAACTACTGCGGATTGAGCAGAGGGAGTTCAGGAGCCTGTGGGAGGTACGACAGACCTCTGAGCACTGACATTATATGGTACAGAAATAAAACACTTGAATGTTTCCGGCAGTGTGTGGTAGCATGTCTTACTTGCCTAACTTCTAGTTTTGGATAAGGTTTATCCATACACAAACACTCACAATAATTATATTTTTTGGGGGAACTGTGTTTTATGTGTTTGCTTTTAAATATGCAGATCAAATGTACAGAGAGGACTTTAGAGCCGGATTGTCACTGCTTTCCCACTTCTAGCCAGCAGAGGGCAGTAAAACACATGTTACGCTTTCTTTGGCAGATATGATTGACTTTCTGTAAAACATTAAAATAATTTTCATTTAAGACATTAACTTACATTATTACAGTATATAATGTTTATGAGATCATTAGTCAATGTTAACTCAAACAGGTGAAAAATGACCTACTCTTACTATTTCTGGAGACTCACTTTGCTCACAGACATGAGATCTCTAATTGGGAACATAACCTGCCAACTTCAAAGAAACAATTACAGAAATTCACAAAATCGTCTTTTAATGATAATCAGGCCTATTTCTTTATGATAAAAATTGATTTTCAGCAGTCTCGCATTTTTTTTAAAGACATTTTAATTGTTTTCCTGATCATTACCTACTCTAAAATATATATGAAAAAATAAACCTAAAATAAACTATTTAAAAAAACAGTTGCGGCCAAATATATTGGCACCCTTGGTAAATATGAGCAAAGAAGGCTGTGAAAAAAATCTGCATTGTTTATCCATTCAAAAAAATCACAAAAATCTAACCTTTAATTTAAGTAAAACAATTAAAACAGGAGAAATATCTCATTATTAAATCAATATTTTTCTCCACGCATTGGCAATAATTATTGGCACCCTTTTATTCAATACTTTTTGCAACCTCCCTTTGCCAAGAGAACAGTTCTGAGTCTTCTCTTATAATGCCTAATGAGGTTGGAGAACCATTCCTCTTGCAGAATCTCTACAGATCCTTCAAATTCAGAGGTCCATGTTGGTGGACTCTCCTCTTCAGTTCACCCCACATGTGTTCTATGGGGTTCATGTTCCATGGCAGAACCTTGATTTTGTGGTCAGTGAACCATTTTTGTGTAGATTTTGATGTTTGTTTTGGATCATTGTCCTGCTGGAAGGTCCAACCAGAGCCCATTGTAAGCTTTCTAGTAGAGGCAGCCAGGTTTGATTTTTTTATCATGATGCCATGTATCCGAACAAAATGTCCAGGACCTCTGGCAGAAAAACAGCCCCACAACATTAAAGATCCAGCACCACATTTAACTGTGGGCACTGGGTACTTCATCTCTGTGTACACCAAACCCATCTCTGGTGTTTGCTGCCAAAAAGCTCTATTTTATTTTTTTTATCTGACCATAGAAACAGGCCCAATTTGAAGTTCCAGTAGTGTCTGGCAAACTGAAGAAACTTGAGTTTGTTATTGGATGACAGCAGAGGCTTTTTTTCTTGAAACCCTCCCAAACAACTTGTGGTGATGTAGGTGATGTCTGATTGCAGTTTTGGAGGCTTTCTGACTCCAAGACCCAACTTATTTCTGCAATTCTCCAGCTGTGATCCTTGGAGATTCTTTGGCCACTTGAACCATCCTCCTCACTGTGCATGGAGACAATATAGACACACGTCCTTTTCCAGGGCGATTCTTAACATCTCCGGTTTATTGGAACTTCTTAATTAATGCCCTGATGGTGGAAATGGATATTTTCAATGCTTTGGCTATTTTCTTATAGCCACTTCTGATTTTGTGAAGCTCAACAACATTTTGCCACACATCAGAACTATATTCTTTAGTCTAACCCACTGTGATTGATGATTAAGGGAGTTTGGCCTGTGTGTTACCTCATATTTATACTCCTGTGAAACAGGAAGTCATGGCTGAACAATTTCATGTTCCTAGTCAACCAGGTGCACTAAAAAGTTTAAAATATGAATGGGAATATACTTAAGATATACACTGATCAGCCACAACATTAAAACCACCTGCCTAATATTGTGTAGGTCCCCTTCGTGCGCCAAAACAGCTGTTGTGATGTTGTGGCTGATCGGTGTATTTTACTCATAAGAATTTCTAAGGGTGCCAATAATTGTGACCAACATGTTTTGGAGATTTAATAATGAGAAATTTCCCCTGTTTCAATTGTTTTACTTCAATTAAAGGTGAGATTTTTGTGAATTTTTTGAACAAAAGATGCAGCCTTCTTTGCTCATAGGGTGCCAAAATATTTGGCCACCACTGTTTCAAGTAAGATGGATAAATGCATTGTCTTTCAATAATGATCGACTTTAAAATATGAAAAGCTTAATCACTCATATATTATGTGTGGATTTGCTGGTCATGTACATACAGTATTTCAATTAAGTTCATTAAAAGCACACCAAATACTTCTTTATTGCTTGTCATGTTGCTTTAAAAAAAAAAAAATTCTTATTAAGTCTTATTAATGCATACTATCTTCTCATATTCCAAGTGCTCACTTTTAAAATATTCAATTGTAGGATATATTAATTTATAAGAATATTAAATTACACTTACATAATACTATCAGCTGTGAGTAAAGAGTCATCTCTGACAGAATAAAGTCACTCCCCCTGTATCTATCGCTCCACAGAGATATATACACTGCTCAAAAAAATTAAGGGAACACGTAATCATTACAGTATAACACCAAGTCAATTAAACTTCAGGGATATCAATCTGTCCAGTTAGGAAGCCTAAGCGACTGTGAATCAATGTCACCTGTTTTGGTGCAAATTAAAGTGACAACAGGTGCACTGGAGAGGCAAAAGCAAGACAACCCCCAAAAAGGGAATGGTTTTGCAGGTGGTGGCCACAGACAATTGCTCTATCCTTATCCTTCCTGACTGATTCTTCTCTAGTTTTGCATTTTGCTAGTGCCCTTGTCACTACTGGTAGCATGAAGCGGTACCTGTAGCCCATTCAGGTTGCACAGGTAGTCCAGCTCCTCCAGGATGGCACATCCATACGTGCCGTCGCAAGAAGGTTTGCTGTGTCTCCCAGTACAGTCTCAAGAGCATGTAGGAGATACCAAGAGATGGGCCGTTACACGAGGAGAGCTGGACAGGGCCGTAGAAGGGCATCAACCCAGCAGCAGGACCGGTATCTGCTCTTTTGTGTGAGGAGGGACAGGAGGAGCACTGCAAGAGCCCTACAAAATGACCTTCAGCGGGCTACTGGTGTGCATGTTTCTGACCAAAATGTCAGATACAGACTCCATGAGGGTGGCATGAGGGCCCGACGTCCTCTAGTGGGACCTGTGCTCACAGCCCAGCACTGTGCAGCTCGATTGGCATTCGCCAGGGAAAACCAGAATTGGCAGGTCCGCCATTGGCGCCCCGTTCTCTTCACAGATGAGAGCAGGTTCACACTGAGCACATGTGATAGACATGAAAGAGTCTGGAGACGCCGTGGTGAACGTTATGCTGTCTGCAACATCATCCAGCATGACCGGTTTGGCGGTGGGTCAGTGATGGTCTGGGGAGGCATATCCTTGGAGGGTCGCACGCCCACCTGCTAGCCAATGGTACCCTGACTGCTGTTAGGTACCGGGATGAAATCCTCAGACCCATCATCAGACCATACACTGGTTCAGTGGGCCCTGGGTTCCTCCTGGTGCAGGACAATGCCCGGCCTCATGTGGCCAGAGTGTGTAGGCAGTTCCTGGGTGATGAAGGCACTGATGCCATTGACTGGCCCTCCTTTTTCCCCAGACCTGAATCCAATTGAGAACCTTTGGGACGTTATGTATCGGTGCATCCGATGCCGCCAAGTAGCGCCACAGACTGTCCAGGAGCTCACTGATGTCCTGATCCAGGTCTGGGAGGGGATCCCCCAGGACACCATCCGCCGTCTCATCAGGACCATATACACTACTGAGTCACATTATGAGTTGCTGTAATGAAATTCACGCAAGTTGGAACAGCCTGTGATTTCAATTGTTTACTTTGATTTTCAGTGTGAGTTTGAATCCAGCCCTCAGTCGGTTGGTGATTTTGTTTTCCATTGACCGTTGTTACGTCATTTTGTTCTCAACGAATTACACAATGTACAGTAAAGATTTTGATCTTCAATATAAGGGAACAATTTATATAAGTGTTCCCTTAATTTTTTTGAGCAGTTTATATATTTATATATATATATATATATATATATATATATATATATATATATATATATATACATATATTGACATCTGTGTATTAGGTTTAAAATATTAGGCATATATATTAAGATATTATAAGATTGTGTATAAGATTGTTTATTTGAATGATTTGATCATTTATTTGATTAGATCTTATGAGCAGCATATATATATATATATATATATATATATATATATATATATATATATATATATATATAATATAAAAATGTTGCGTTTCTTTGCATTTCTTTACGTACTAACTGTACCTGTATGCATGCTGAGAACCTCTGAAAGAAATGCTGTTTTCAGAAATGTTTGTAAGGTGATTCTCACAATTCTATCTGAACCTGAGTTCATGCTTATCACTGAAGTGCGTGCACATAAATGAATGACGTTTGCCACGAACAGCTAATGTGTGAAGCTTGGAGAAAGTCGGCGCAATTTGCTTCTTGTGAGAAATTCAGCGGGATTACGCCTCAACTGAGGTTCAGAGATAATTATGAAAGTATGAAGAATTTGAACATTTACACAGCAATAAGAAACACTGCTGCTGCTGCTGCAAAAGTTTGAGGTGACTGCTGGAAAAAATAACTGAATAATGTGTAAGTAAATTTAAATAGGTTCACAAAAAGAACACACAGGTTTATTAATTGTAAAAGCACAAATAAACGTTTAGTCATCTAAAATGTAAAAGCTTTTATATTCATTTAAATTAAAAGCTGAATAGAATGTAATGAAGTGCAAGCCACATTGTGTGATAGTCTACAGTAACATTTTAACCAGTATATATGAACGACTCGTCACATAATAAATGCGTCTTTAAAGTGTCAGAATCACTTACAGACACTTCTGCAAATAGTAGTGCAAATAATAGTAATTTTCAGAGGTTCAGCATCACATACAGGTACAGCATGGAAAAAAAATGCTAAGAAATTCAATAATACATTTTTAATATGCTGCTCAAAATATACAAGGTTCCCCAATTTCTCAAATAAACCATTTTATAATGTGTTAATATATAGGTCTAATATATTAAATCTTAATACATAAATCTAAATTCATTCAACATATACATTCCCCCGTGAAGCACGCTTTAATTTGGAGAGAGAGTTAAGACGCGGTCACATTTACCTTTACACGGCGAAATCCCGCCAACAAAGAAGGCGTGGGCAGACGTTGAGCCTAGCAGCCTCTTTTTAATGCTGCAGTTTATACACTGTGAGAGGTGAAGTTAAAAAGAAGGTCACTGCTAAAATGATATTCTTGTCCATTGTGAATATTCAATGTAGCTGTGTACGAAGCACCACCCACACTTCCTATTGGTCAACGTTGAAAATTCCTCTGTCAAATTTCACCAAAAATCCGTGAAGGGAAATTCTTCGCCACCTGAAGTCCATTGCGCGAAATTCAAGATGACGCGGATTCCCATTAGCTGTGTCTCTTTTCGAAGGCTGTGTTCTCTGGAGGTTGCATTTGTCGGCTGCATACGTCACAGAAGTATCGTTTCAGAAAAGCAAGTAGGACACTCCAAATTCAGCCTTCAAATGCGACCTTCTTTCACAGGAATTCAGAGGATGCAGGAGGTGTATCCTTCGTTGGCACTCACGACCCACAATTCTTTGCGTCAATGGAAACGTACATCATTTCTCTGAAAAAAGTACCAGAAAATATGATGTTTAAATGTTGAACAACCTCCTCACATGCTTAAAACTCTTCTAAAGCCTGCGAAGTTCAAAATCTACCAACATCAGCTGTGGAGTAAATGGGTCTCATTAGAGCAGATGTGATAACAATGATTGTGATCCGTGAAATATCATAAAATATGTCAAATCCTGAGTTTATCCTAATTCAATAATCCTTATGGAAATTTAAAGAAGCTCAAATCTCCAATAAATCTCTTTTGGAAACGCACTGTTTCAACCCAACAAACAACACTTTTTGGGCATTTTCAGCTTGGTTTGAACAAAGTGCCCATAGACAGCAATTCTTTTCTCAGCTGCAAAAACAACCTGAAAGAACAGCCTTCCTAACGAGACACAACTATGTTAATGACTGTATTTCACCATGCCAATGCAAATGTGAATGCGCCTAAACAGAGTGGCTTAATTGTGTCAGAGGTGTCACTTTACTCATTGCTGATGGGTTCAGTATTCTATCTATCTATCTATCTATCTATCTATCTATCTATCTATCTATCTGTCTGTCTATCTGTCTGTCTGTCTGTCTGTCTGTCTGTCTGTCTGTCAGTCACTCAGTCTGGTGTACTTTTTGTTAATGTGGATGAGAGAGCTTTGCTAGTATATGGAATTAAACAGTATGTGATAAGTCTGCAGTGATTTTAAAGGTGGAGACATCAGTGCTTTTGAGTTATTTCTGTCTTATTTCTCTCTTTTTGTTTCTTGCGGCCCGTGGGCGATCAGAAACCCAGTGCCTGATGGGTAGATTTTAATGGAACAGGTCAGAGAGGGACATGAGCAGCCTGAAGCTGAGAGAGAGAGAGAGAGAGAGAGAGACTAGGACTAACATAACAGTTTTTCTCGATCGCTTTGGCTCATTTTTGAAACAGTCTTAACATTCTGTTACCAACTGTAAGTGCAATTGTCACAACTGTTTTATGGGACATCACAACTCTATTGCATGTCTGCAAAATGTAGTAACTCACCAAAAACATGTAATTAATGCTTCAGAACCAACAGTAGTTATTGTGTCAGTAAATTGGCCAATGCCACCAAAATGAAAAGTTTTTTTTGTCAACGTATGAGCCGTACTGGTCAAAATGTTTAGATGTTTTTTCACCATTTGTTGTATATAAATTTAATTTTTGTTTTACTTTTTTGTTTACACTGACTGTTTACTGTACAATACAAGAATGTCAGTTTTGTCTAGCTGAATGTTATTGTGTATCACACTGAGCTATTTAGATACCGATTTCAGCAGTAGGTAAAAGTTTACCTGTACACTCTACAATATCAGGAAGATAAGACCCTTCCTCTCTGAACATTTCACACAACTTCTTGTTCAGTCACTTGTCATAACTAGACTGGACTACTGTAATGCTCTCATTGCAGGCCTCTCTGCATGCGCAATTAGACCCCTGCAAATGATCCAGAATGCAGCAGCACGTCTGGTCTTTAATGAACCAAAGAGAGCGCATGTTACACCACTCCTTGTCTCTCTTCACTGGCTGCCGGTTGATGCATGTATCAAATTCAAGGCTCTGATGCTGGCATACAGAACAGTCACTGGGTCTGCTCCAGCATGCCTAAAATCATTTCAGCTGAGCTACGTTCCCACCAGAAGCCTGCGGTCGGCTAAGGAAAGGCAACACAAAGAAGCACCAAAACACTTTCCCAGACTTTTGGTTTCATTGTACCATGTTGGTGGAATGACTTTCCCAACTCCATCCGTGAAGCTGACTCAATTTCTGTCTTCAAAAAACAGCTAAAGACACATCTTTTCCATGAGTACTTAACCAGTCACTAAATAAAAAAAATTATAAAAAATTGTGTGGCACTTTAATCTGTCTTGAATACTACTATTCTGATGCTAGTGAAACTTTGTAATACAGCACTTTTCATACCACTGTCTCCTTAAGATGATTCACTTACAATGTATTCCTCTTTTGTAAGTCGCTTTGGATAAAAGCATCTGCCAAATGAATAAATGTAAATGTAAATGTTTACTGTGAAAAGTCAATACTGTACAATACTGTAGTACACAGGTATGCATACAGTAAATCTATTTTTGTAGCAGTATGTTATATGTAAACAGAAAATTCACATCTGCATTGCATTTTTACACATTTCTTACATGTAAAGTCATATATAGTGAACAGAAAATTGCCACAAAATGATATCCATGAAAAAAAAAACAAAAACAAAAAAAAAACGCAACAAATGAAAAACCCTGCGGTAGTTCTATAAAAAATAATAAATTGTACCTCCTCACAATACATAATGCTACAAGTTCCCATGTTCTTGGTGGATATCCTGTCGCTCTTGTCAGTCTGGCCAGAGATTTACCGTTTTTTTTATTGGTTTGGTGCAATTTTCATAAGCAAGTGGTACATTTTTAAAAACTCTTAGTACAAAACTTTAAACTGATCACACTTGTAACACCGCTAGTCATTCTTTCAAAACCTGATCTCATGCTTTCATTCTAGTTGCACATATTTTCATTCCACATAATCATTGTTTCAAAACACAAGATCATCGTGATATGTAATGAGAACATTTGATTTAATCACCAAAACACAACAGTAAGATCTTCTTTCAACTTAGTTCTTTTAACAATCAGTTCATTCAGTAGCAAACAATACAAGGTACAGGTTTCAAATCACCCTCAGTGCTGAATGAATGTTACTTTACTGTAAAAATGTATACACAGCCATCACAATGGATGTTACACTTACGTTCAAACAAACTGACAAAAGCCATATATATATATATCTCTATCTATCTATCTATCTACTCTCTCTCTCTCTCTCTCTCTCTCTCTCTCTCTCTCTCTATATATATATATATATATATATAAAACATGTTTATACAAATTGATCAAACACATCAAAAGTAGTTTACAATTTTTACAACAATACTGTGGTTGCATTGTGAAAAAAAAAAAAAAAACTGTAAATGGTGATCTGAAATACACAAAATATTAATTAACATCAAGCCGGTCTTCAACATTTGGCCATAAATTTTCATCAACATCACAGTGAATGTCCTCATTGTTCAGGCACCGTGGGAAAAACCTTCTGGCATGACGCATCCAGGCTTGACATTACTCTGCAGTTATATCATTGCAAGCTTCATCCATGGCTTGAAGAAGGGTGACATGCTCATGGGGATGGCGATCATACACCTTCCACCTCCATGTAGAGAAGAATTCCTAAATTGGGTTGAGGAAAGGGGAGTATGGGGGAAGGTAGAGGGTCATGAACCGAGGATGTGCCTGAAACCATTCCCGAACCAGCTCTGCATGGTGGAAACTGACATTGTCCCACACAATAACATAGATGACATCTTCACCCTGACAGGCCTGCTCAAGCTCATTTAGAAAAGCTATCAGGTGTTCAGTGTTGTATGATCCAAGAACTGGTCTACGGCCTACCACACCATCTTCAGATATAGCCGCACACATTGAGATGTTTCCCCCACATTGTCCAGGCACTTGGATGGTTGCCCTTTGGCCAATATAGTTACGTCCATGAGGTTTTTGCCAGATTGAAACCCGCCTCATCAACAAAAATATACTTGTGATGATTCACAGCAGCATCCAGCTCCATCACCCTCTAAAATAATAATTTGGTTAGCTCTTTTACAAATAATAGTTGACATTGTTATTCTGTAGTACAGTACTGTAAATTGCATGTCTATCACATACAGTAAAAGCTGAACATACTGTACACCGATTTAGTGTTGTACCTGAACATATTCTGAATGCAGTTGTTTCACCCGGGCATTGTTTCTCTCAAAAGGCACCAGGTAAATTTGTTTCATAGAAACCTGGTGCTTCTTCAAAAGGCGGGCAATAGTTGGAAGGCTAAATGTTGCCACATTGGAAAAGGTGTCATTGCTCTCCTCGATAGCCTGCTTGATTTCAGACAGCCGTATGTCATTCCTTGCCCTGACCATTTCCACCACAGCCAACTCCTGCTGGTCAGTCAGAACATGTGGGCGACCAGCACCAGGTTGTCTCCTGTTAATTCTGAGAGTAAAACAGTATGCTGTCAATATTTTACCACTATAAATGACATAAAACTGTGACAATTACATGTTGTTCTTCTATACAGTAATGCCATTTACAGTACTATATTGTAAAAGTATAGTGAATAGTTACTGTAGCAGACTTACCGGTTTTCTTGGCGAAAAGTTCTGATGATAGAGCTGACGGTTGACCTTTGTAAGTTAGGCTGAACTAACCTGGCAGCCTCTGCCATGGTAAGGCCTCTGTTAACCACATGGTCAACAATGATGGCCCGGACTTCATTTGGGATGACAGTACGCTATCTTCTGCCTACATTTCTCTGAAGACCACATCTTTGTTGAAGAGCACCACCACCTCTTTGTCTAGGCCCATGGCCACCTCTTTGTTGAGGAGCACCACCACCTCTTTGTCTAGGCCCATGGCCACCTCTTTGTTGAGGAGCACCACCACCTCTTTGTCTAGGCCCATGGCCACCTCTTTGTTGAGGAACACCACCACCTCTTTGATGCAGGTTTCCTCTCTCTACAAGTCTATCCTGCTCCATGTTTGAACATTGCAAATTCTCACACACAGTTCTACTTATATGGTATCTAATTGTGATCATCGGGTGAAAGTAATTAGGTAATATTTGGGATTATTATAATTGGTCTTTCTTGACTGAAAGCTCTTACAGCAATTTGTAACTTACAAATTATCAAACAACAATCAGACCTGTTGAAAATCTATGGACATAATAAATGATTCATTGATTAAACATTAAGATCAGTTGAATTAAATGATAGACAAATGTATTAAACTGAATGATAAGAGATGCAAATCAAAAGTTTGATATGGATAAGATTATGAAAGGCAGTTACTGTGAATGAATAGTTGATATAGATGAAACACATATTATGTGTAGTGAAAAGGATGCTTTGTGATTTTGTGTTTTGTACTAACAATTGAAAATATGCTGAAATGTTTGAAAAAAGTGTATTTTTGATGATTTGTTGTGAGATTAGTACTAAGAGTTTTGAAAATGTACCACTTGCTTGTGAAAACTGCACCAAACCAATTAAAAAAAACTGGTAGACATCACAAACATTCCATGTCATATACATGTATGTCTGACAGATTTTGATAATTGAATGGATCATTTTGCATGTGATGGCTCACATGATAAAAGAATGTTTAGAAGTTGTGAAGAGTATGGCAATTTCACTGAGAATCAACTCATCAGTTTTGATCAGCAAGCCATGTGCATTTAGTTTTTGTGCAAATTGTAGACGATTGTACTTACTCTTTTGCACACGTCAAAATACGTGCAATTTGCTTAAATGAATAAGAAATCTGGTGTGAACAAGAAACTAATTGTTCAGAGATTTGAACTTACAGTTTTGAAAAAAAATTATTCTCATTCGAGAATTGAGCCAAAGTGATTGAGAAAAACTGTAATAACACGCAGCCCAACAAGCTGTACAATATCAGAAAACCATACAGATGGGCTGAAAACAGCACAGAGGTGTACCAGCAAGCAATAAGCAGCCAAATACAACTGCTCTTAGATAACTTTCTGGATACCACCTATGCTCACACTAAAGAAGGTTTTAATCTGGCTTTGAAAGATATAAATAATATATTTGAGAAATCAGCAAAACAGTCATAACTGAAAACAAAAACTGGACAAAATTACATATCAAAAAATGACAAAAATTGGTTTGAACAAGATTGTCAGGAAATTCGTAAAAAACACAGAATGCTGTCTAATAAAAAACATAGAGATCCAAATAACACAGAGATTTGCCTTCTTTACTGTGAAACATTAAAACAATACAAACATACACTCAGAACCAAAAAAGCACAATACACCCAAAAGCAGCAGACAATAATTGAGAAGTCAGTCAATACAAACCAATTTTGGGACAATTGGAACAACCTGAAAAAAACTGACCTGGAAGAATTGGCAATCCAAAATGGAGAAATATGGGAAACCCATTTCCAAACATTATTTAATAACGTAGAAACTGGCACAAATTGTGAGAAAAATCAAATAACTAAACAATTGGAAATACTAGAACTGGCAATCAAAGATAATCAAAACCCAGTAGACTTTCCTATTACTGAAAAGGAACTTAAAGACAAAATTAAAACTCTAAATCCCCAAAATTCATCTGGACCTGATGGGATATTGAATGAAATGTTAAAATATACCAGCACTAAATTCCAATCAGCCATTTTTAAATTATTCAATGTGATTCTGAGTGTAGACTGACATCTGGAATCATGGACTGGTTACGCCCATCTTTAAAAATGGAGATAAATCTGACCCTAATAATTACAGAGGCATTTGTGTGAGTAGCAGCCTGGGAAAAATATTTTGTAGTATAATTAATTCGAGACTTTTGGACTTCGTCACAACACACAATGTCTTGAGCAGAAGTCAAATTGGATTTTTACCAAATTACTGTACTTCTGACCATATTTACACATCACAAACTTTAATTTAACATGTCCAAAATAAAGGGAAAATTCTTGCATGCTTTATTGACTAAAAAAAGCATTTGATTCAATCTGGCACAATGGATTATTTTACAAACTTATTGAAAGTGGCATAGCTGAAAACCTATGACCTCATTAAATCAATGTATACTGAAAGAAAACGTGGCGTCAAAATTGGCACAAAAAGAACAAGATATCTTTCCCAGGAGCGTGGAGTGAGACAGGGTTGCTGTTTTTAAGCCCAACATTGTTCAACATCAACGATCTGGAAACCAGTCTGGAGTGATCTGCATCATCCCCTGGTCTCACGCTACATGACTCAGAAATCAAATGCCTGCTATATGCAGATGACCTGGTTCTGTTGTCTCCCACTGAACAGGGTCTACAGCAGAACCTGGGCCTGCTAGAGAAATCCTGACAGTAAACCTCAAATGACCTTCAAGAAAAGACACAGATCCCAGGGAACGCAACAGACACACAACAAATAATGCATACAGAGCAGAATTAGTCAAATATCCACTAATTATAAAAATACAAAAACGGGCAATCAAATTCTGGAAACATTTAAAACTCAGTGACCCCCACTTATACCATTATAAAGCCCTGCAATATGAAGAGTTGAGTAAAGTAAACAGTCCCCTCTCTCAGCTGGTCTAGAGCTTTAGTCCTGATGCTTCACCAGCATCTACTATCCCTCATCACACTGGAGACCTGGACCAGAACAATACTGCTAAACTAATTAGAAACAACCAATTACAGCACAAATAAAACATAATTATATAACTTATTGGGAAACTCAAATGCTATCTGGCCCTAAAAAGAGACCATGGCAGACTATATGTGCACAGTGACAGACAAAAAACTGATAGCCACCTTCAGGGTACAGACTCAGTGGACACAACCTCACTATAGATACGGGCAGACACAGGAAAACATGGCTGCCACATGAAGAAAGTTTGTGTCCACACTGTGACCAAAACTAAATCAAGACAGAGCTGCATTTTCTAACAGAATGCACAAAATACACAACCATCCAGGAATTTTTACCACAAAATTAAACATAATTACAGCACATTTTACCATTTAACAAACAATAAAAAAGTGCCCTTCTTATTAGGTGAATACAAGGACTGCTGTGTGACAGCAGCACAATATGTGTCTGTCTGCCACAGAATGAGAGACAGTGAGTGAACTGACCCAAGTCTGCATCTCCAACATACTTTATCTCTTTCTAGTTTTTTAGTAATATTTTATTTTTCCTTAATGTGTAACTTTAAACTTGTGTACATTTGTATTATGTAACATGATCCTTTTTACCTTATTTGTCAAGAATACATTGTATATTTAGTTTTTTTTTTTCTTATATTATAGCAAGTTTTGCACTGTCTTTGTTTTGCACTGTTTTATTTGTATGCAACTGCAAATGCTTTGGCTATACATATGTAACAATGTTTGTCATGCCAATAAAGCACCTTAAAACTGAAAACTGAGAGAGAGAGAGAGAGAGAGAGAGAGAGTGAGAGAGAGAGAGAGATAGAGAGAGAAAACCAAGAGAAAAAGAAGAAGGGTGAAGAAAGATATGGATATTGTGTGTAGCGTGTGTGTTTCTGTCTCAGTAACAGGACAGAATGAGGTGAGTTCTGGCAGTGTGTGTATAAGAGAAAGACACACTGGGGAATCTGAGAGAAATTAAGAACCAACAAGTTTTCTGGAGTCCTCTAATAAGGTGATGTGTTTTCTCATCATTAGCCTATATTTGTGTCTGGCTGGTTGTATTTAGTTTTTTTTTTTTAAGTTTTTTTTCTGAAAATATTTCTCTTATCTGAATATATAGTTGTATCTTTTACATATGTTTTGGTGTTAATGCAAATATATTGTTAAAAGGCTGAATAAATTGTTTTTAATCCAAAAAAATAGTTATAAATCTGAATATATATTTATAAATCCTAAATAAATAGTTGTAAATCTGAATATATAGTCAAAAATCTGAATATATAGTATGTGTAAATACTAAATATATGGTTAGAAATACAAATATATAGTTGTTAATCTGAATATATAATTATAAATCCTGCATATTTATATCTCCAAATAGTAAGAGTGAGTCAAATGCGCATTGGATTTTTTTTAACATGGCACTGTTATCTCATTAATGTCATCATATTTGTGTATTTGTGATATTAGTTACTTGTTTTGGATATAAATCCAGAATGAGTGTCTTGTGTACCTCTAAAAACCAGAGCTGCTGAACTGATAGTGAAAGGAGCAATGTGAGCTTGCACTACTTACTTTTTACAATTACTATTTTATACTTTATAGTTTAGTTGATTTTCTGCAGTTTGTACTTCTGAAATGTGATATTCTGATCTAACAATTCATCAAAACTTTTTTTTATAGTATCTTTTTAAATACAGCCATGGAGTGAAGAAGCCTCATGATGTTGTGCTATAGACTGAGGTTGCAGTAAGGTCACAGTGTCTAGCTCAGGCCTCAGATCTCTCTTAAAACCATATCTTTCATCTTTTTCTCAAAGCATCTAATATACTGGGTGCATCAAGACATGTAATGATGTTCACAATTTCCATATTCTTTTTCCACAGACTATTCTGTGCATGCTAGGTGCTGATCACTGTCTGCATTTTCATGCTGTGGCGCGGTGAGCAAGAGAGAGTGGCGTCAGGCCACAGAGGGGCATTTATTTTAAATAATAATAACAGAAAATGTCCAAAAAGGGGAATAAAGTGTCCATGGGGAATTAGTGTCCGAAATAAAGGGTATTCTGACTTCCTTGTGGTGCAGTGGGGCTATGTGAAGGTTGGGGAGTGAAGATAGGGTAAGGTCCAGTTAAATCGGGGCAGCATCCGTCGTTCTTTCTTGGGTGCAAGGGGCAGCGGCATTTTTATAGTGGCTTGGCTTCCCTGGACCTGGTGTGTGAGGGCGTGGTGGGCCAGCATCCTGGCTACACGTGCTGTTCTCCCTGCAACTCATCTAACCCCCTTTGGGTGTTCTGGGGAGTGGCTCCTGCGACACATCTAATTTGCTACCCGCTCTGTTCTTGGACCTATGAGGACGCCATCTTGCATGCACAGGTGAGGCTAGAGACCAGTCTCCTTGGGGAGAGGTGCACACCATCTGTAAAGGCAATGGTAATTAGTCTCTATTACTTACAGGTGCATCCCATCACACAGTGTCAGACAGGAACAATGTATGTAGTGTGGCAAGGCGAATTATCCTGCGGAAATAGGCCACTGTCATCAGGGAATACCATTGCCATAAAGTGGTGTACCTGGTGTGCAACTATGTTTAGGTAGGTGGCACATGTCAAACTGACATCAACATTAATGGCCGGACCCGGGGTTTCCCAGCAGAACATTGCAGAGAGTATCACACTCCCTCCACTGGCTTGTCTACTTCCCAGAGTTCATCCTGGTGCCGTCACTTCCCTAGGGAAACAGTGCATATGTACACATTTGTCCATGTGATGTAAAAGAAAAACGAGACTCATTGGATCAGGGGACCTTCTTCCACTGCTCGAAGGTCCAGTTCCGACGCTTGTGTGCCCATTGTAGGCGCTTTCGATGGTGGACTGGGGTCATCATGGGCACTCTGACCGGTCTGCGGCTACGCAGCCCCATACGCAGCAGGGTGCGATCCACTGTGTGTTGTGACACATTCCTCCTGTAACCATCATTAAAATTTTCTGTGACTTGTGCCACAGTAGACCTTCTATAGGTTTGGACCAGACGGGAAAGCCTTTGTTTCCCTTTGTGCATCGATGAGCCTTGAGCGCCCAACACCCTGTTGCCGGTTTGTGGTTTGTCCCTCCTCGGACCACTGTCGGTAAGTGCTCACCACTGCTGACCGGGAGTACCCCACAAGCCTTGCCATTTCAGAGATGCTCTGACCCAGTCGTCTGGCCAGAACAATTTGGCACTTGTCAAAGTCGCTCAGGTCTTTATTCCTGCCCATTTCTCCTGCATTCAACACATTGACTACGAGAACTAATTGTTCGCTTACCATCTAATCTACCCAGACATTGACATGTGACCTTGTTAGGAGATGATCAAAGTTATTCGCTTCACCTGTGTGTGGTCATAATGTTTTGGCTCATCAGTGTATGTTCCATCAGTCAAAATGTTATTTTTATGCTTAATATGGAGATTATGAAGATAATATCGTAATATGGCATGGTATGTGGAAGTTCCTGTCATGTGGTCTGCGAAGTATGCATGATGTAATAACTTCATCTAATGTTCATATTTGGCATGACAAATCATAACTGCGGCCTCCCCTGTTCTGGATGCATGTAGCACTTTAGAGCTTCAGATCACACAATTTAGTGGAAAATGGACATACCTGTAAATGACAATTCTTTCTAAAAAATTTTTTAGACAGAATTTTTGAGATGTTTGGCCAACCCATCCCCCTTGAATTCTTTTTAAGAAATTGACTACTGATGGCAAGTACTTAAATGTTGCTTTCTTAATACAAGTAAATCCAGTTAAGTTCTTGTTCAGCATCTGGTAGTCTCATCCAGCACCAAAATACACACAGAAGTTGTCTTATAAGAGAAAGTTATATAAGTGTTGTTGGGCATGTTGCAGAAAGCACTCTTGAGGATTATGAACAAGCAGAAGAGATTACAGTACACAAAAAGACAAACAGTGAAAACCAGTGGTTCGTGGAAAAGTGTATGGAGCGATGTTTGCAGAGTTGAAAGAAAGTATATCAGAAGAAGAGCTGGTGAGATGTATGTCTGCAGTTCTGTGGTGACTGTATCCTCTATCATGATCTGGAGATTGTTTCAGTCAAATTACAGATTGGATTGGATTGATGATTATTCAGAAATTAATTTAACAGATTTTGATAAACCATGCCATACCAACTGGAAAATGGATCTTTCAATAAAATAACTATTTGAAATAAAATAATAATATTAAAGAGTAATTACATAGCACAGTGAATACCAAACATTCTAAAGGAAGCAACATTTAATACATAATATGTTTGCAACCTTGTAGTAAGTCCACATATATATAGTTACAAATCTAAATATATAAATGTAAATCCAAATATGTATTAGAAATTTGAAAATTTAATTGTAAATATGAATATATATATATAATTATAAATACTCAATATATAGTTATATCTATAGTTATAAATACTCAATATATAGTTATAAATACATATATATACACCGATCAGCCACAACATTAAAACCACCTGCCTAATATTGTGTAGGTCCCCCTCGTGCCACCAAAACAGCACCAACCCGCATCTCAGAATAGCATTCTGAGATGATATTCTTCTCACCACAATTGTACAGAGTGGTTATCTGATTTATTGTAGACTTTGTCAGTTCAAACCAGTCTGGCCATTCTGTGTTGACCTTTCTCATCAACAAGACATTTCCATCCACAGAACTGCCGCTCACTGGATGTTTTTTGTTTTTGGCAACATTCTGAGTAAATTCAAGAGACTGTTGTATGTGAAAATCCCAGGATTTGCAAAATAAAGGGTCCACTCAATCCCAGGAGATCAGCAGTTTCAGAAATACTCAAACCAGCCCATCTGGCACCAACAATCATCCATGCAATTATCTAATCAACCAATAATGTGGCAGAAGTGCAGTGCATAAAATCAAGCAGATACGGGTCAGGAGCTTCAGTTAATGTTCATATCAACCATCAGAATGGGGAAAAATGTGATCTCAGTGATTTCGACTGTGGCATGATTGTTGGTGCCAGATGGGCTGGTTTGAATATTTCTGTAACTGCTGATCTCCTGGGATTTTCACACACAACAGTCTCTAAAATTTACTCAGAATGGTGCCAAAAACAAAAAACATCCAGTGATCGGCAGTTCTGTGGACGGACATGCCTTGTCGATGAGAGAGGTCAACACAGAATGGCCAGACTGGTTTGAACTGACAAAGTCTACGGTAACTCAGATAACCACTCTGTACAATTGTGGTGAGAAGAATATCATATCTGAATGCTATTCTGAGATGCGGGTTGGTGCTGTTTTGGTGGCACGAGGGGGACCTACACAATATTAGGCAGGTGGTTTTAATGTTGTGGCTGATCGGTGTATATATTTAAATATATATAATCAGATTTATTTAAATCTAAATATATATTTATTAAACTGAATATGTAAATATAAATCAGAATATATCAGAATATATAGTTGTTAATCTGATTATATATTTATAAATCCAAACATACAGTTGTAAATGTGAATATATACTCATAAATCCTGAATAAATAAATGAATCTTTGAATATTCAGTTATAAATCTAAATATTTAAATTTAAATCCTGAATATATAAATGTAACTCTTAATATATATAAATCTAACTTCACGCTCGGTGGTCATGTCGAATGACACACACTCATTTTCCATATTTGATAATAATGGTAGGCCAGCTATCAATTTTGAGGCAGCGTTTTTGTTTTGATGACTTGCCATAATTTGAAATCAAATAACATTTATGTATAATTATCATTAATTAACCTCCGATGGTGTTATCAATAATACCTGGTGTTCCTTTTTTGGCTGATCATTGTCATTTTGAGGATACAATATTCATAGATAAAAGACGGCTTTGTCAAAAACCAGCAGCACCTGTAAGTAACTCATTTCTATTTCAAAGCCTGCAGCTCTGTGCTGGTGATTGTGATGTTTGTTTGAATGACAGTTGTCTCTTTTGAAGCAGCATGTCTCTCCAGAGGGACAGCTGGCCTTTATTCTGAGACAAACATAGATCCTATCATGGCCCAGACTTCTGAATTAAACCCCATTGCAGGCACATTGTGTCCATAGGAACTGCACAAATCGAACAACTCTTTGCTGCTCCAGTATTTTCATCTAAAATTGGGCTGGATTGAGGAGAGTTATTTATTTGTCCTGCTTTTACCTTTGCAATGAATAACTTTGTGGGTTTAAAGTGGTCATGAAATGCTCTTTTTTTACAGTTTTATTATCTTTCCTGAGGTCCACTGATAATTTTAGTTTTTAATTTTGGTTTTGGCCTTAGCGCCTCCTTAAGACTTCAATGTAAACAGCCACTGTTATGATTGGCTAACATCGTTCAGCCCCTCAAATACAGCCATATTTGAAACTGAATCGGAAGAGAATGAACAAGCTCCACAAAATTATAAAACAAAATTTCAGGGTTTACACATAACGCACAACACATTGCTTCTGAATATATTAAACTGCTCATCTCAAGCACAACTGTTAACACTCAGCACCATAAACTATAAAACACTCATGACATTTGAAATATTCATGAATGAAACTGTTTACTTATTGTTTTGCGATCGGGTCCAAGTGTTTTTAACTGCCCCATCCTTCAATAACGGTTCCTTTGCAACGCTTGAATCGTTTTATGACTGGTTCACAAGCAGTCCACGCTGATTTTAGCCGAAAAATCATGCAATCCACACTGAAATACGCTGAACACATCCACATGACGCACATACAGTACATAGTCCAAAGGACCGTGTGAACTAGACACACACACAACCAGTTTCCAGTATCATCCTGCACTGAAATTGCACATTGCCGGAAACGTATCAAAATGGTCAAAGACGTCCTTCTAGTACGTTTACATACACTAACAATTAATGTCCATAAGGAGTTTGTGCTAAAAACAACAAGAGGCACAGCATCTGAATGAAACCGAATGGCATCTCCTTTTCAGAGTTGTAACATGACACCGCATCTTTTAAAAGGGGCACGAGATGCATGACAATGTCTTTCTAATGCATGTTTATACAAAAATAATTAAAAATAGTACAGATGGGTCCTCTTTGGTTTTCAGGAATATATAGGCCACACTAGGCCTGTTTGTCCTGCTCTCTCTCTGAGTACGAATGGAGCACCAATGGGCGGGGCCAAGGATGTGATTATTTTAAGTAGGCGTTGATGTTGTTGCTGTAGAGATGACCATAAATTAATGGGCCCCCTAGTGATATAGGGTAGTTAAGGAAATTGAGTACGAGGCATTTTTGCAGCTTGATTTCAATAAATGCTTTTATTGCATTAGGGATTAAGTTTGGAGTTCTAAAATTTACAGTATGTTTTTATAGTAGAAAGACTTCTTATATTTCAAAACATCAAGGACATTTTTTTTCCTCATGAAATGACCCCTTTAAGGGTCATGAAACACTAAACTATGTTTTCTGCGATGTTAACAGATATGTATGTGTTGCACATGATAGAAGACAATTTAGCATCCATTAATTCAAATTTTAAGAGGAAAGTGATTAATTTAGGGATTGTACTATTTTCTCCTTCTGTGTTTAAAATCAACATCGAATCAACGTCACACAATGTGATGTTTTCACACACTATAGTGCATAATCGTGTCATCAGTATCTCATAAGTATTTATGAGACTGCATGGCATTATCCTATGAGAAGGTGCAATCTCATGATTATTAATGACACCACGTGACATTCTCATAAGACAAGAGCTTTAAACTCTCATTAGCTGCTTTTCCACTATTGGGCCAGTGTGAGCCAGCGCTATCAACTGGTCAGCTGGGGCCAATAGCCTCGAGCCATGAAACCAAAATCGATCTGCAGTCCCGCAGCGTTGCCCTAAAACCCAACCTTAATACAGAGTCCTGGTGCCAACGTCACACACCACACCCATTTCACAAGCAAGAGGGAAGCTCAAGCTGAGGTATCAGACTCTGGAGACTAGCTAGTCCTCAAAAAAACATAGTGGAGACTGAAGTTGTCATTTGTTTGCTTACTTTGGTCTTTGCTTGGTGTAAAGCGAAACTTCGCCTTTGACAGTGACCCCACTTCAAACCCCAGATAGGCCTTCTTTGGCCCAAGGGTAATTGGCAGGCCAAAGGCACTTGGCTGTTGGCCCAGAGGAAGCCCCTAGGAGGCACGATGAAGCCCCGGAAATGGCAGTGGGAATGCAGCTGGCCCTGGCACACACTAGCACGCCCTCATTTGGCCTGATAGTGGAAACGCGGCTATTGAGTGAGTTGATACTGGACCGTGAGTATTCAAGACTGCACAGCTTCCCCATGATGCTTATAGAGGGACAGGCTTTCAGTCAATTGTGAAACTTTCTAAATGTTCGAGCAACAAACATTTATTACATATATAATAAACCAATATTTTTTATTCAAGTCATTTTTATTTGTATAGCACTTTTCACAACATCATTTCAAAGCAGCTTTACAGAAAATTGTGCTTTAACAGAAAATGCTGTAATATAGTAATGTCTTCGAGTCATAATAGTGCGGGTTAATAAAAAAAACATGATTGTAAATTGTGCCTTAAAATAAATAACAGAAGATAATTATATTTTTATTTAGACCCCCAGTGAGCAAGCTTAAGGCGACTGTCGCAAGGAACACAAAACTCCATAAGATGTTGGTTAATGGATAAAAATAACCTGGGGGGAAACCAGGCTCACTGTGGGGCCAGTTTCCCTCTGGCTAAACAGCTTGAATATAATGCCAATATTAGTTATTTATGTATAGTATAAGTCAAGATTTAAAATTTGTAAACTAAGTAAGTGTTAGGGGCCAATGTTTAAACAAAAAGCTTTTGTATCAACTAAGATTAATGACTAAAGTCTTAGAATTTACTTTTTTTTTTTTCTCCCAATTTGGAATGCCCAATTCCCAATGTGCTTTTAAGTCCTCTTGGTTGCGTAATGATTCGCCTCAATCCGGGTGGTGGAGGATGAATCCCAGCTGTCTCTGCATCTGAGACTGTCAACCCACGCATCTTATCACATGGCTTGTTGAGCGCGTTGCCACGGAGACATAGCGTGTGTGGAGGCTTCATGCCATCCACCTTGGCATCCACGCTCAACTCACCACGTGCCCCACCGAGAACGAACCACATTATAGTGACCATGAGGAGGTTACCCCATGTGACTCCACCCTCCCTAGCAACCGGGCCAATTTGGTTGCTTAGGAGACCTGGCCGGAGTCACTCAGCACGCCCTGGGATTTGAACTATTGAACTAGCGAACTCCAGGGTTGGTAGCCAACGTCTTTACCACTGAGCTACCCAGGCCCCCCTAGAATTTACATTCTTAACTTCGAAAGTGCAAACAAATGAATTGTCTTTAATTATTTGGTTGATGAAGGCTGCAATGTATTTATTATCTATGTATTTCATTTTAAGAGCGGAGTCCATCCTTTGACCAAGGTGATGCAGACAGAGGTCAGTAAGGTGCACTGCAGTTAGACTGTAAGCTTGTGGCAGATTAATTTCCAGTGGAGTCCATCATAAATCCAAGTTTCAGGCAGTGTCCAGTGAAGTATCCCATGTCTGACGGTTGGTGCTGGCATCAGTTCATCCTCTGTGAAGTCCATCGTAGTAGACTGAAGTGATATCTGGCTGACACAGACTGCAGTTAGTTATCCTCTGTGAAGTCCATTGTAGTAGACTGAATTGATATCTGGCTGGCACAGGCTGCAGTTAGGCATCATAACTCTGCAACATGAAGTAGTGGGAGTCGAACATCAGGCAGGACCAGAGCTGGATCTGGCAGGCTCTGGTAACCTCAGGATATGTATCCCGAGGTTAAGACAGAGAAAAAAATAGAATAATATTAGCGTATATTTGTGCAAAACCTGCATGTGAAAAATATGTGCATTTTCACAGAGCTTCTTGTGAAAGTGGTTTAATGAAAGAAAACCTGTCCTTTTGTACAAAATGAGTTAACACGGTTAATGTCACAAATTTGCTTATTTGAGAACTGATCACGAAACTGTGTGGAATCTTAAATATTTCTTATATTATGTCATACATTTTTCAAAATCACACAGAGGGGTAATCACTAGTACGTAAGCAACAGCGAGAAAGAAGCAGGCTATTTTATTTACATGAAGTTTTTTGCACCTGCATATAAATCTACATCTTGATGTAGTCCTTCCTCATGATCACGCAGCTTGTTTTCGTCAGCTGAATGGGAGGATAAACACTGTTAAAGTCTGATGAGATTCGCGCTGCGTGTGCAAGCCATTCGCGCATCACAAGCCGATCAACTACTTAGCCCTTTTTGGTGAATCGCACCTGCAAAATCCAAAAATGTTATTTCCAAGTTTAATTTATATTTTGAATAGACTCAGATTTTTGAACCGCACCATGTGGGTTTATGTTTTCTCTTTTAATTGTTTAATGTCATTTTGAGTGTGACCATAGTTTAAGGAGGGTGTACCTGTATGCTGGGTTGGAAATCTCAAGGATTAATAGTGGTGTTTTCCTTATTACATCACGTGTTTTCTGAAAGCAAAAAGAAACAAATGAAACACGGAATGTAGGCTGTCATCTACGCAGCCTGACCGAAGCGAAGCAGTGCGTTTACTCACACGATTAACCAACAGTGAAGCGCTGCCGGCTCGTTATGCGCAAATGGCTTGCAATCGCTGCATGAGTCTGTTGGGTATACTGCAGACTCGTCACATTTTAACTTTTTGTTTAGCCTCCCATTCAGCTCATGAAAACACGCTGCGTGATCATGATGAAGGATTACATCAAGATGTAGATTAAAATGCAGGTGTGGAATTTAAATAAATAAAATAGTCTACTCCTCTCTCGCCGTTGCTGGCGTGCCAGTGATTACCCCTCTGTGTGCCTGTGGCAGCGGGGGTGTGGTGGCAACAAATGGCAACTTCAGTCTCCACTATGTTTGTTTTGAGGACTAGCTAGTCTCCAGAGTCTGATACCTCAGCTTGAGCTTCATCTCTTTGAGTGGACTGCTGAGATCTGGGGCTGGCCCCGAGCTCAATGGGCGGCCCGGCTTGTTCCTTTGTTGTCCAGGGAGCCCCAACTCGCAGCCCAACAACTGCCGGCGGCTAGTCTCCTGGACTACAGTGTCCTAAGGAAGACCATACTGCAACGGGTTGGCAGAAGTCCAGAACAGTACCGGCAGCTCTTCCAGTCCATGGAATTGGAAAAGTCCGGCCGCACGTTTGCATTCTCCCAACGACTTTGAGACGCCTGCTGAAAATGGCTGCTGGCGGGGGACCGTGGCATCGAGGGGATTATCGACCAGGTGGCATTGGAGCGACTACCGGAGAGGACGGCAGAATGGGTCCAGTGTCACTGCCCGGCATCACTGGATGAAGCAGTCCAATTGGCAGAGGACCAGATGACGGCGTACCCGAGGGTGGAAGAGCCCTCCCACTCTCTCTCCCCTCCCTCTATGTTTTCCCCATTCTCTTCCCCCTCCCCTCTTCTTTCTCAATCTGCTCTCTCCCCAGAGCCCATTTCTGCCCCGCGGAGGCGAGGAGTCCCACCACCGGAGCCAGTTCCCCGCGTGCAGGGGTTTGCACTGCCTACAGCAGCCAGTGCCCCGCCACTCTCTCCCTCAGGTGGAAGTGTCCACCGACGCAGGTGCGGGCGTGGAGCCTGGGCCGGTCTGTTGGAGTTGCAGGGATCCGGGACGCTTCCGGGATCAGTTCCCTGTGGTTGAGTTGGGGACGGTGGTCCGGGTCCCCGAAACTTCGCAGGCTGCCCCCGATCGGGCCAGAGCATACCGGATACCGGTAAGAGTCAAGGGGGGTACTCACCAAGCATTGGTGGACACGAGTTGTAATCAAACCACTATCCACCAATGCTTGGTTCAACGTGAGGCTTTGGGCACAACCAAAAGGGTGAGGGTGAAGTGTGTGCATGGGGATATTCACAACTAACTTGTGGTGATCCTTGTGATTACATTTTGGGGAACAAAACATAGAGTGGAGGCCTGGTTAGTTTCCGTCTCACCCATCCGCTGATTTTGGGGACTAATTGGCCTGAATTTAGAAATGTATTAAAGGGAATATGCGTGGATGGGTCCTGCACTAAAGCAATGATATGTGAAATGTGCGATGCTCTGGCAGGGGATCGGAGCCAGGGCCATCTTCGTCTGCTCCATGTCAGGATGACGTGGGGGGGGAGAGGCTGCAGCCCCTCCCATCCTCAGGGGATTTCCCAAAGGGGATTTCCCTTTGGAGCAGTCGTGAGACGAAACCCTCAAGCGTGCCTTCGACCAAGTGAGAGTGATTGATGGTCAAAAACTCCAGCCGAATGTCACACTTTCATATCCCTATTTCGCAATTAGAAATGAGCGGTTGTATAGAGTGATGCAGGACGCTCAAACAGAGGAAGATACAACCCAGCTCTTAATACCACGGAGCCGTCGGGAAATGGTGTTCCAGGCGGCTCATTATAATCCCATGGCGGGTCATTTTATTGGCCGGGCATTGGCGGCGATGTCCGCAGGTGGTGTGCGGCTTGCCATGAATGTCAGCTGGTGAATCCACCGGCCACCCCAAAAGACCCCTTCCTTTGATTGAGGTCCCCTTTGAGAGAATTGGCATGGACCTCGTTGGGCCATTAGAGCAGTCAGCATGCAGACATCGCTTTGTATTGGTCCGAATGGACTATGCAACGTGATATCTGGAAGCAAAACCTCTATGCAGCATCTCAGCACGTAGTGTTGCAGAGGCACTCTTCAAAATAATCTCCCGGGTGGAGATTCTGAAAGAAATCCTCACAGATCAGGGCACAAACTTTATGTCATGGACACTACATGAGCTTTACGAATTATTGGGCATCGAGCTCCAAATTACTCGCCAAGTGGCAAGGACCCTTTGAGGTCACACAACGAGTGGGGGATCTCGATTATGAGGTAAAGCGAACCGATAGAGGGGGCGCATGTGAAATATATCACCTTAACCTCCTGAAATTGTGGAGGGAGGCGGTCCCTGTGCCATTGGCAATGGTAGTTCTGGAGAGGGTGTAGCTCGGGCCGGAGGAGAATACAAAACACAATCATTTCACCCCGGTCACTTGTGGAGACCACCACTCACCGTATCAGCTTGCAGAGGTTGCCAAATTGCAATAGGAGTTTGCAGATGTGTTTTCCCCTCTATCGGGTCGTACAAACCTCATCTAGCACCACATCGAGACCGAGCCAGGGGTGGTGGTATGTAGCCGTCCCTACCGATTGCCCGAGCACAAAAAGAAAATTGTCCGGGAAGAATTGGATTCAGTGCTCGATATGGGGTAATAGAGGAATCCCACAGCGATTGGTCCAGCCTGGTTGTTCTAGTTCCTAAGAGCGACGGGTCTGTACGGTTCTGTGTGGATTATAGAAAATTCAACGCGGTGTCTAAATTTGACGCGTACCCAATGCCTCGCGTTGATGAGTTGCTTGATCGGTTAGGTACTGCTCGATTTTATTCGACACTGGATTTGAAAAAGGGTTATTGGCAGATCCCCATGACACCAATTTCCCGTGAAAAAACAGCCTTCTCCACATCGTTTGGATTACACCAATTTGAGAAGCTTCCTTTTGGTTTGTTTGGAGCCCCGGCTACATTTCAGTGTCTCATGGACTGAATCCTCAGACCGCAATCGGCTTACGCCACTGCCTATTTAGATGACATCAATGATTGTTAGCGGCACATGCAGCATCTGAGGGTGGTTCTGAGATCGCTGCGACAAGCGGGACTCAAAGCAAACCCCAAGAAGTGCGCGATTGGGCAGGTGGAGGTACGGTATCTGGGGTTCCACTTAGGCCACGGGCAGGTGCGACGATTGCGACCTGGCCGAGGCCCAAGACCAAAAAGGGGGTGAGACAGTTCCTGGGGCTGACTGGCTATTATAGGAGATTTGTGCCTAATTATTCGGATGTCATCAGCCCGCTGACTGATCTCACTAAAAAGGGAGCTCCAGACCCGGTCCAGTGGACGGAGCAGTGTCAACAGGCGTTCACGCAGGTTAAAGCCGCACTTTGTGGGGGGCCGCTTTTACATTCACCCGATTTCTCTATCATTTAACAGATGGATGCTTCAGACAGAGGGCTGGGAGCTGTACTCTTACAGGTGGTGGGGGGGGGAGGAGCACCCGGTGCTGTACATTAGCCGCAAGCTCTCGCTGAGGGAGACTAAGAAAAGGAGTGTCTCGCGTGGATAACCTGTTGGTATCTGGCTCTTCAGCTGTTTAAGTTCAAGGTGGTCCACAGACCGGGAACGCATCTGGTTGTCGCCGACTTCCTTTCCAGAAATGGGGGGGAGTGGTAGACAGGCCGGATGTCTCCCCGGCCTGAGTTGGGCAGTGGGGATATGTGGCAGTGGGGGGTGGTCAAGCGTCTGTCCAGAGAGAGAGAAAGTGGTAAGGGCGCTGGCACCTGAGCTAGTTTATGTTTAACACTTGTCTCTAATTCCAGTGAGCATGGGGAGAGCGGCATATAAGCAGCCATGCGACCAGCAGAGAGGAAGAGAGAGAGTCTGGCACAAGGAAGGCCACGGTGCTCCTGAAGCTGTTGCGATTAATCTGTTGTGTTTGTGAAGCTGATGTGTCTAAGTAACTATGTGCCTGTGAAGCTAATGTGTTTAAGAGTCTACGTGCCTGTGAAGCTGATGAGTTTGTGAAGTTGTAAAGCATTGAAGTGGCCGATTAAAAGTCTTACCTGAGCCTGGAAAACCCACTTCCCTGTGTTCTCCTTCCCTTCTGCTGTGAAGTTGTGTTACAGTGCCAATGCTGGCACGCGTGCCATAGGTTGCTGACCCCTGGTCTAGACTTACACTGAGAGAGTGTGTCTGAGTTCCGAACCATGTTAGGAAGACTATTCCATAGTTTAGGAGCCAAATAGGAAAAGGATCTACCTCCTTTTGTGGATTTTGATTTTCTAGGTATTATTAACAAGCCATAATTTTGTGATCTTAGTGAACGTGATGGGATATAGCGTAATAGAAGGTCACATAAGTACTGTGGAGCTAGACCATTCAAAACTTTGTAAGTAGTTAGAAGTATTTTAAAATGAATATGAAATTTAACAGGTAGCCATTGTAGCAACGCTAAGATTGGGCTGATATGATCATATTTCTTGGTTCTAGTCAGCATTCTAGCTGCTGCATTTTGCACTAACTGAAGTTTATTTATGAAACCTGCAGGACATCCTCCCAGTAATGCATTACAACAATCTAGTCTTGAGGTCATGAATATATTAACCAATATAAGCACTTCTATTTGTGAATCAATGTCTTGGAATAAGTCTCAAAGATTAATAAAATTGTAAAAATCATTCACATATTTTCAATACAGAGTACATGGCTTGGCATTTATTTGCGTATAAATTACATATATAAAATGACCAGTGTGATTCTGTGTAATGTATTGTGAGCTTACAAAAGATTGTATAGTTTATTTGTGCATTTTATTATGAGCAGTTGTAAGAATATTTGTTGCAATTTACTGCATTAGTGAAATAAAGCTGATTGACTGGATCAGGTAGACAATTACTGTGTTCCCTCCCCATTCTCCCCTCACTCGGCTGCTGACCACACCCACTCTCCCTTGCATTTTTTTAAACTGTGGTGAGACAGGGGGTTTCACGAATGGCATCTTTTTTTTCCAGGCAATAACGGTGGAATTATTCAATAGCTTTTCTGTAGGTGAGACTTAAAGGTACTGCATGTTCATACACAGAAACTGACTTAAAAACTTTAAACTTAAAAGGAATAGTTCACCCAAAAATGAAAATTTGCTGATAATTTACTCACCCTCAGGCCATCCAAGATGTATCTGAGTTTCTTTCTTCATCAAAACAGAATTTAAGATTTTTAGGATTTAATTTCAGGCCTCCTCCTTTAAACAATGCAAGTGAATGTCCTCCATTTTTTGACGGTCCAAAATGCATATTTAGGGTGAATCAAAATAATCCACACGACTCCAGTCGACAAATAAAGTTCTTCTGAGCGCAAACGATTGATTATTTTTAGAAACAAAACAATACTTATATACTTTTTAACTACAAATGTTCACTTCTGTACATCTCTGTGAAGTGCGCTCATGAGAGGGATGACGTAAGATCGTTGGTAATGTCACATGTCACGTGGAGGAGGAGTCAGGAAGTGCGTCATTGTTTACAAGAGAAACTTGCACAGACCAAGCGCCGCTCACAAACCAAAACAGTCATAAAATTAAAAAATTATTTCCAAATAATAATAAAAAAACATTACTGCAGTAAATAACCATCCTTTATTTCAGAACAATGCCATTGCATTATCTACATGTGCTTTTTCTTTAGCAGAAATATATAGGCTATATGACTGTCAGGAATTCAAGCCACACAAGTTGTAGTTAGTGAAACCAAGTGCGAGACCGTTTACTGAGATTCACAGGATTTACAGGGTTTTCACAATGAGATCAATGGTACAGGTGATATCACACAGAAGAGAAGCTTCACAAACGTATTTATGCAGGCAGTGATGAGCGAGTGAATTGAGTGCAGATGCGGTGAATTAGAAATCGGGTGATGAGCGGAGCGCTGAGGGAGTTGCAGAGCCCGAGGGAGGTGTGACATGACAAAGTTTTCACACATACCTGAGTTTGCTGGAAAAACATCAAGGGCACAGCCAATGAATTCAGATATCAACCCGTTGTGTCTTTAGATGGTCTGAAAACCTCAGGGGTAAAATGTTCACAGCACACCCTCCAATATTTGAAAGAATGTAGGGATGTACTGATATCCAGGTTCAGCGTGATAAGTCAGAGCTTCAATCGCTCATGATCATGTATAGGCAATCGATGAAAAGTTAATATTTTTCCCGGCGTACATTTTCTTTGGGGTTTCTGAAGTTTGAAGCATCCAGGATACACACACCAAACGAACATTTTGAACAATACACTTAAACAAATACAAATCTACAGCAAAGACAATTCAACTTTTGTACAGCGCTCCTTCTCTTGTAAACAATGACGCGCTTCCTGCCTCCTCCTCCACGTGACACGTGACATTACCAACGAGCTTAAGTCATCCCTGTCATGAGCGCACTTCACAGAGATGTATGGAAGCGAACATTTGTAGTTAAAAAGTATATAAGTATTGTTTTGTTTCTAAAAATAATCAGTCGTTTGCACTCAGAAGAACTTTATTTGTCGACTGGAGTCGTGTGGATTATTATGATTCATCCTAAATATGCATTTTGGACCGTCAAAAAATGGAGTACATTCACTTGCATTGTTTAAAGGAGGAGGCCTGAAATGAAATCCTAAAAATCTTAAATTCTGTTCTGATGAAGAAAGAAACTCAGATACATCTTGGATGGCCTGAGGGTGAGTAAATTATCAGCAAATTTTCATTTTTGGGTGAACTATTCCTTTAAAAATAATCCCTGAGATATATTCAATGGGGAATAAAGTGTGACAACTACAACTGGTCTCCTCTAAATTTGTGCTTGGCTGTGTTGGTTTTACTACATAAGCTGTGATAAAGTGGTCCAGTGTCTAGGTGATTTTTCATATGTTTGCGAATGAGTCAGTGTCTCATTTATTATACATCAGTAAGCAGAGTACTCTCACTTTCTGAGTTATTCTTAAATAACTTGAAAACACTGAATTATTGAGAGAAGGTTGTGAACAGGCTTGTTTTTATGTGTAACTTTGTTTGTGTGAGTGTTCATCTTAAATAAGTTGAAAATATGAGTTCTTTCTGAAGTCTTGAGACCTTCAGCCTGTTTGGGCAAAAAAAAAAAAAATATCTAAGTATATCAGTCTGTATATGTGTGTATTTATGTTTATGCATATGTGTGAGTATGTGGGCATGGGCAGTCAGTAGTCATCAGACCATAATTATTGTAGTACTCATATCACCTAGCAACCATTCCACTCTCAAATGGAGGAGGGGTCAGCTGCCTGTTCAGCCCCATACACACTCACCTCAGCTCTCTCCCTGACACACACTCAGACACTTTCTGGATGCTGCTCGCCACCTATACACATAGAGACACTAAAGCATGCTTGAGCAGTTGTATAGAAATGCTCTTGGTATTGAGACACTAAAAGCTAAAGAGAAAGTGAGAGTATGTGTGTAAGAGAGGAATAGACAGAGTAGCACTGACTGTTTCAGTTATTCACTCATAGGGCATTCACTACTGTAGGTAAGTCTCTCTTGGTCATTATGTCTGACTTGCTTTGTTTTGGGGTTTCCATTTGGTCCTGTTACTCAGAGGTTACTGAAAGTATTTTTGTTGTTGTTATTTTTGTAGTTAGGATGAAATAAGGAGATTTTTCTGTACTCACAGATTTGTGTGTGTGTGTGTGTGTGTGTGTGTGTGTGTGTGTTACTGGTGTTTGATTTTTAAAGTTTGATTTTTAAAAGGAAGTTTTGATTAGATGAGATATCTTATGGTATGTTGTGATTGAGGACAAAAGGTTACACTGAGAATGGTTCTGATGTGAATTATGTAATCTGAGTGAATAATTCAGGGCAATAAATTGCAGTGAAGCACAATTATCAGATGCATTTGTATTTCTTCAAACATGAAAGAGAGAGATTCTGTCAATTTCATGTAGTTCTCTCATGATGGCACATTAATGTGATGTTGAATTTCTTATTGTCTTACTTGGGTATTGATGCCAGCTCAATTGAAGCACTCATAATGGATGTGTTTGATAATATCATATTATACATTATAAATAACTTGAGATTAGTATACCAATCATGGGAATCTACCTTCTAGTAACTTGTAGCCTACCAATAAAGACATTTAAACAGACTATCTGCTAAAAGGGCAATGGAAAGTGACACAAACTTGTGCATTTCTTTGACTTAGGGAAAATAAAGGAGAAAATAGCGGCACATACTTACACACATTTCGGGAACCTCGAAACTACAGTAATGCTATAAAATACTCAGAAGTCATGAATATTAGTAAACACGTTACAATAAATTCACCGGAAAATGTAGCGTACTAAATACATCGTGATCAGTAAACACAATATTCCCTGAGTAATTTTCGATTCATTAAAGCATGACAAGCAAAATAAGTTTCAACAACCCTATCAGAAAACGTATCCAAGCATTATAGCAAGTAAACAACTTCAGCAAACAGTTAACAGTTAAACATCCATCTGGAAACTGATGTCTTGCCGCCGCCGTCCTGAACTGCCTTAAACAGCCGTTGCTTCCTCAGCCGACACACACGAGACTTTGCGTGACACTGTAGCCAGCTCTTTCTCTCTTTCCTTGTGGACATGACGTAAACACGCAGGGACGAATGATTTAAGCCTGCAATTTTGCGACAATTCTGACTCGACAGCTCAAAATATGAATTATTATTGAAGGCTTACCGTAGTGAATCGAAGTAACACATGGAAAGGGTTTTGAATATGGATTTTTTAATGTACTCACTCAATAGAGCGCAACAGTGCCCACCCACATTTTCAGCCGTCTGGGTTCCAGATTTATTTTCCCTATTCATTTCTTCCATAGACTTTTAATAAAATCCTTCATAAAAGAGTTGTGAGCCATGAAACAAACCAACCAGCTCCGAGGTGAATCACAACATCACAAACTTTGTTTTGAGGCAAAATAGTATATGAAAATCAGGCAAAAAGACAAAGATACAAGGATGTGTACTTACCGTCTTTCATGGGGGCACAAACTTCAATCTCATGAAGCATTGCGAATAATGTCATTGAATAAAAAAACAATGGGAATATATAAAACTATTGATTTTAGGTTGTTGATTATAAGTATAAGTTGCTCATGCTATTTTCTGCGGCATCCACGCACAACTCATCACGTGCCCCACGGAGAGCGAGAACCACATTAGAGCCAATTGGTTGCTTAGGAAGCCTGGCTGGAGTCACTCAGCACACCCTGGATTTGAACTTGTGACTCCAGGTGTGGTAGTCAACGTCTTTACTCGCTGAGCTACCCAGGCCCCTTCAGATATGATTTTTAAACAATTAAGTTGAGATAACACAGACGGATGGCTTCAACGGAAGCATACACCATCAATGAACAGCCTCCTAGCTCATGGTAGGTCTGTCTTTAAAGTTTTATAAGTTATCGTTTAAAATCAATTAGTCTATGGGATAAATTAATGGGATTTTTACTTCTGGAACCAGATTGTTGCGCTCTATAATGGATTTATGCAGAGAAGCTTTAATTAACCATACCCCCAAACCCCAACCCTAAACCTAATCGTCAGTGGAATAAAATGTATTCTAAAATACAATTAATTTCCTTGTAGGTACTAATTAGTTTCTTTACCTGAAGGTAAAATTTACATTGTGGGTTTGTCTCTTAAAGGGATAATTCACCCAAAAATGAAATTTCTCTCATCATTTACTCACCCTCAGGCCATCCCAGATGTGTATGACTTTCTCTCTTCTGCTAAACAAAAAAAGATTTTTAGAATAATATTTCCACTCTGTTGGTCCATACAATGCAAGTGAATGGTGGCCAGAAATTTGAAGCTCCAAAAAGCATAGAAAGGCAGCATAAAAGTAATTCATAAGACTCCAGTGGTTAAATCCATGTCTTCAGAAGCGATATGATAGGTGTGGGTGAGAAACAGATAAATATTTAAGTCCTTTTTTACTATAAATCTCCACTTTCACACAACCCTCCTATGTGCATTCAAGAGAGTTCTTCTACTGTTTTTTTTTTTTTTTTTGCAGATTTGCATTTTTCGTGCATATTGCCACCTACTTGGCTGTTGTGCAAATATGATTTATTTATTATTTTCCTTTGCTTTATCCCTCCATTTTTCTTTCTCCTCCCTACCCAGGTTGTTCAGGTATGATTCTTGCCAACTTTGCTCCAGTTTGTTTGTACCACAATTTTTAAACACTGTACTGCCATAGAATTCTATTTGGATTGAAATCCCCGCCCCCCCACCCCCCATAAATATATATGGCAGTGTGGGCAGTGTAAGATTTGCACCACAGATATTTCTTAGATTTTTGACCAAACAACTTTGTCTTGGTCTCATCTCATACACTATCTTTTCCAACATCTCAGTTGTGTCATTATTGTGCTTTTTGCCTCCAGATTGCAGACTACAGATTTGCTTTTTACATGGTTCTTTTTAGCTTTCATGTCCTAATAAGTAAACCAACACTGCAGAATAGAACAGTCTAACACTTGTTTTACCCTCTTCCTGATTTATACATTTGTTTCACTTTATCTCCAGCATGATCATGCAGGAAGTTGACATGTTGCTATCGAATGTATCTGCCGAGTTACTGTCAATCAGACCTTTTTGCATCTGTTCAAAGAACTATATTCTTGTTTACAGCATGTAATCAATCACAGTTTAAATAAGGGCGTGTGTTAATGGTCTGACTTCACAGCGATGCACCGCCGATGCTGGAGACATTCCTTCAATGTACAGTCAAAAAACTCCAAAGTTAAACTCTAATTATCTCAGTGAACAAAGCGGGCTGCAGTTATCATGGCGATGGGACACTTGTATTGGTTCTGTATTTTATGATCAGTGTGGCGTAAGAGTGGCATAGATCAGAGAGTTGGTCTTCGGTCTTTCATAAGCATTTTTTCTTGTTTTTTTTTTTTTACAAGATTTGTGCAAACCATCTCCACAATGGCTTAGTTCAGTGAGAAATGCTTTAATTTCCTGTTGATATATTAGGTTTCTGCATTAATACCAATGTAATCTACTGTACTCATGTAATACGTGATGAGCTTGAAAAGCAGAACTAATGAGGAAATTACAAAGTCGAGATTTAATTATGTTCCCAAAGCTCAAACTAGTCTTAACTTCAGTAATTATATGCGAGTAAACAAGGTAGTAGAAGCATTTCTGAGACAGTGAAAGGAAGATGCAAAACCATTTTCAAGACTGATGTCAGAATCTGGAAGAAAGAGTGACAGAGACTGCTGAGAGCAAAGAAAAACCACTTCCCATAGGAAAGACAAATCACAAATGAGATCTCTTTAATATCTCGTATCATCTTTGTTTCAGATGTTTTTTGTCCTAAAATTCCTACTTAGAAATAAAAATAGTCAATTGAATGACTCTTGTGTGTCGGTTCTTTTTAATCTACAGCACGAAACATACAGCTTGACCACAGTAGCACGAATACCGAATGAATGACTCTTATGAGTCGGTTCTTTTTAATCTACAGTGCGGAAAATACAGCGTGACCAGTGTAGCCCGATTCCCAAACGAATGACTCTTATGAGTCGGTTCTTTTGATTCTACAGTACGAAACATATAGCTCAACCACTGTAGCACGATTACCGAATTAATAACTCTTATGAGTCGGTTCTTTTGAATCTACAGTGCGGAAAATACAGCGCGACCAGTGTAGCCTGATTCCCAAACGAATGACTCTTACGAGTCAGTACTATTGAATGTACAGCACGAAACATATAGCTCGACCAGTTTAACCTGATTCCCGAACGAATGACTCTTATGAGTCAGTTCTTTTGATTCTACAGCATGAAACATATAGCTCAACCAGTTTAGCACGATTTCCGAACAAATGACTCTTATGAGTCGGTTCTTTTGAGTCTACAGTGCGAAACATACAGCATGACCAGTGTAGCCCGATTCCTGAACGAATGACTCTTATGAGTCGGTTCTTTTAAATCTACAGCATGAAACATACAGCTCGACCAGTGTAGCCCGATTCCTGAACAAACAAATCTAATGAGTCAGTTCTTTTAAATCTACAGTGCGACCATTGTAGTATAGTCAGCAATATAGTCAGCAGTTTTTTTTTTTTTTTTTTGTGCATTCATCCTAACAATTTATAATCAGCTGTGAAATAAACATGTTGTAAAGATGACTATAAGTAGTCCCAGTATTAGAATAAGGTTTTTGCAGAAATTTGTTCTACAGGATCACAGATATGTGTAAGACTATAGTGTAACTATAATTGTCCTAATCTGGAGAACGGATTGATATCTTGCTGTTTCTGTCTGTTTGTAAGGTTTGATTCTTCAGAAGCTTGTGTAAGTGTAGAGGGTTATGTAAGTGTATGCTTGAGATATTCACACACCCTGAGCATGAACGCTTCATTACTCCTCATTGTGGTCAGGTTGAATGCCTTCAACTTAAAGAAACAAACCCTGCCACATTTAATATCACTCTATACAGCACATGTGTGTCAGTTATCAGTTGTGTTGTGTGTCATGTGTGCTTGTCTAATGTGATTGCATTGATTTTGTCTCATCCATATGTTGGAGTGAGTGGCCGTGAGTGAGTGACATTTATTTACATGTATTTCACATACAGTATTTCGATGTCTCCTTCCAGCTTTGTGCTGTGTTTGTGTGTGTTATTTTGTATTGTGTGTATTGAGGGTCTGTGTTTTCCTACTACTGGAAATTCAATTTAACTTAAACTCGCTGTCTTGAGCAGCAGGCTGCTTGTTTAAATGGACTGCGCTGCTTAGCCACAGTGACCCAATTATAATGGTTTTTATATGTAATGCTGCAGAAAGACTGTATTAATACGTATGCAATTTTGTTTGTGTGTGTATGTTCATCAGGGTGTGTAATTGTACATCAGTGTCCACCAAGCACCCCTGGGCTGTCACGTCTTCTCCAATCACAGCTCTCCACTAAAGCTACAGGCAGTGTGGGCTAATTTGTTGTTATATTGCTGTTTGTACAAAGTTTAGGTCTTTGTGTATAGCATATTCATGCTGTATATGGTCAGTATATATGTAGAGTCAAAAACTCAATTTAGTCATGTCAATGTCATTTTATATTCATAAGAAAAGGGCTTTCCCCTTTATTTGACATATTTGAAATAACCAGGGTTTGAAATTAACACATGTCAATCTGCCAAAAGTGGGTATTTCATGCCAGAGGTGGGTTCTTTTGCTTTTCTGCTTGCCACTGTGGCAGGTGACCTGCAAGATGTCTCGGAGTGACATATGACAAAAAATGCCATTAGACGCAAATACCCTAACCCTAACCGACCCTTTATTAACCCTAACCTCTAAACCAAACCCCAACCCTAAACCTAACCATCAGTGGAGTCAAAAAAAATTTATGTGACCCCTCAACAAAAAACAAAACAAAAAAAAAAAGACATAGGTGCATGACACACCTTATTATGGGGAACGCCATTGCTTCAAGGTTTCCACAGAGGTCACAGAGAGACCTAAAATCCCCGGAGAACGATTCGCATCTGCTCAACACTAAGGCTGTGTTAACTGTCCCAGGTGTCCTGGTTAATGCGTCTAAGTGGTCCATTTATTGGCACCTCCCTCCCTCTGATAAAATCAGCTCAGTCTGTCACATTCCTTGTTCATAAATGGATTTTTATTACTCATAATCCAATAGCTGCTGCTGTGTTGTATTTCCTCACTGTTTCCTCTATGAAAAGTCTCAGACAGTGATATTTAAAGCTAAAGTGTATTAATATTTAAATACTAAGACAACTATAATTAAGCCATTCGTAGGTTGATTTCACCAAAAAGTTCTTGTTTGTTGGCTTTGTTGTCTTCTGTTGTGGATCGAGTTGTATTGATCAAAGCAGAAGTCAATGACATATTGAATATGGTCTTTAGGGATGAATGAATCATGTCTGTGGTGGACTCTTAAATAGATTATCTGACCTCTCTAGATGAGCAGGATGTTCTGCTCTGCCCACTGATGCTAAATGGGCACTAATCTCTCTCTTGGGTCTATCTTTAGCAGATGCTGTTTGTCCAAAGCAATATAAAGTAACTGACGTTAAGTGCCTCAATCAATGGCACTATCTGTCTGTCTATCTGTCTGTCTATTTAGAAACTGATGTCTGTGGTAGATCTAAATGGTCAACTGTCTTTGTGTAAGTTTGACTGTGTGGTCTGTGATTATCGTGCATTTCTCATCTGACTGTCAGTATACTGTATATGTCACAAATAAGGAGTGGCACCTGTAATAGCACTGAAAATAAAAAGAGAGGAATATTTCAAATTGTCATTTGTGTGTGACATGTTAAATTGCGTGACCTGTGTGAATGCTGTTTGACTGAGAAATATTGGTTTAATCCATGCAGTGTAATCTTTTCTGATATGCAGTCAAACCTGATTAAAGAGATCACACAGTCAGATAATGCATTCCTGCATACAAATACTTCCTCTGCTTTCCTTACATATGTTTAGACTTTATAAAGTTATATTATATTATATTATATTATATTATATCAAGTTATAACCTGTGAAGATCATGTTCTGAGCATACTTCACCCCATAATGAAAAGGAAAAAATATATATATAAATAATATTTTAAAGAAATACGACCATTAAGAAGTATTGTGCTGTGACATTTGTATTTATTTTAATATTTTCATGACAATTAAGCACATTTCCCAAATATTCTCATTACTGTAATATCTCTCTCTCTCTCTCTCTCTCTCTCTCTCTCTCTCTCTCTCTCTCTCTATATATATATATATAAATGATTACCTAATAAAATCATTACTATAATATGAATAAAATAATAATATATTATTTAATGGTTAGATATTTATACATCTTGATAGTACTGTATGTGTTGCACTGCCTTTATTAATACTTTTTTTAATTAAAATGTAGCGTATTACAGTATTTGGAGGTAACACTTTTCACTTTTCAATAAGCAATAGTTAACATGAAATAATGAATTAATCTTAGTTAATGTTAGGCCTGCTAATAGAGTTTTAAAATTAAATGTATTTGTTAACATTATTTAATACACTATGATTTAACATGTACTAACAATGAACAATATATTTTTGTTCTCCCCTTTTTCTCCCAAATTTGGCATGCCCAATACCCAATGTGCTCTAAGTCCTCATGGCGGTGTAGTGACTCGCCTCAATCCAGGTGGCAGAGGACGAATCTCAGTTGCCTCCACGTCTGAGACCATTAATCCATGCATCTTATCACATGGCTTGTTGAGCGTGTTACCGCGGAGACATAGCGTGTGTGGAGGCTTCACGCTATTCACCGCGGCATCCATGCACAACTCACTACGCACCCCACCGAGAGCGAGAACCACATTATAGCGACCACGAGGAGGTTACCCCACGTGTCTCTACCCTCCCTAGCAACCGGGCAAATTTGGTTGCTTAGGAGTCCTGGCTGGAATGAACAATATTTTAAAGCATTTATTACTAATTTTAACAAAACTTTACTGTAAAGCATTACCTTTTTTCTGTATTACAGTAATGATTTAAATAAAAGCTTAATTTTTGCTCTGTGGTCTGTGTAATGAGTGTGTAATATTAATGTGATATGTGTACATGGTTTTATTCATGTGTGTAATGTGTGTAGCTCATGCTGTCAGATCTGTCTCAGATGACTATAGAGCTTTTAGATAACACTGAGCATGAGTGAGTGCATGTTGCAAGCATCACTATTATTTTTGCTCATAGGGTTAGTAAGAAAACCACTAAAACCACTCAGAACACCCTTACAAACACATAGCAATACATTGGCAACCACCCACAACACCTTAGCATTGTGGTGGGGAGTTTCTTTAGGGAATGTAAAAATATATGGCCAACTCTTTGACCTGGTATGTCATACTTTCTTTTCATATTATTTTGTTGTGTTTTAATAAGTCCGTTTTTAATCATTTATGTATCTTTGTACAGTATACAATGTTTTTTGTGCTATTTGTCATACGTGATTGAAGTATTTCTGTCTTTCAGAAGTATCGTCCGTGTATGGCTGGTTTACTGGTTCCTCCCTATGGTGTTATTGAGAGTGGACTACACACTGATAGTAAGAACAAACATTCTTTGCTCAGTGTTTAAAGTCCACGTGAAGTGCTTTGATGAGCGCGATTTGATTTGGTATTTTGACATATTTCCTACTGAAACAGGAAGTGGGTGCGGGACATGTCGAACGTCTCGTCACATTTAAAAAAAATAGCCAATAGGCTTTAGTGTACAGCCATACACACACATACCTCTTTCCAAAGTGTGCTGCTCATGTCTGAGCTGATTATATGGAGTTATATTTGTGCCACAATTGTGCGTGCACAAAATTATATTTTGAGCACACAAATAATTTTCCGAGTGCGCAAGATGATATTTTGAGCACGCAAAAAGTTATTTTGCATGCAGAGTGGGTAGGAGGAGAAAACAAAATTCACATTCAAATAAAATGTATTCAAGCCCAATATTGCAAAAAGATTTCTTTACAAAACTGAATTTTTTTATTGCACTCAAAATATCATCTTGCACGTGCAAAATAACTTTTTGTGTGCTCAAAATTTCATCTTGCACACGCAGAACATTTTTGTGCGCTCAAAATCTAATTTTGCACATGCAGAATTGTGGCACATATATAACTCCAAAGACTTGAGAACAGAACGATGATCTACCTAAACCCGTTACTGCACAACAAGCCCTAAAACAAATACAGCGCTTTGCGCTCTTTACTTACAATGAGTCTGGAGTGCCAGTAAAGTTAAATGAGAAACAAGCAAGTTAAAAAGAATATATACATGTTTTGAATCATAATACTCTAAGCATAAAGAATAAAAAACACTTACTCGAGCTGTACATCCCAAGAAACTTCCAGTTTACATAAATAGGCTCAAACAATTTTCCTCGCTTCCAGCACCCGCATTGGTGCGTCCCATTCAGAAGTGATCATCCCTTTGCCCTATTCCTTTTGAAGACAATTACCCTCCACTGTAAGAGCTTCAGATGGCTGAAAGGTGAAAACGGTCAGTCAGAACTCACTTTTTAAGTGATTCTTATGGGAAAATATATTTGGAACGACCGTACAGCATGGATTTTGTCCCCTTCGAAGTGCCCTGCGAAGGCATGATCAGTGCCAGTTAGAACACAGCCAGGCGTGCTGAACAGTTGTAGGGGGAGGATGCGTTCTCGTTCTAGAAAGCATTTGATTAGAAAAGGTTTCTGAACCTCTGTGTGATGTCATGGATTTTCCTGAGCTTTTTGGCCGGAAGAGAAACACTGATAATCTTCCCCTCAAAGCTTCCATGTTTTCAAATTTACCATGTTGCAACTGTTCACATGAAACAAAAGAATGGCAGTCTGCATTAGTGACATCAAACCATCTTCATGTGCAAAATGTATCATATATATACTAGGACTGCAACTAACGATTATTTTGATAATCAATTAATCTAACGATTATTCGACTATTCTACGATTATTGCAACGACTAATCATTAACTCGTAACCGATTATTCAGCTTGTGCCCCGACTTAAAAGGTAATATTAAACGTGCTTACTGTGAGCTGTGTAATTCTTCCTCTCCTCAGTCAGGCGTGAGCTGCAGTGCTGCTCTCACGTGTCATCATTAGAGTTTAATGTGATCTCATGTTACGTTAAATGAGATCAAACGAATATTCAACAATTAAAATTTTTGTCGACAATTTTTTATTGTCGACGTTGTCGATAACGTCGACTAATCGTTTCAGCCCTAATGAATACATACACAAATGGCATTTGAAACCATTTAACAAGATGATGTAAAGAAAATCAAATATAATCTGAAGCCACTGTAAAAAATATTTTGTCAGGTAACCTGAAAATATGCTTCATGTGGTAACATCTAAATTAACTGTTTTTCAATTAAAAAAATGTACTAATCTAATTAAAGTGACCTGACAAATTAGGTATTTGTATTTTTTATGGGTTAGATCAACTGAAAATTAATGCTTAAGGGAAACAATTGTAGGTTAGCACTTTTTTCAGTGTCATATGCTCTGAAAATATGCAGATATGCTCTGAATTTGCTCTGAGAAACATAAAGGGTTTTACAGCCCGATACCATAGAAGAACTTTAGTAAATGCCTTGGTTCTTTAGAAAACTATCTGTGTGCTGGTGTTTCAAAGAGTCCACGATGACTTCTCTTTTTACTCAATGAAGGATAACTAGAAACAATCTGAATTAAAGCCACATGACTTCTATATTTATATAAGAGGATGTGGTGTTTTATGTGAGAGAAAAGCGTTCCAAGACCAGATAGTCTAAGAGGGTTATTGTTCCTGAAGTAGAAAGCTTTCGTGTTGCTGGTGGTGACCCAGGCCTGCTCCCTGCGACCCCTCAGGACCCATTACTGAAGATTACACTTAATTTAATCCTCTTCCATCAGTGTTTCTGATAATCTTTGATGTTTCAAGGTTGATAATGGAGAGTATTTTACTCTCCTTCTGACTTCTGACTAAATGATTAATGTTAAAATGATTGAAAATAGCTTTTAAAATATATGCTCTTCAATTTATGTATTCTTTTCTTTTCCATAGGAATGCCTGACAAAGAGAATCTGAGCAACAATTCCCCAGGATCATCGTCCAAACACTTCAATAAGGTTTGCTTTTACCCACAAACACAAGCTTCCATCTTTGAAATCTTCCGATGTTCATCCTTCAATCAGGCCACATGAAAACCGTCTAGGGTCATGATCATCTGCTGACAGTCTCTGTGATTGTCTTCTTAATTCTCGATGACCATTCAAAGTCTTAAAACAACAGTTTCACACCAAAATGAAAGTTCCAAACCCATCTGACTTTCTTTCTTCGGCTGAATAGTTGTACCTGTATGTACTACTTTTATGATACTTTTATGGTGCTTGTTTGTCATTTTTGGAGCTCAAAAGCCCCAGTCCCCTTTTTTCTTTTACTATATGGAAAAAAGCAGTCAGGACATTCTGCTAATCTTCTCTTGTGTTCCACAGAAGAAAGAAAGGCGAACGGGTTTGGAATGACAGGAAGATGAGTAAATGATTGATGGATTTGGGTGAACAGTATAAAGTAATTATATCGCAGTGTATGTCTGTGCATGTTAATGGCTGTCTACATTATAATTCTTTAAAAAACATTATACTGCAGACAGACATGAAAAATATCTGAAAATGTGTACTGAAAAGAAAGAATTTCTCCTGAAAGTTCTTTAAAATCCATTCTAGACAGTGTCTTATGTGTCAGATGAACTTGACTCACTTGATGAAGAGAGTTTGATTCTTGTCTTTTCTTCTGTTTGCATCTGTTCTGATAATACTACATCCTTCCTTCTCAACAACACAAGAAAACAACATTTGTTTGACATGTTAACATAAACTAGGCAGCTAAGGAATCCTCTCTTTTCAATTTCTGTGTCTATGTGTGGCGCTCCTGTTCCTTTTGACCTCAGGTCATTTTGTGCTCGGACAGTTTGTCACAGCTCTGTGCATTTCTCATATTTACTATCATAAGTCCTTTGTTTGTTTTTTTCTTATTCTTGTTTTGCTTTGTTGGAGTTCATCCAAATATTCTAGCAATATCAGCCACAATTAAGTTTGTGTGCTTTGCAAAATACTGTTGTTTTTTTTTTAAATTCACTTTAAGTCACAGTGCATTTGGTTAACAGAGAGCAGAATCAGTCTTACAGAATGTTCCATTGTTATGTAATGCAAGAATACACTTTTCCTTCAAGTCATACACAGTCCACACTTTCTACCTGCCAAGCTTTAATCTAATTGGCTGGATTTTTTTTAGATGCTTTGTAGGACATTATCTAAATATTCCCAAGCATAAACTAGATATCCACATTTCTTCCTGTCTAAGTTGGCGGCCCTTGGACAGAATAAGCTGCAGTGTGGTCTATTTTTCCATTGGTCAATGGTCTGGCTATTCAAGACTAGAGTAGGATGGCCATAATGATAGGGCCATATCATACATTATAGCCTTTCCCTTACATCTTCTTAAAATGTTAGTTAAGGTTTATATATATATATATATATATATATATATATATATATATATATATATATATATATATATAAAATTTGTTTTTCATGACTTTTCCAACCCTGACTCTCAGTAGCATGGAATGGTCCGTTGTTGCTGCTGTACTATGTAAAGGCTTATATGTAAAATCCCTTTGTTATGATTGACTACACTGAAAAAAATTGGAGTGGGGTTTACTTTACTTTTTTTTAAATAAGGAAACAATTTCCACTCAGAAATTGCTAGTAAATTTAACAGACCATATTTTAAAGTAAAGGCTACACACAGTTCTTAGTGGCTTTAATTAGAAATTCTCCAGTAAATTTTACTTTGCCATACTCTGTTTCAAGTCAGTTTTACTCACTCTTTGTTTGTACATTTTACTTAAACAATGTAGCAATAAATTAAGCCATGCTTTTAAAAGTGTACTAACATTTCAGTGCTTTTTTATCGCACTTAGTCATGTACCACATGGCACACGGAAGCCTTAAGTTCCACAGGGAAGCTTAATGCATGCTTTTTAGTACATTAGACAACATCATCTAGCTTAAATGGGGATAGAAACAAGATCCAGAGCTGCGCACGCAGACCTGAGCACTTGGTGCACAAAACACAATGACGGTAACAATCAACAGATAATTTTTTTGATCATGAAAGGGTCATTTTGAGTAGAAAATGAACTTCAGACTGCACAAAACATGAAGTTTCTAAATATAACAACAAAATCAACAATAAAAATTGTGTAAAAAACTTGCAAACCGTAAAACCATGCAAGTGATTTATTGTTCAAGCCTGGTGCTACTGAGAACACCAGCTTTGAAAAGTAAAATTGACTTATTTCATTTACCTGTGAAATGTACTCAAATTATCAAATAAAGTTGATAGTCAGAAGTTTACATACACCTTAGCCAAATACATTTAAACTCAGTTTTTCACAATTCCTGACATTTGTAGAAAACATTCTCTGTCTTAGGTCAGTTAGGATCACTACTTTATTTTAAGAATGTGAAATGTCAGAATAATAGTAGAGAGAATGATTTATTTCAGCTTTTATTTCTTTCATCACATTCCCAGTGGGTCAGAAGTTAACATACACTTTGTTAGTATTTGGTAGCATTGCCTTTAAATTGTTTAACTTGGGTCAAATGTTTTGGGTAGCTTTCCACAAGCTTCTCACAACAAGTTGCTGGAATTTTGGCCCATTCCTCCAGACAGAACTGGTGTAACTGTGTCAGGTTTGTAGGCCTCCTTGCTCGCACACACTTTTTCAGTTCTGCCCACAAATTTTCTATCGGATTGAGGTCAGGGCTTTGTGATGGTTACTCCAGTACCTTGACTTTGTTGTCCCTAATCTATTTTGCCACAACTTTGGAGGTATGCTTGGGGGTCATTGTCTATTTGGAAGACCCATTTGCGACTGAGCTTTAACTTCCTGGTTGATGTCTTGAGATGTTGATTCAATGTATCCACATAATTTTCCTTCCTCATGATGCCATCTATTTTGTAAAGTGCACCAGTCCCTTCTGCAGCAAAGCACCCCCACAATATGATGCTGCCACCCCTATGCTTCACGGTTGGGATGGTGTTCTTCGGCATGCAAGCCTCACCCTTTTTCCTCCAGACATAACGATGGTCATTATGGCCAAACAGTTTTGGATTGATTTGCACTTTTCGCAGCAAACTACGTTCATCTCTAGGAGACAGAATGTGTCTCCTTCCTGAGGCTGCGTGGTCCCATGGTGTTTATACTTGCATACTATTGATTATACAGATGAACTTGGTACCTTCAAGCATTTGGAAATTGCTCCCAAGGATGAACCAGACAGGTCCACAATTTTTTTTTCTGAGGTCTTAGCTGATTTCTTTTGATTTTCCCATGATGCCAAGCAAAGAGGCTTCCACAGGTACACCTCCAATTGACTCCAATTAGCCTATCAGAAGCTAGTTGGCTGACTGCCTAAAGGCTCAACATAATTTTCTGGAATTTTCAAAGCAGCTTAAAGGCACAGTTCACTTAGTGTATGTAAACTTTTGACACACTGGAATTGTGATATAGTCAATTAAAAGTGAAACAATCTGTCTGTAAACAATTGTTGGAAAAATTACTTGTGTCATGCACAAAGTAGATGTTTGCCAATATGAAATCTGTGGAGTGGTTAAAAAATTAGTTTTAATGACTTCAACCTAAGTATATGTAAACTTCTGACTTCAACTGTAAATATGACTAGACTTTCTATTTTAGGATTTGAGCATGATTACGCATTGTAAAGTTAAAAACAATCATAAATAATATTATATGTTGGAATTGAGTACAAATGTAGAATTTACTCTATATTTTTAAGTTCATGCTTAAGCTAACTTATTCAGTACTTATTGGTACTTAATCTTTTCTGCTATAATGATTTCCCTACTAAATCATGTTTTTTAGTGTAACCTTTTCACATGTGAAATGAGTAGCAATGCTTACTTACAGGCTGCAGGTCCCATCCTTTAAACCAGGCTCTTTGCAATGGTAATTTTTGATCGGATCTCCGCCCATATTATTGTCTGCAATAATTGTAAGTCCAATAACTTCCAATGACAAATCGTTGATGTGGTAATGTCATGTTAATTTATTCATCTGTGTGACATTGCAGAGTCACAGATTTTTTAGAACAAATAATTTTTGCAGCTTGGTTTCAATAAATGGTCTTTCATGGACTGGAGAGGAAGTTTTGAGTTCTGAGTATGTTAACATCATACATTGAACTCATTTATCTCAAAAGAACAAGGGGAATTTGATTTTTCATGATATGACCCCTTTAAATGATGTACTAATTTTACAGTACAGGATAGTGTAGTGCAGTACTTCAGACTCTCATACAGCACAGAATCACATTGACCTTCATCTGCAGAGAGAGGTTCTGTTAAAGGCCATCTCTCATTGTGCATTTGGGCTCAGTGTGTGGAGTTTGATTGTGGGTCACGTGCTGGTGTAGATGTTCAGCCCGTGTGAAGATGTTAATGAATAATTCAAAAGGTTTGGTTTAGAATGCAGCACACTGGACCGAGTCCAGAGCTGTTTCTCCAGAGTGACAGGAGGCCTGCTGCACAAAGCATGCTGGGATAGCTGCTTGGGATACTTACTCATTCATAAAGACTGCAGTGTGACACGAGTCCTACTTGACATGATGAAATGCATTTTTATGGCTGTTTATTATGTTGATAGGGGAGAAATGAATAGCTGGACATTGAAATTCTGCAATGTGTTTTGCCATGAGAGCCTTACTGTTGAGGCAGTTAATAATGGTAACATTTACATCAATGTTCCCTTTGTTAAGGGGATTATAAAGAGATTAATTAATGACAAATACATTGTTATGCAGTTATAAAAAAGGGTGACTTTCATCCAATACTTGCCAAAGAGTGAACCATTTTACCTGACATGTTATAAATGCTTAATAACACTTATTCAACATTAGTAGCCTATGAAAATGTATTTTAATGTAAAGTGTATATGAAGCATTTATTAAGGAGTTTTCAACATTAGAAACCTATGTACATAAAGTTCAGTATGGTTTAATGGTCATCAGGCTTTATTATATGATATATGCTGTGAATATGCATGAAGTGTTTTTGCAGAGGACTTTAGGTAACTAGGACTAGTTAAAACCATTATTTTGACATCAATGAGACAAGGAAAGTGACAACACAAGTCAAGACATTACAATAATGAATAAATACACAAAGTAGACAGAAACAAAATGACATAATCCCAATAGTTGATTTTTGCTGCAGAAATAATGAATTAGGGCATTTGAAGTTTTTACCAAATATGTTTAAGTGTATTAATTAATAATTTACACTATAGTTGTAAGTTAAAATGCTCACTATTTGCCAAGTACTGGATAAAGGTTTCACTTTTTATGCATGTTGCTATAATTGCATGTCAGTTATTTATAATGCATTTGTAAATAACTTATTAGTGATTAAATAACCACTTTATAACCCTTAAAAAATGGAACATTAATGTAAAGTGTTACTATAATAATAAGATTACAGCAGTTCCAACAAATGTCTTTTAAACAGACATAAACACAGTGAAACTAGTTATGTAAGAGAGTCATGATGTTATTAATGATAAGGTCTTGTGGGAAATGTGATGATACACAGTCAGCCAAAAACAACATACAATAGCACTGTCTGACAATATTTCACTGTGAATTTATATTGCTAAAACTGCTTAACATAAAGACCCATTCCTTCATTTTTAATTTTTTTCTGGCATTTCCATTTTAAATGTGTTTGTGTTTTGTTTTCCAGAAATCATTCATTCAAAATCACATCAAACTTCACCCCAAATCTATTACACAGGTATTACAGCCATCCTGTTATTAGACTGACAGCTGTCAATCACATCGGTGAACTGTGTGGCTGTGTTTTTATCTCTGACTCTGTCTCAGATGGCATCAGAGAAGATCTTGCAGGCAGGTAAAGTGTTACGAAAGACCATCCTGTCCCGAGCACCTCACATGATCAGAGACAGGAAGTACCACCTGAAAACATACAGGTGAGTGGGTTGGGAAGGGGGAGTAGTTTTAAAATGTATTTGAATGTCCTTAATATTTAAAAACATCAAATATAAAGGGGTCATACTATATATTCTTTATTATTGAAATAAATAATTGATAAAATAATAAAAATAAAAAATAACTTGAGTGGAAATGTGCCAAATAAACTGTTAAGATCAGATTGTAATGATCAGGAATAATTTTTTCAAAATAAATTTCAACTGCTCGTTTACGCTGGGATTCATCAGAAGGATCTGCAGAGTGGCAAGGGCTACACACAACCAGGAACAGCACAAACTTTGACTGACTTTCCCTCATTTTACCCTTATACAGGTTCTTCTGATGTTTAAGAATAATATTGTGTATATCCTGCTTTCTCCTTATTACTTCACCGTGACAAGCCAAGATTTTAATTGCCCAACAGGCTTCGCTGACTTTTCAGTGTGGACAGTCTTGTGTTGATGTATTTATATGTGTGATGTCACAAAGTTGCAGAAGTTCAGAATAAGTTGTTTTTTCAACCTAGTCTCATAGAATGAATGTTACTAAACTCAGCAAAAAAAAAGAAGAAAAAAAAGAAACGTCCTCTCACTTTCAACTGCTTTTATTTTCAGCAAACTTAACGTGTAAATATTTGTATGAACATAACAAGATTCAACAACTAAGACATAAACTGAACAAGTTTCACAGACATGTGACTAACAGAAATGGAATAATGTGTCCCTGAACAAAGGGGGGATCAAAATCAAAAGTAACAGTCAGTATCTGGTGTGGCCACCAGCTGCATTAAGTACTGCAGTGCATCTCCTCCTCATGGACTGAACCAGATTTGCCAGTTCTTGCTGTGAGATGTTACCCCACTCTTCCACCAAGGCATTTGCAAGTTCCCGGACATTTCTTGGGGGAATGGCCCTAGCCCTCACCCTCTGATCCAACAGGTCCCAGATGTGCTCAATGGGATTGAGATCCGGGCTCTTCGCTGGCCATGGCAGAACACTGACATTCCTGTCTTGCAGGAAATCACACACAGAACGAGCAGTATGGCTGGTGGCATTGTCATGCTGGAGGGTCATGTCAGGATGAGCCTGCAGGAAGGGTACCACATGAGGATGTCTTCCCTGTAATGCACAGCATTGAGATTGCCTGCAATGACAACAAGCTCAGTCCGATGATGCTGTGACACACTGCCCCAAACCATGACGGACCCGCCACCTCCAAATCGATCCCGCTCCAGAGTACACCTCTCATTTATCTTTTTGAACACTATCGGTTAGGTGTAGGTGTTGGTTTAGGGTAAGGATGTCTGTTTTGCTCACTTCTCATTTATCTTTATGAACACTAACAGTTAGGTTTAGGTGTGGGTTAAGGTTAAGGATGTCTGTATTGTTCACCTCTCATTTATCTTTATGAACACTATTGGTTAGGTTTAGGTGTCGGTTAAGGATGTCTGTTTTCTTCACCTCTCATTTATCTTTAAGAACACTATCGGTTAGGTTTAGGTGTTGGTTTAGGGTAAGCATGCCTGTTTTGTTCACCTCTCATTTATCTTTATGAACACTATCGGTTAGGTTTAGGTGTTGGTTAAGGATGTCTGTTTTCTTCACCTCTCATTTATCTTTAAGAACACTATCGGTTAGGTTTAGGTGTTGGTTTAGGGTAAGCATGTCTGTTTTGTTCACCTCTCATTTATCATTAAGAACACTATTGGTTAGGTTTAGGTGTTGGTTAAGGTTAAGGATGTCTGTTTTGTTCACCTCTCATTTATCCTTATGAACACTATCGTTTAGGTTTAGGTGTTGGTTTAGGATAAGGATGTCTGTTTTATTTACCTCTCATTTATCTTGATGAACACTGTTGGTTAGGTTTAGGTGTTGGTTAAGGTTAGTGATGTCTGTTTTCTTCACCTCTCATTAATCTTTTAAGACACTATTGGTTAGGTTTAGGCTAAAGTTTTAGGTTAGGTACGTACGTTTTACTCATTAAAACCTCCATCTAATATTCACCTTAAAGGGTTCACAACAGTGTAGTAATGATACGCTTGGTGTTGGTGTCCTAATCAGAGATTACTTAACGATAAAGGATGCTTTACTATTTATCACAAACACAGTGATAAATGAAAGATTAGAAATAAATGGTTTATATACCGGCATTACTGCAGGGTGCAATAAAGTTGGCACTGCTGCATCTTTCAATAAAAGAAACATTGAAAAGCCTGCAGCATATTGTGAGTGATTCACAAAAGAGTCAGCTGTAAAATGTGTTGAACTAACAAGTAATCGCCCATTGTAGCAATCAGGCATATCATTAAAAATAAACTTAAACCATTTATTTCTATTGCTGGGATCCCTCGGTGACGTTTCTCCACATTCAGGTACGTAATAATGTCTGATACTGGTCACCCTCACCTCACAACGATAACTTGAGCCATTCTCTCCTTTACAGTGCACCCACGATGATGATGCATGTTTTGGGCTGTGTACATGCGAATGAGTAATGTCTCGTGACATCACAAACACACCAATTTCAAAATGAGACTTTCCAGCAGAGTGGCAACTATAAATGCTCTTTTTGGACTGTGGAGGAAGTTTTGAGTTCTGAAATGTACAGTATGTTTTTGTAGAACCCCAATTCTGAAAAAGTTGGCACAGGATGAAAAATGCTAATAAAAACAAAAAGGAGTGATTTGTAAATTATATTCACCCTTTGCTATATTGAAAGCAGTACAACTAAACATGATATGATGTTTTACCTTGTGAATTTCATTGTTTTTTGTTTTAATGTACAGTAATTTTAAATCAGATGATTGCAACACACTCCAAAAAAGTTGGGACAGTCGAGTGTTTTCCACTGTGAAACATCACCATTTGTTCTAATAACACTTATTAAGCATTTAGGCACTGAAGACACAAGTTTGTTAAGTTTCACTAGTGGAATTTTCCCCCATTCATCCATTATGCAGGTCTTCAATTGTACAATTGTATGGGGTCTTCATTGCCGTATTGTGCGCTTCATAATGCACCACACATTCTAAATTGGAGATGGTGAGGACTGCAGGCAGGCCAATCTAGCATCTGCACTCTCTTCTTATTCGGCCAGTATGTGGTTTGAAGTTATCCTGCTGAAAATTCCAGGACGTCCCTGGAAAAGACGGTGCTGTATGGCAGTATATGCTGCTCCACAATTTGTCCATATCTGTCTGCATTAATGGTGCCCTCACAGATGTGCGAGTTACCCATGCCATGGGCACTGACACACCCCTGGCCCAAACAGACACTGGCTTTTGGACCTAATGCTGATAACAGCTTGGATGGTCCATTTTCTCTTTGGCCCGGATAACACGACGGCTGTGTTTTTCAAAAACTATTTCAAATGTGGACTCTTCGGACCAAAAAACACAGTTCCACTATTCTACTTTCCATCTCAGAAGAGACTGAGCCCAGAGAAGTCAGCAGTGCTTCTGGACAGTGTTGATGTATGGCTTCTGCTTTGCATAGTAAAGTCTTAACTTGCATCTGTGGATACAGCGGTGAGTGGTGTTGACTAACAAAGGTTTACTAAAGTAATCCCAAGCCCATGTTCATGTTCATGATATCCATTACAGATGAATGATGATTTTTAAGACAGTGACGTCTGAGGGATCAGAGATCACGCGCATTCAGAAATGGTTTTCATCTTGCCCTTTATACACCGAAATTTGACCAGATTCAATGAATCTTTTAACTATATTGTGCACCGTAGAGGGTGAAATGCCCAAAATCTTTCCAATTTGTCTTTGGGGAATATTGTTCTCAAAGTGGTGGATTATTTGCTGAAGCATCTCTTGGCAAACTGGCAAGTCTCGAATGATCCTTGCTCTTGAAGGACTAGGCTGTTTTTGGAGGCTCCCTATATACTATGACATGATTGCCTCACCTGTTTTACATCTCCTGTTTCACATCACCTTGTTATTTGAACTCATCAAATTGTTATTAGTCTTAAAATGTCTCAACTTTTTTGGAGCGTGTTGCAATCATCTGATTTAAAATTACTGTACATAAAAAAAATAATATAAAGAAAAAAAAATAGATTCACAAAGAAAAACATCATATAATGTGTAGTTGTAGTGCTTTCAGTATAGCAAAGGATGAATATAATTGACAAATAACTCCTTTTTGTTTTTATTAGCATTTTTCATACTGTCCCAACTTTCTCGGAATTGGGGTTGTAGGACAGTTACCTCTTAAATGTCTAAATATCAAGGAAAATTTGATTCTCCATTTCATGACCCCTTTATAAACCTTGTCTGATTATGACACATTTAGTAGAGTGGAACGTTTTCACTCAATGGTCATGCGCTACACAGATGGGTTTAGCCATCACGTACCCTCTCTATGTTTACATCATAAGAGGTCTTAAGCCCAGGAAAACCCGTGCATTAATGTGGCCCTGGATATCAGGCTGCGATTTTTCACCTACTTTCAATAATTGCTCTTTTTGCATTGAGTAGAAATTTTAATGTTTTGAAAGTTACAGAAAGTTACATGTTTTTGTTGTCAGTGAACTGTTTTATCTCAAAAGATCAAGGAAAATGTGATTTAAAAGCATGGATGTAGCATAGGATGTAGAAATGTAATGTGTAACTACTTTTTGACTAACAAAGTAATTAGGATACTGTAACTAATTACTTTATAATCAGATTACACCCAACACTGCATATAATCTCTACCTTCTTATGTATTTGAGTTGTAGGCAGTGCTGTATAGGCACAGAGCTTGTTGATTGGTTGTTGCAGCACACGTCCTGTGTTCACTCTCGTGTTCAGGCAGTGGGCATGTGGCAGGTGCTGCTGGAGGAGGGAGTGTTAAACCACGGTGAGCATTTCATAAATGCAGTAAATCACAGCACAATATTTCAGCACTTTGTCTACACAGCAGTTTTAAGCAACTCTCAAAGCTGAAGTGTGTATTTTCTGCACCACTAGAGTCAGCAAACAAAATTGCAAAAATAATTGTTTTTTTCTAAAAGAAAAACAATTTACGCGAACCGGCCCGAAATGAGTCCCGTCTAGCTGGGGTTTCTATTTTAGTGGTTGTTAGTGGATCGGTGAAGTCAATAGTCCCCTTTTGTGATTTGTGTTTTGTATGCTTTTATAAGTTTACCTGTATGTGCTCTCTTAACTGGCTTATAATGTTCTGTAGTTGACCAGGAGCTGAGTTTCCAAGATAAGTATCTGTTCTATCACTTCCTGGAAGACAAGATGGAGGACACTTCCCTCCCCAGTGAGGATGAGAAGAAAGAGAGTGATGAAGAGCTGCAGGACACCCTCCTCCTTCTCTCTCAGATTGGACCTGATGCCCATCTGCGAATGATCCTGCAGAAACAGTGCGTTCTGGCTCTTACAGATAACTGGCTCACAGAGATCAGATGTGCGTCTGCCTCTGTTTGCCTGATTTTCTCTCAACTTTCCCAAATTACTGATTGCCTGAAACTCTCTAATGAGAGATTAGACTACAACATGCACTTTAAGAGTGCTTGGGGAAGTAATATATGCACCAAAACTAAACTTTATAAAAACTTTAAAATGTCAGAAAAAGTTTCAAAGTCATCTCAATTGGATGACATCATTGTCTTCTCTGCAGGCCTGGCCAGAGGACATTAGATGAACTGGAGATCATTTATGAGGAGCTGCTGCATATTAAAGCCTTATCTCATCTTTCCACAACTGTAAGTCAGCTCAAAATAAGCTTATAGTTTTGAATAAACCACATTACATTAGATCAAGGAATAGTTCTGCCATTATTTACTTATCCTCATTCCAAACCTATAAAACGTTTTTTCTTTTGTGAAGCACGACAGGAGAAGTTTGGGAAAATCTTAGCGCTGCTTTTTTTCTGTGCAATGAATGTGAATATGGATTGGGGCTGTCAAGCTCCAAAATGAACTAAAAAGTACCATACTGTAAAAGTAGTCCATATGACTTGTGTACTACAGTACATTATTCTTCTGAAGCCATACAATGACTTTAAGTGAGGAAAAGACTGAAATGTACAATAATTCACTACAAAATTCCAATATGGATTGAGCCAGGTGTGACTTCAGTGACAATACATGCAAGAACCAATGATGTAGCTGGATTCCATTCACATCTTGGCATATTGCATCAAATCTTCTGGATAGAAACACCCAGATGCAAATAAAATCTGCAAAATGCGCATTAAAACATATACGCTCACTTTTTTATTCGCCAAGAAGACATGTGCATAGAAACATTTACCAAATATATTCCTATAGAATTTATGTAGAATCTAGATTTGCATAAAAATCTTGTGACCTTTCATGTGTAAAGCTAAAAACTGTCCTCAAAATGATTGGCTGCTATTACCTCCCAGAATGGTAACATGCTTTCACTCAAGACATAAGGCATCTGCCACTGAACACCAGCAAAAATTACGTTTGTAAGAGCGTTTTGTCTGCGTGCTCTAAACAAGTAATTCATTACATTTAATGAAAGAGCCACAGTGGCATCAACTTCCATTTTAATTTCTGTTTTGCTTAAATTTTCCTAGAAGTGATGATTTTGTTCTCTTAACCACATTAATAGCTATTTTTTTTTTTGCGATATTCCGATTTTGGGCATAAAGGAAATCCATAACTTGGATGCAAACATCATTACTGAAATCAAACCTTGTTGGACACTCGGTGACATGTCATATTAGGATATATGCGAGCACAAATGAGATTTGAGAGCCACGGTGGAGAGGTTATCGTTTTAGTCGTTATTCAGATTATCAGTGAATAATTACTTAAATTTCAATCTTGCATCACAAAAACTTATTGTATAGCTTTAGAAGACATAGAATATAGCTTACGAGTCATATGGACTACTTTTATATTCTTTTTGGATCGTGACAGCCCTAGTCCCCATTTACTTTCATTAAAGGATGGAAAAGAGCACTCTGGACATTCGGCAAACACTTCTTATTTTGTGTTTATTCGGTTTTGGAATGGCATTAGGGTGAGTACATGATGACAGAATTTCATTTTTGAGTAAACTATTTAATGCAAGAACAGCTGGCTTTTTTCTGTCAAACTGTTTTGTTTAAATAATTACATGGTGACATTGGTTTCATTACTGATAAAATTCTATTCTCTTTTCTCCTCAGGTGAAGAGGGAATTGACTGGCGTTCTAATATTTGAGTCCCATTCAAAAGCAGGCACAGTGTGTAAGTGTCAAAGCTACTGTACCGTTAACCTGTTTAACCTCACAAATTCATCAAATCAAACCCTTCAGAGCATGCTAAACTGATTTAAACAATTACTGATTTTCAGTGTGATAATCCAAGATTATCGGTCTGCTGTTGACTAATCTGTATTTTTTGTTCTATTATATGTCTCTGTGAGATTATAATCAGATTAGTTTTGTGTTAAATATTGATTTCTTGTGTCTCTAGTGTTTAATCAAGGAGAGGAGGGCACATCGTGGTACGTCATCCTGAAGGGCTCTGTTAACGTGGTGATCTATGGGAAGGTCAGATTGGTCATTCTTCAATAATGCTTTCACATTGAACAGACCAATTCAAATTTTAATGTGGGGGAAACAATCACACTTGAGCCAGTTATAGGGCTAGTGCATGCAGAAACTCTGCCAGGAAATTGTGCGTGTACATTCAATTATACTGTAAAATATTTAAGTATGAATTCACATTAAAGGGGTCATGAAATGCTCTTTTCACATTGACCTTGACATTGACAAACACCTCTGCTTTTTTGAAAAAAGGCCAATGAGAATTGGCGAGTGGAATTTGCATGGCACTCCCCCGGACATACAGGTATAAAAGGAGCTGGTATGCAACCATTTTTTCAGGTTTTGTGCTGAGGAGCGGAGACCAGGTCCCGGCCATTTCAGCGGGTAGTTCCCTATCTGTCACTCACTTGACGTTGTGTCGATGTAGTGACACTAGGGGTCCCTATACAAAAAGCCACAACTAGCTGAACTGTGTTGCGTGAACTGGCGGTGTGTGATGGGCAGACTGCTATGTGCCTCATAGCCAGCGCACCAGGCCATCACGTAACCTCCCCCAATGCTCTTATGAGTGTCGAATGGTCCATCAGGAACAAGTCGACTGCTCAATTATAGGGACAGGTTAGCCCAGCCGAGGCCTCTTTTCCCTCTCTTTTCTCCCCAAAAAGAGTGGAATTTGTTAACTGACTGGGAGCCATAAGTGTCTGCATCGGGGGGAGTCCCTCCCAAGGGGAAGACACTGCGGAGACCACACCCCACCCAAAAAGAGGTGGGGGGGGGGGATTTTGAGTGGAATGCGTCACATGGTCTTAACGAGTCTTGTTGGAAGTATGTCATGTGGAATAGTCCCATGGTAGGTCCTACCCAAAGGGGGAGGAGTTTCTACAGAGCATGGCGACCGGGGGCAGATGGGCCTCTGCCCAAAGAAGATGCAGTTTGCCATCAAGGAAACAATTTTTGTGGAAGATATCACATGGGGTCACCTTCAGGGAACCAGCATATGTGGAGCACCTAGTTCAGTACAGGGGCTCATTAGCGCACGCACTGGGCCGGTCAGCGAGTTTCTCTGCAAACTCAGCTGCCAGAGGGCTAAGGAGGAAAGTCATCCAGGGATCACAGTCTGTGAACACGACTGGGAGTCAAGAGCGCACGTCTTCACCTCAAGGGAGGGGAAAGGTGCTATGCGCAAGCGGTACACCCGGCCAGTTGTTCCGGAACTTACCTGCTCGTGCCTGCCAATACACGGGACAAGACCGGCTCAACCCGGAGATTGAAGAACCTCGCAAAGGTGTTAGATGTTGCCCAGCCCCCTGCTCTGCAGATGTCTGCCAAAGAGGTGCCACTGGCCAGGGCCCAGGAGGCTGCCACACTCCTGGTGGAGTGGGCTCGTAACCCCGCAGGGGGTGGCATGTCCTGAGCCTGATATGCCATCTTGATGGCATTGATGACCCAGTGGGCGATCCTCTGTTTGAAGACAGCGCTTCCTTTCTGCTGTCCACCAAAGCAAACAAAGAGCTGCTCGGAGCTTCTAAGGCTCTGCGTGCGATACAAATAGATGTGTAAAGCTTGCACCGGACCCAGCAACACCAAGGCTGGGTCTGCCTCCTCCTGGGGCAGCGCTTGCGGGTTCACCACCTGATCCCTAAAAGGAGTCGTGGGAACCTTGGGCACATAGCCCGGTCGGGGTCTCAGGATCATGTGAGAGTAACCTGGACCGAATTCCAGGCACAATTCGCTGACAGAGAATGCCTGCAGGTCCCCTACCCTTCTGATGGAAGTGAGCGCAGTCAGGAGGGCAGTCTTCAAAGAGAGTGCCTTAAGCTCAGCTGACTCCAAGGGCTCAAAGGGAGCTCCCTGTAGACCCCGAAGGACGACGGAGAGGTCCCATGAGGGGACGAGGTGCGGTCTGGAGGGATTCAACCTCCTAGCGCCTCTCAGGAACCTGATGATCAAGTCGTGCTTCCCGAAATACTTACCATCGATTGCATCGTGATGCTCCGAAATAGCGGCTACATACACCTTCAGGGTGGAGGGGGAAAGCCACCCCTCCAGCCTCTCCTGCAGGAAGGAAAGCACTGATCTGACTGCGCATCTCTGGGGGTCTTCACGTCGGGAAGAACACCACTTAGCGAACAGATGCCACTTCGAGGCATACAGGCGCCTCATAGAGGGAGCCCTAGCCTGAGTGATCGTGTCTACCACTGCGGGTGGTAGGCCACTTAGGTCTTCCGTGTCCCATCCAGGGGCCAGACGTGGAGATTCCATATGTCTGGTCGTGGATGCCAGATGGTGCCCCGTCTCTGAGAAAGAAGGTCCTTCCTCAGGGGAATTTGCCAGGGGGGGGGCTGTCACGAGGAGCGTGAGATCCGAGAACCACGTCTGGGTGGGCCAGTAGGGTGCTACTAGGATGATCTGCTCCTTGCCCTCACTGACCTTGCACAGGGTCTGTGCAAGTAGGCTCACTGGGGGAAATGTGTATTTGTGTAGTCCAGGGGGCCAGCTGTGTGCCAGCGCATCTATACCGAGGGGTGCCTCGGTCAGGGCGTACCAAAGCAGGCAGTGGCAGGATTCACGAGAAGCAAACAGGTCTACCTGTGCTCGACCGAACCAACTCCAAATCAGCAGGACCACCTGAGGGTGGAGTCTCCACTCTCCCCTGAGGGTAACCTGCCGTGACAGCGTGTCCACTGCGGTGTTGATGTCGCCCGGGATGTGAGTGGCTCGTAGCGACTTGAGGCGCTGCTAACTCCAGAGGAGGAGATGGCGGGCGAGTCGTGTCATGCAGTACTGTCAACAGCTCAAGGCAGTGGATGTGCCAACGCAGCCATGGGCCAGTCCAGGAGCCGGCGGCTGTGTGCCTGTTCCATATGGTGACCCAGCCCATCTTGGAGGCATCTGTTGTAACAACAACGTGCCTGGAGACCTGCTCTAGGGGAACCCCTGCCCATAGAAATTCAAGGTCGGTCCAAGGGCTGAAGAGGCAGCGACAGATCAGCGTGATGGTCACGCGATGTGTCCCGTGGTGCCATGCCAATCTCAGGACTCAAGTCTGAAGCCAGTGCTGAAGCGGTCTCACATGCATCTACCTGAGTGGTGTGGCCTTCGCTGAGGATGCCATATGCCCCAGGAGCCTCTGAAACAGTTTCAGTGGAACCGCTGTTCTCCATCTGAATGCTTTCAGACAGTTCAGCACCGAGTGTGCATGCTCGTTCATGAGGCGCGCTGTCATCGAGACTGAGTCCAACTCCAGACCGAGAAAAAGATGCTCTGAACCAGGGAGAGCTTGCTCTTTTCCCAGTTGACCCAAAGCCCCAGTCGGCTGAGGTACCGGAGCACGAGGTCCCTGTGTGTGCACAGCAACTCTCGAGAGTGAGCTAGGATTAGCCAGTCGTAGAGATAGTTGAGGACGCGGATGCCCACTTCCCTTACCGCTAAAGGCAAGGGCAGCCTCTGCGACCTTCATGAAGATGCAAGGGGACAGGCCGAAGGGGAGGACCTTGTACTGGTATGCCTGGCCTTCGAAGGCAAACCACAGGAAGGGTCTGTGTCGAGGTAAGACCGAGATGTGAATGTATGCGTCCTTCAGGTCTACCGTCTACCGTCTATCTTAATGCCGGACGCTCGCTAGACCATAAGATTGGCCGAGGAGGGGGGAGGAGGAAACTCGTCCCCGTAGTCCACTGGAACCAATCCCGTGTGGGCGTGTTTGTGCCACAGCTGGGCGCACAGGGGCGGGGGGTCCGCTGCTGGAGCACCATACCTGCCAAAATGGGACGGTGGACAGTGGTCGTGATGACAGCCGCGTGCACCGGATATGTGAACCAGGAGACGAGGGAACCATTCTTTTGTCAGGCTTTTGGGCCCACAGCCTCCTGGGCATGCGGCGACAAACGATTCTCTTCCCAGCCCTCCACCGGGGGATGGAGTGGTCTGTCGACCAGCCCCAGAAAATTGGGTCTCCTTGCCCCTGGGTTGCGCTTCGAAGCCTTCCTGTGGAGGCATCTGCTTCCTGCGGAGGGCTCCACGCCGGAGCCGGGCCACGGGGGCAGGCTGCGGTGGAGCCGGTGTTGTTGCTGCAGGAGTAAGGCCTTGGTGACGAGCAGACAGGGTGTGGGGTCTTAAGCCATGCCGGGGCAGGATATGTTGTAAAACCTCGGTCTACTTCTTCATCGCTGAGAACTGCTGGGCAAAGTCCTCGATGGTGTCGCCAGACAGGCCAACCTGGAAAATGGGGATGTCAAGGAACCGTGCCTTATCCGCCTCTCCCATCTCGACCAAGTTGAGCCAAAGGTGGCGCTCCTGGACCACCAGGGTGGACATCGCCTGCCTGAAAGACTGCACCATGACCTTCGTCGCCCGGAGAGCGAGGTCGGTGCCGAGCGCAGTTCCTGCATCAATCCCGGGTCAGAACTACCCTCGTGCAGTTCTTTTAGCAGGAGAGCCATGGTGTGCAGGAGAGCCATGGTGTGCAGGGCGGAGGTGGCTTGTCCAGCGGCACCGTAGGCTCTAGCCGTCAGGGATGACGTAAACCTACAGGCCCTGGATGGGAGTTTCGGGCGGCCATGCCAGGTGGCAGCACTCTGCGGACACAAGTGCACCGCGAGCGCCTTATCCACCCGGGGGATCACTGAATACCCCCTGGCTGCTCTGCTATCGAGGGTAGCGAGAGCGGGGGAGTGGAAAGATCGGGACCAGGCAGTAAAAGGTGCCTCCCACGATCTTGTCAGCTCCTCATGCACTTCGGGGAAGAAGGAATGGGGGCGGGGTGTGGCCGTGGGTGGCGCCCCATGCCCAGGAACCGATCGTCGAGCCGCGAGGGTTCAGGGGAGAGTGGAGGGTTCCACTCTAGCCCGACGCTCGCGGCTGCCCGGGAAAGCATGTCCGTCATTTCCGCGTCAGCGTGAGACTGGGCGACCCTTCCCGAAGGAGGAAGCCCAGCCGAAGCCTCTACATCAGACTGGACAAGCCTGCTCTTCGATGCTGTGCTTGATAACTCATCGTCTTCCGGAGCTCCGAACGAGAAGTCGATCTCACGCTGAGATGAGCCGCCGGTCTCGTGCGAGAGCCCGATCGGGGCAAGCGAGCGTTCTGGGGAATGGGAGGTCCATGGGGGGATATCCGGCGGAGGTGGTCCCATTGATGTCCCCAAATTGCTCCCAGTGCTAACCGACGCGGCCTCAAACCCGTAGGTAGAAGGACCGGTGCGGGGAGCTGCTGGGGTGCAAGCCATGACCGCAACGTTGCCATGGTCATGTTCTTGCAATGTTTTTGTCTCCACGAGGGCAGTGCCCAGACACGTAAGACAGAGAGATATCGACCGCAACCAGGAATAACACACAAACAGAAAGGCATCTTTAAAAAGACGTTCCGTGTGTGCCGCTCTTTTAGAAAGAAAATATACTCTTTTTAGAATATACTCTTTTAGTGGTTTCTGCCGAAGCGCCCAGGGGCATTCTTTGCACTCCACGGGTGCAGAGGGGGAGAAGCCACTGAAATGCGCCGTAGAATCCAGCAGATGAGGTGAATGAACTTCGCGGATTAATGCAGCTTCAATTAATAGAACCGCTCGGCTCCGAAGAGAAAATATGAATGAGAGGTTGCATACCAGTTCCTTTTATACCCGTATGTCCAGGGGAGTGGCATGCAAATTCCACTCGCCAATTCTTATTGGCCTTTATTAAAAAAAGCAGAGGTATTTGGGGCTCCCAAGAGTGACCCCTAATGTCACTACATTGACACAATGTCGAGTGAGTGACAGATAGGGAACCACTGATAATGTTATTAAGGTTTTTTTTTTACACCAAAACAGTCATAATTTAGTAATATATGATCATTTTCCACCCTGTCTCTGGCCCTCTGTCTGAAATGCTCCTTAAATGCCTCCTAAGTTCCTCCTTAAAACTTCAAAGTTAACTGCCACTGTTATGATATAGCCTGCAGTCTGTAAAAATCAGCCATATTTGAAACTCAGTCGGAAGACAATGAACAGGGATTACAGCAAGAGACAGAGAAGCTCGATAAAAGATAATGGCTTTTCCTTTTCAGAGTTGTAACTTGACACTGCGTATTTTAAAAGTGGCCCGAGATATGTATCAAGCGGTCAAATATGTCTGTCTAGTGCATGAATATATACAAAAATAATCCAAAATAGTCCAGATGGGTCCCCTTTGGTGTTCAGGAATAGTTAGACCACAGTAGGCCTATGTCCTGCTCTGAGTACGAACTGAGCACCAGTGGGCGGGGCAAAGGGTGCGATGATTTTAAGTAAGCGTTGATGTTTTTTGCTGTAGAGGCAGTCATGAATTAATGGACCCCCTAGTGATGTAGGGTAGTCTGAAATTTACAGTATGTTTTTATTGTAGAAAGACCTCTTATATGTCGAAATATCATGGAAAATTTGATTCCTCATGACATTACCCCTTTCAATGTCCAGCTTAGTAAATCTAAATCCCTTTTTGTACATGTTTTTTTGTACATATAAGGCCCCTAGCATACCTAATTATTATACCTACCTGTATGTGTCTCTTTGCAGGGTGTAGTGTGCACACTTCATGAGGGTGATGACTTTGGAAAGCTGGCTCTGGTGAATGATTCTCCTCGGGCGGCATCCATTGTACTGAGAGAGGACAACTGTCACTTCCTGAGAGTGGATAAAGAAGACTTCAACAGAATCCTCAAGGTCAGGGGTCAATATTCACAATGTGTGCTGAAGAGCAAAACAAAACAAATTTTCTACAGTAAAAATGTTTCATTAGGTATTTGTGACGAGGAGGAGGGTGGGGCCGGGCTGTGAGGACACACGGCCGGCCCTGAATCGGGCTAATCAGCTGGGAGGGGGATAAAGACTAGCCAGAGGCGCCAGTTCGAGAGAGAGAGAGAGACGCACGCGGCCACATTGCATGTGTGTCTGTGTTTGTTTATGTTTGTTTTATGCTGAGTTTTATCATTAAACTTTACGTTGACTGTTTAGCCGATTCCCGCCACATCCGTGCCCATCCCTTACCCCATTACAGTATTCTAAAATGGATTTCATGTGGTAACATTTGGTGATATCCCAGCCCAAAATTTTATTAATGTAATATAACTGAATCAACATGCCCAGAGTGGTGGTGGCGTAGTGGTCTAAAGCACAGAACTTGTAAGCAGATTTACTTCAAATCAGAACTTCAATCCCCACAGCCACCACCATTGTGTCCTTGAGCAAGGCACTTAACTCCAGGTTGCTCTGGGGGGGACTGCCCCTGTAATAAGTGCACTGTAAGTCGCTTTGGATAAAAGTGTCTGCCAAATGCATAAATGTAAATAAATGATTGAATCAACTTATATCTATTAATCATATAAACATTAGGCAAAGGGTTGGATTTTTATTTTAATTTTTTTTATTGAATATGTTTCACATGATTTAAAAGCTTATGGTACGTGCTTGGAATTAGTTTTGTAGACAAATGTAAATTGTGCTAATATATTAATAAAAATAAAATTAAAAAAATTAGCATTTTTTTAAATGGATGAGTTAGAGTGTATAGTGTTCAGTGGTGTTGGGAATTAGTTACCTAAAATTAGCAACACTAGTAACTTCAGAATCAGATTCATAATGAGCTTTATTGTCAAGTATGCTTACACACACAAGAAAATTGTCATGGCGACAGAAGCTTCCAGTGCAAAGAGAATGCCGCCATATATACATACATACAAACATATAAATTTAAACATATATACATATAGTGACATAAAAATAAAAGAATAAAATATAACATATAAAATAGAGAAATATACAATACAGCAATAATGTTGTTCGAATATTTTATATACAGATATACAATTATGTGCAGGTGATGTGATGTATTAAAGAAGAGGTAGGATATGTTAAAGAATATAAATGAAATATGGATATAAGTAGGAATGGATGGATTGAATATTGCAAGTGGTTGTATTGACAAAAGGAAAGTATTTAGGGGCAGTTTTAACTGTTCACTAACACTTCAGGTCCTGTGAGATGGTAGTGCCCAGGAACCTGAATGACTCCACTGCTGCCACAGTGCTGTTCAGAATGGTGAGCGGTGGTAATGTTGGGGTGTTCCTCCTAAAGTCCACTATCATCTCCACTGTTTTGAGTGTGTTCAACTCCAGGTTGTTTTGACTGGACCAGATGGCCAGCTGTTCAACTTCCCTTCTGTATACAGACTCATCGTCATCTTGGATGATGCTGATGACTGTAGTGTCATCTGCGAACTTCAGGAGCTTGACAGAGGGGTCCTTGGCGGTGCAGTCATTTGTGTACAGGGAGAAGAGTAGTGGAGAGAGCACCCATCCCTGGGGGGCACCAGTGCTGATTGTACATGTTCTGGAGGTGAATTTCCCCATTCTCACTAGCTGCTGCCTGTCCGTCAGAAAGCTGGGGATCCACTGACAGATGAAGGCAGGAACCGAGAACTGGGTTAATTTAGTCCATATGAGAGCGGGGTTGATGGTGTTAAAAGCTGAACTGAAGTCAACAAATAGTATCCTTGCATAAGTCCCTGGTCTGTCTAGATGTTGAAGTATGTATGTCTCATATTGACAGAGTATGTCCCATATTGACTGTATTATCCATATACCTGTTTGCTTGGTAGGCAAACTGCAGGGGATCCAGGAAAGGTTCAGTGATGTCCTTCAGGTGGGCCAACACCAGTCTCTCAAATGACTTCATGACCACAGACGTCAGAGCGACGGTTCTCTAGTCATTAAGTCCTGTGATTTTGGGACGGGGATGATTGTGGAGTGTTTAAAGCAGCAGGGAACTTCACACTGCTCCAAGGATCTGTTGAAGATCTGTGTGAAGATGGAGGCCAGCTGGTCAGCACAGGATTTTAGACAAGTGGGTGAAACCACTTGGTCCTGTGCTTTTCTTGTCTTCTGTTTCTGGAAGACCCGGCACACATCCTTTCCACAGATTTTAAGTGCCGGTTGAGTAGCAGGAGGTATAAATGTTTGTGTGCTGTGAAGGTCGGAGCGGGTATGTGACTGGGCTTTTCAAATCTACAGTAAAACACATTCAGGTCGTCAGCCAATAGTTGATTTGCTACAGTGTTGCGGGATGGTTTCTTGTAGTTGGTAAAGTCTTTCAGGCCTATCCACACTGATGTAGGGTCATTAGCTGAAAACTGTTTTTCAGCTTTTCAGAATAGCTTCTTTTACTTTTAGCCACTCTAATCTCCTTTGTCAGTCTGTTTTTGACCTGATTGTACAAGATTTTATCCCCACTTCTGTAAGCATCCTCTTTGGCCTGACTAAGCTGTCTGAGTTTTGCTGTAAACCATGGTTTGTCATTGTTGTATGTTAAATAAGTCTTAGTAGGAATGCACATATCCTAACAGAAACTGATATATGATGTCACAGTATCTGTGAGCTCATCCAGGTCTGTGGCTGCAGCCTCAAAAACACTCCAATCAGTGCAGTCAAAGCAGGCTTGTAGTTCCAGCTCTGCTTCATTGGTCCATCTTTTACAGTCCTTACTACAGGTTTAGATGATTATGAACCAGACAGGGATCAGAGAGTTCCAAAGCTGCTCGAGGGAAGGAGTGATATGCATCCTTTATTGTTGTGTACACACACTTAAGTGGTGTGTAAAATAAGTTTTTTAAGTAAAATAAGTATTTTTGAAGTATTTCAAAAATACATCTGGCCATCTATAATTAAGAGCCTAAATCTCCCTCTCCTGCATGCGCACACTGCTTGGGCGTGTTTGGACTAAATTTTATCTTATGTGGGCTGAATTATTTTATTTTAAACATGTAATAATTTTATTATTATATTTAAAGTATTTGTTTAAATAACAGATCTGCTTCTTGAGTCAGTAATAGACCACATAGGAATATATTATTATTACATACTGTATGATTTCAACTAACTATATGTTTTTGTTGTGTTCAGGATGTGGAGGCAAACACAGTGCGTCTGAAAGAGCATGAAGAGGACGTGTTAGTTTTGGAGAGAAGTAACAGCAGGAGCTCCAGTTCCTCTCCTCTCAAGTACATCTGTCTTCTCTCAATTTAATATCAGAAATGTAGACTCTCTACTAAGGATAAACTATAAACCATACAGCAATGATATTTATACACTTTTAAGTGTGACTTAAGTGTCAAAATACTATTCGGGGCCACTGTATATCAACACCCTGAAACCTGAAACATGTTAAATTATTCATCCCTGATATAATCAAAATATTTTACTGATTATCCAAGTAAGGATCTGATCGGTTGGACTCACCTGTTTTCCAGGTACACTGTGATGTCAGGAACTCCAGAGAAGATTCTGGAACACCTCCTGGAGACAATGAAACTTGATTCCCAATTCATAGAGTCAGGTAATAATACCTTTATTTATATAGCACTTTTTAGCAATTTAGCACAAAATGCTTCTCAAAACATAAAATCAAAGCACACTCAATAAGACACAAGATAAAAACAAACATTCACTAAAGTACCAAAAGCAAGTCTATACAAATGAGTTCACAGATTCAGCAGATCTAATATCCCAGGGCAGGCTGTTCCATAATCATGGGGCCTGCACTATAAACACTCTATCACCTTTTGTTTTGGATCTTGGAACAGCCAACAGTTCATGACAAGAAGATATAAGAGGTCTAACTGTTTCATAAGGTCTTTCATAAATTCTGCTAAATAATCTGGCACCAAACCAAGTAATGCTTTATATTTTATTAATAAAATCTTAAAATCAGCCCTAAAATGAATTGGTAACAATTTCAAAGAAGCTAAAACTGGATTAATATGATTAAAAGACCTAGTTTATGTCAAAAGTCAGGCTGCAGCATTTTGCACTGATTGTAGCCGTGCTGAAGTGCATTGATTTGAAGTTGAAAACAAGGCGTTACAATAATCTAGGCAAGATTAAATAAAAGCATGAATAAGCTTCTCTGTATCCCTAAAACTCAAAACCTGTCTCACCTTGGAAATTTTCCTTAACTGATAAAAACATGACTGAACTAACTTCCTGATTTGTGTCAAAATAGATGCCTAAATTTCTCATCACCTTCTGAATATTCGGGACCACTTGATTAAGTGCTGACTCAATCTGACATTTTTTTTAAAACCATGAACGATTATAACAACCTATATAAAAGTATTATATACAATAAAAGTATTTAACTGAAGAAAATTACATGCCATGTACATGCCTTCCCTTACAAAAACCGAGAGTTCATGGCAAATTTGCAGCAAATTGTCCATTGTTGCCAAAGGTTTGCTTCAGGTTCACCATTACCAGTGAAGAGCTGCAAAGCTCATTTGCATGTGAAAATAATTTATGGCAAGTTTGCATCTAGTTTGCCAGAACTTTACATTTTTTATAAGGGTTTTTATATATTCTAACATGCTTGAAGAACATTTAAATTATTCAGATCATTGGGATTCAATGACAAATATATAACTGTAGATCATGTGCATAGCAATGAAACTTTATGTTGTATTTTCGAATTACAGAACCAAAAGGTTAACATATATTGAGAAAACTAAATTGGCCCTAACAGGGATCCTTGCGGAACACCACAATTTATTGTTGAAGAAGAGGACATCTCATCTCCAGCAGACAAATTTCCTATTCGACAAATACTCTCATATTACCTCAAAACAACAGCACAGCTAGTGCCAACTGGTAGACAATAATCACCATAGAACTAAAGGAATTTCCCAGGTTCAATGCAAGTTAAGCTCAATCGACAGCATTTGTGGCATAATGTTGTTACCACAAAAAATTCTTTATTTTTCTTTAAAAAAAGCTAAGATTTGGGTTACAGCAAGGCATTTACAATGGAAGTGAATGGGGCCAATCCGTAAATGTTAAAATACTCACTGTTTCAATAGTAAAGCCACAAGACATAAATATTATAAGTGTGTTAACATGATTTTAGTGTACTAAAATAATTTACTTAACTTTTCTGTGTAGATATATCCAATTTTACAACTTCATTGTCATGATGATGGAATGCTGTAAACCCTAAAATGGATGTAAAAATGATGATTTCTTAACATTTGTACATTATTTGCATCATGTTAGAGATTGTAGCTGCCTTCAACTCACCTAACTAACTAACCAACTCTCTTTCTCTCTCTCTCTCTCTGTAGATCCGGCTCTGGATGACTTTTTGCTTATGCACTGTGTTTTTGTTCCAAATGCTCAGCTGTGTCCTCTCCTCATGGCCCAATATCCTTTACAACACATTCGCACACTCCTTTTTATCAGTGCTGGATGATGTTTGACAAAGTTGATGTGCCTTCTGTTGATCTAAATTCATTTTGTGTCCCCAGTCGGTATAACAGAAGAATTGCATTCACATAGTTAAACCTTCAGGGGGTACCAATGTGTCCAAAGCTGGATTTTAGGTATACTGCATGCCAGTTTCAGGAATATTGTCTGCTTTTGTGTGGGACTCAAATATTAGAATATTATTAACCCCTCATTTTGTTCCAAATATGACTTTACCCATATGACTTTCTTCTGTTAAACACAAAATGTGATACTATGTTCACAGTGCTCTTTTCCATGCAATGAAGTGACCAGGGGCTTTCAACATTGTTTCTTTTTACATATATATATAATGTATATATACACACACACACACACACACTCTATATTGTCATGGAGAAACTCACAGAGGCATGGAGATTAACTCAATAGCAGGGTTTATTGAACAGTTGAAGTGTTTCAACAATGTAAACGACAGGTGAGATTATCCAGGAACAGATGGGATTATAACAGTCTGGTGAGAAAGATCCACACAGGGTTGTGTAACAAAGTACAGATGATCGGTAACTCACATTAAGTCCTTTGAGCCTTTCAGGAAACGTAAACAACACAGGATGTTCCAAACACCGGGGATATAACATGGGAATGCACAACACCAAACTAAGATGAGGAGAACATGGAACATAGTAAGTAGCAAACAGGTAAGTATCAACGAACTGGAGAATCTGTAGTCTCAGGTATAACATTGATGAGAACAGACAATGATAGTGAGTGAGAGCGGGGTATATATGCAGTCCTTGATTAGAGTGCTGATGATGTGCAGATGCGTGTACTTAGAACTCAGGGGAGAGTGAGTGTAGAGTCGGCAGTGAGGGAGAGAGCCCGGTGGATCTATGACAGTAGGCAGCCGGAGCCTGATGTCCCGAGTGGAGAGCCAGACCTTCAGCCCAGGATGGTATGTAGGAGTCTCTGACCTTCTCGCATCGGCCTGGCTCCTCTGGTGCCGAACTGCCTGTTACAGGTGGATTTGAGCTGAGTCCCAGACCCTCTCGCTCTCCTCGAACCAGTGGCTCACAGCAGGAATGTCAGAAGGATCACCCGACCAGGGAAACAGGGGGAGGTTGAAAACCAAGCACACACTGGAACAGGGTGAGTCTGGTGGCTGGTTGACAGAGAGAGTTCTGTGTGTACTTGTCCCAGGGTAGGAAACGTTTCCAGCTGTTCTGGTGGTTATGGCAGTAGGTTCGCAGGAAACGGCCAGTCTCTTGAATCCTTCTGCTCCATCTGCCCGTTTTTCTGTGGATGTTAACTACTGATACCCCCAGGAGAGAGAAGGAGGATCTCCATGCTCGCGAGATGAACTGGGGACAACGGTCTGACACTATGTCTTCTGGGAGGCCGTAGCTCCAAAAGACATGATGGAATAAGGCTTCTGCAGTTTCCAGTGCTGCGGGGAGACCCTTCATAGGAAACAAATGACAGGCTTTGGAGAATCTGTCAACAGCAACTAATACACAGGTGAAGGAATCTGAGGCAGGTAGATCAGTTATAAAGTCCACCCCCAAGTGTAACCAGGGGCATTGAGGAACGGGCAGAGGAAGGAGCTTACCAGATGGAAGATGGCATGGAGATTTAGAGACGGCACACTCCGGGCAGCCTTGAATGTATCGTTGGACTTCCTCGTATGGAGTCATACGAGGTCACCAGTAGCGATTTTGGAGAAGCGAGAGGGTTTGATGGTAGCCAGGATGACCAGAGCCCAGGGAGGAGTGGACGGATGTGATGAGGGGAGTCCGAAGGCATGAGGGGATGTGTCTGCGTCCTTCAGGACACCCAGGCGGAGCAGTTTCTTCCCGTCCAGAGCCCACTGGATGGGACTGACGATTAACGGTGGAGGTAGAATGGACTCCGGTGTTCCACAAGGAGGTTCTGCTACATACAGTCGTGATTAAGCAGCCGCCTTAGTGTTCTTGGACCCTGGACGATAAGATACAGAAAAGTTAAACCTAGTAAAGAACAAGGCCCACCGGGCCTGGTGGGGGTTCAACCGTTTAGCTTCTCTTAGGGATTCTAGGTTGCGATGATCTGTAATGACCTGGAACGGATGACGTGATCCCTCCAGCCAGTGACGCCACTCCAGCGGCAATTTGATAGCGAGCAGCTCCCGGTTGCTGATGTCATAGTTTTGCTTTGCCGGTGTAAGCTTCTGTGAGTAGAAGGCACATGGATGAAGCTTGGGTGGATCCCCCTGCCGCTGGGACAACACAGCTCCAACGCCGGAGGTGGATGCATCAACTTCCACAATGAATGGTTTTTCCGGGTCAGGATGGACTAGTATGGGAGCTGTCATGAATGCTTCTTTCAGGTGTTGGAAGGCCTCCAAGGCAGACTGATTCTGATCAGGGACTTGGGTTTAAACTTGAGCAGAGAGGTTAATGGAGCAAGACTGTAGTTGCATATGAAACGTCGATAGAAATTTGCAAACCCTAAGAATCTTTTAAGCTCCTGTATGGTGGTAGGTTTTGGCAAGGTATGCACTGCACTTACCTTCCCCTGGTCCATTTCCACGCCATTGGAACTAATGATGTATCCAAGGAACTGGATGGATGACTGATGAAAACACACTTTTCTAGTTTCAAGAAAAGCTGGTGTTCTCTAAGTTTCTCTTGTACAGATGCTACGTGCTGACAATGTTCGATCTCATTCCGGGAGTTGATGAGGATGTCGTTGATGTAGACAATTACAAATCAATGAAGATACTCCCGGAACACCTCGTTCATAAAGCTCTGGAACATGGAGGGGGTGTTAGCCAGGCCATAAGGCATAACCCGATATTCATAGTGGCCAGTTGGTGTCACAAAAGCAGTCTTCCACTCATCCCCCTTCCGGATACGAACAAGGTTGTAGGCACTATGCAGGTCTAGCTTGGATAACACAGTGGCTCCTTTTAGGAGTTCTAGAGCTGCTGGGACCAGGGGAAGAGGATACCTGAACTTGACAGTCACTTTGTTTAATGCATGGTAGTCAATACAGGGTCGTAAACCTCCATCCTTTTTGGCCACGAAGAAGAAACTGGAAGCGGCAAGGGAAGTAGAAGGGTAGATGTAACCTTGCTTCAAAGCCTCATCAATGTAATCCTTCGTGGCCTTCTGCTCAGGAAGTTCAAGTGGGTAGATCCATCCCCTATGCAATGGTGATCCTGACATAAGGTCGATGGCATAATCCCATGGTCGATGAGGTGGTAAACTGGCTGCTTGTTGTGGACTGAAAACATCCTTGAAAGCATGATATTCCTGGAGTACGTCAACTTGAAGTTCATTAGCAGGATTCTCAACAGAAGTGGCAAACACAGACAAAGCTTTGCTGGAACATACAGGATGGGGAAGTTGTAAACAACTGTGGAAATATTCCTTACCCCGAGCCACAAATTCTCTGGTAGTCCATGAGAGCTGCGGTGAATGTAGTTGTAACCAAGGATGTCCCAGGATAACATCAGCTGTGGAACCCTCCAGAATCAGAAATGAAATCTCCTCAGAATGTGTGTAACCCACTCGAAGCATAACTGACTGAGTCCGATGTGTGATGATTCCTTTTCCCAGAGGTTTTCCAATTATTGAGTGGATGGAGATCGGGGTTGGAGCTGGTGGCAGAGTTTTTCCGAGACAAAACTGCCAGCCGCCCTGGAGTCAATGAGGGCCTTGGCTGAGAGAGAGACATGTGGACTAGTCACTGAAACCATAGTTGACAATGGAGCATGTATCAAAGGCAAGGAAGAGGTGTGACTCACCATTAGTCATGAGGGACTAACTGGACATTCAGCGATCACATGCCCTCCAGCTCCACAATACAAACATAGTTGTCCTTGTATCCTCCATTGACCCTCGAGTGGGGATAATCGGAATGAATCAATTTGCATGGGTTCTTCCACAGATTCTGGAGGGCGTGGATTATGTTGTGCAGACGGGGATCACAAAGCATTTTGTTCACTGATGCAAGTCTTCATTCGCTGGGACACACGTTTTCGAGGCCGATGGAGTCGTCATGAGCTGCCAGCTGCAGTCGCAGCGAAGGTTCTAGTCCCTGTCGGTAGGTTGTTAGCAGGGCAGGTTCATTCCAGCCACTCACGGCTGCAAGCTTGCAAAACTGCAAGGCATAATCTGTAATAGATTTCTTTCCTTGTTTGAGATGCTAAAGTTGTTCACTCACCGACGAATCACCAACGGGTAATCCAAAGACCTCCTTAAAGTGTGTGAGGAAGGCGTTTAATGACTGAGTGACTGGTACATTCTTGTGCCACAAGGTGTTTGCCCACTGCAATGCACGCCCTGTAAGTAATGAGTTGACATAGGTGATTTTCGCTCTCTGTAACGAACCTTTAAGATTGCATCTCGAGCATCAGCAAACACTGCAACAGGAATCTGCTGCAATCTTCCGCTGCACCCAGATGGTGATACAACTCGACGGAGTTTGTTAACCAGCTCCTCTAATATAACACTCGTCTGTGTTGGTCGATGATTGGAAGTCCCTGCTGAGTCCATTAGGTTGGTCTGTTCTTCTGTCATGGAGAAACTCACAGAAGCAGAGAGATGAACTCAGTAGCAGGGTTTACTGAACAGTTGAAGTGTTTCAACAATGTAAACGACAGGTGAGATTATCCAGGAACAGATGGGATGATAACAGTCTGGTGAGAAAGATCCACACAGGGTTGTGTAACAAAGTACAGATGATCGGTAACTCACATTAAGTCCTTTGAGCCTTTCAGGAAATGTAAACAACACAGGATCATCCAAACACCGGGGATATAACATGGGAATGCACAACAACAAACTAAGACAAGGAGAACATGGAACATAATAAGTAGCAAACAGGTAAGTACCAACAAATAGTCTGTAGTCTCAGGTATAACATTGATGACAATAGACAATGATAGTGAGTGAGAGCGGGGTATATATGCAGTCCTTGATTAGAGCGCTGATGATGTGCAGGTGCGTGTAATTAGAACTCAGGGGAGAGTGAGCGTAGACTCTTCATCTCTTTGTTAGAGCCAGTTGTCCTTTGTCTTTGAAGACTGTAGCGTATACTGAAAATCTTCAGTTTTTTGGCAATTTCAAGCATTGCATAGCCTTCATTCTTCAAAACAATAATTGACTGACGAGTTTCTAGAGAAAGCTGTTTCTTTTTTGTCATTTTTGACCTAATATTGACCTTAAGACAAGCCAGTCTATTGCATACTATGGCAACTGAAAAACAAACACAAAGACAATGTTAAGCTTCATTAACCAAATAGCTTTCAACTGTGTTTGATATAATGGCAAGTGATTTTCTAGTACCAAATTAGCAATTTATCATGATTACTCTTGGCATGATTAGGATAAGGTGTTGGAGTGATGGCTGCTGGAAATGGGGCCTGTCTAGATTTTGTAGAGCTTTACTGGTTGTTTAGATCAGTGTTACTATCAGAAATAATTAATAATTATTTCTTTAGTTATTAATTAATATTTAAATTAATTAATTAAATCTAACTCATTAAAACCTCATATGGGGCTCCAGTAAATGTAGTGCGCTACGTTTAGGAGCGGGTTTGGTTATTAGCAATAATTAATTATCAAAGATAATTATTAATTATTAAAATCAATAGAACATTGATGAGAATCAGTGTTCTTTTTTTAATCCTTTAAATCAACAATTATCAAAAATATTCATTAATCATTAACATCGATGAAACATTAATTAAAATTAACACTAGCTTATTGATCATTCAAATTCAACAATCATCAAAGATAATTATCAATTATCAAAAATTAATAGAATATTAATAAGGATTAATATTGACGGGGCACCACCCTGGAATCAGGGACTAATAACCAGATAGTATAACAGTCTCAATATTAGATTGTTTTCTTAGGAAAATCGACATCCGAAGAATATCGATTTTCGGGAATAAAATAATGAATGAAGGCTTGAATCCGAGCACTGACATCCCGTCAGCATGACACAGGTGTATGCAAAACAAACCAAAACATTTCTCTTTGAAGTATAACAAAGTTTATTTATGCAGTAATATCAATTAATAATTAATACAATGCGTCAATAAACTTCCAACTTCCAACTACAAACTAAACAGTGATATGATTAGATATGGAAATCAAAATAATCCTATAACACGTGAGGGTGTGTGTGTGAGAGTGTGTGTGTGTGTGGTTAGTACGAGAGAGAGAGAGAATAAAGTGACGGTCCCAAAGCCGATTTCGCGATCGTGGGAGAGAAAGCAGCTGTTAGTTTATCACTCAGGTGGACGGCTCGTAAAGCGTTCCGCGGTCTTTGATTCTTTAATGGATAAACTCAGTGTGCCGGTCTCACCCACGATGGCGGAAATGCACAACAGTCCAATGTGGTTGGACTACAATACAGCAAATCTCATTCGTGAAAATTAATACCCTGAGTGTTAGCCGCAATGAGCGGACTCGGTGGTCCGTAGACTGTACAAGCAATAACCTTGATACACAAGAATAACACACTATAATATTCTATCTCTGCCCAAATATAAACCTCTTACTTGAATCGCATGAGGATGCAGAATGTGTGTTCATCCGTCCTTTAACTCAGACTCGGTTCATCGAGGCTCGGGTGATGGCGGGAGGCCGTTTCCTCGCTCTGTCGGCGGGCAGTATGGCTGCTGATTCTCGGCGGGCTGGTGGAGAAATCAGCAACGTTGACTTGATTGATGATGGAAGAGAAATCTTTTATCTCTTCACTTCTGCAGGCAGTCTCGGCGGTCTCCTTCGGATCCGTTAGAGTGTTCGGTGGAACACAGAGTAATCTCAACTCGTCCAGCGAGATGGAGATTGTATGTCCACAGTTTCAAGTCGGACGTTACTTCCTTGTGCCACAAGGCTGCACCTGAGAGCAGCGATGAGCTGCATCTACGCACAGCGAGCAAAGTTGCTGGAAGCAAATCCCGGAAGCATTTCAGAGGTATTTCTACTCCTGATGATGTCATGGTTGAGGGCCGTTCTGTTGTGTACCTCATCCAATAGGAGTTGAGAGTTCGATTCTTTAGTGAGCAAGGCTTCATGGGATTTGTAGTCTGTTTTGGACTCCCTTTGTTTGATTTTGGCGTGGTTTTTATCAGTAAGATTTATGACCTGGTATGTGGACCTGAGTTAGGTTTTACGACAGTGTTAGGCCTGCCTTTGTCTTCTATCTGAATACATGAGGCCCAACAATTTGATAAAAAAATCACTATTTTCAAATAGTTTTTTACATCAGTTGAATGCCACTTTGGACAAATAAAGATCCATTTTCCTTCCGAAACAGCAAAATCCCAAACTTTTGTCCGCCAGTATGTGTGTGTATGTGTGTGTGTATATAGAAGTCACGGTTCGGTACGTACCTCAGTTTTGGGGTCACAGTTCGATACGAGTTCGGTACATCAGGAAAAAGCAACAAATCACAAATGCTAGGTTTCTTTTCATTTATTTTGAACAGACAGTAGTGCAAATTACAGTTTGTTCCACCTAGTGGCATTTAGTCCCACCTGAGGTAGTTGGTACAGTACAGCCTCCTTTAGTGTATTAAGCACTAAGCAGTAAACAGAATGCACTCTTGCATAGGCGATATTTTTTTGTTGGGTTGATAAAAAAACAAAAGGTATTTGGTCACAATCAGCTACAAAACTGAAAAGCATATCTCGTGTTATAAAAGTAAAAAATAAATAGAATAATGAAAAATAAAACTTGTGCATTAGGAGAAGCCATTCTTGTTTTGGGTTGGTGCATAGATGGTCTCTTCTTCTTGTGCTCTTTTTCCTGTTGTGGTGGTTAGCAAACAGCGTTGCATTACCGCATGCGCCCCCTTCTGGATTGGAGTGGATCACCTGTGACTGACTCAGATGTTATTCTTCGTCTGACTGCATGCAGTGAACCATGACGTCAGTACTGTGACGGTTCGGGACGAATACATGTACCATTACACCCCTAATATATATAATATATATATATATATATATATATATATATGTGTGTGTGTATGTGTGTGTGTGTGTGTGTATATATATATATATATATATATATATATATATATATATACCTTTGTGTGTGTGTGTTCTGTGGAAGAAAGGAAGTCATACGGGTTTGAAATGACATGAAGGTGAGTGAAAGAATCACTGAGGTTTGGTTTTGATTTCTAAAGTCCTTAGCGCTGATGCACCTATCATGCTGAGGCATCTCAGGGCAGTGAACAGGAGCAGATGGATTACACACTCAATAACAAACGCAGGGTGATTCATCTGGTGTTAGAGTGGGCTGCCATCAACACAGACCATCTGCAGGAGGAGGACAGCTCATACAACTTCCTCCAGGTCAGCACCTTCGCCTGACTCAGGTCTGCTCTTTTCCAATTTTTGTTGGCTTAAATGGGTTATATGATGAAGAATCAAATGTTAATTGGTTTTTGGAGATAAAAGTGTTAATTGTACCATGAAAACATCCTGTAACTTTCATTACTCAAAACTTCTCCTCAGTCCAGACCATTTATTGAAACAAAGCTGCAAAACTACTCATCAGCGAGATTAATACATTAACAGATGCCACCCAAATCAACACATACACCTATTGAAAAGTGAGGTAATAAGGAGAAAGTAGGATAGATGTCAAACTTTGTGCTGTTTCTGGTTGTGAGTAGCACCTGCCTCTCTGCAGTTCCTTCTAAAGAATCCCAGTGTTAGAAATGAGTGGCTGAGGTTTATTTTTAACAAGATCCCTGATCATTTTAAGCTAATCGGAACAGTTTGAGCAGCACATTTGCCGTGGATTGCCTTGTAAATGTGTCCCAGTATAAAGCAGAGAGGCTGTTATTGAAGGATTAAAAACTCGATCATGTTCGATGTTGTTGCTCATTTTACATGTCAAGGCGGTGTTTCTTAAAGGCACAGCAGCAAAAAAGAAGCTCTAAAATTTGACTGTTTTTGGCACAATGATCTTTACTACATATTTTTTTCAGTGTTGAGGAGTAGTTAACTAAAATTAGTGATGCGGTAACACTTTACAGTAAGGCTCCATTCATTAGCGTTGTTTAATGCTTTAAGGTTCATGAACTAACAATGAACAATATATTTTTTACAGCATTATATTTTTACAGCATTTATTAATCTTTGTTGAAGTTAATAAATATACAATTGGTTATTGTTAGTTCATAGTGCATTAACTAATGTTAACACAACTTTTGATTTTAAAAATATATTACTATATGTTGAAATTAACATTAACCAAGATTAGTAAATGATGAAAAAGAATTGTTCATTGTTAGTTCATTTATACTAATGTTGTTAACTAATATTAACAAATGGAACCTCATTGTAAAGCGTTACTAGCAATGCTACTAACTGCATTTTCCAGTGGCGTGACAGTAGTTCCACTATTTTCACAGTAGTAAAGCTTTTCCAGTAGCGCGCTACATTTTCTGCTGAGTAGTGCTGTAGCATCACAAAACATTACATTTGTCACATTGTATTTTGAACACAGCAGTGGAACCGAGGGAGTAATCCATCGCACTCACCTGAACCGTCCTCTCGCTGTCACTCTCTCTCTCTCTCTCTCTCTCTCTCTCTCTCTCTCTCTCATGTAGTGCTGGGAAAACCTAACTATTTAAGTGAATTGGCTCAGACAGTTCATGTAAATAAACTGGTAAAAATTATCGATTCCTTTATATTTAGTGTTGGGAAATTCAATTAATTTTCTTTTGGACGGTTCATGTAAATAAACTAGTTCACATACAGTAAATGATTCAGTGATTCACTTAAACCCTGTGCAGTCTTAAAGGGACTTTACCCTCTTTTTTAAATGTAATATTTTGTTCCCTTTCAAGAAGGTAACTTCAACACTGTGTCAGTAGCTAATGCTAGCTGAACTATTCCAGGTTTGCAGTGTTTACACTGGACTCCTTAAAAAGTATATTGGAAGAAAACTAAAAGAGTCACTTGCTGAAACACGTTTCTTAAACCAGCAATGTTTCACAATGGTTTTCCACCTTGAGAGCAATAAATCACTGGCATGAGCGCTGTTTTCTAGCAGTACTCATTTAGACTGATTGCGTTAACTGTGAGTGCTTGGCTCTAGCGGCTTTCTTTTGTTTTGAAAGCCGAAGCTGCTCCCCTCTCCTTCCGCTTGCTCTTCTGCAGCTCCGGAGGGAGAGTATGAGTAAGACACGAGAGAATGGGATATAGAGTGCAGAGATTTTAGGAGGCTTTGTCGCAGGATCAAGCATTCCTACCTCCTTTTTCTCCATATTAAGCGTTTTGCTGGTTCAGTATGAATACTGTATATAGCCTGAGCTGAGCCCTCGCTGACACAAATCTTGCTGAGAATGATTGTGTTCATGGCGAACACATGAAACTCAACACACATCGCATTTGACTCGCAAGTGGGTCTCCAGCTGGGAACTGACCAAAAGTTGAACACGGCTATTTGCTTCAGTTCGTAGGGTGACCGCCTCACCTCAAAGGCGTTCTGTTGTTCACCGTACAGTGTGGGACACTGTGATTTTATGCTCAGAGTTATAATACCTCCTCGCCAAAGATGCAATAGAGGAAGTACTGGCGTATAAGGCAAAGAATCGCTTCTACAGCTGCTAATTTTCTGGTCTCCAAGTAGGTCGGTGGGCTATGGCCCATGCTAGACATAAAGTGATTTGCAAGACACATACTGTATGTGCAGATAACCCCTTGCTGGAGGCCATTCTTTAGATTTCCCCCTACAGGGGACTGCATTCCAATTAAAGGTCCTACCACATGTACAAAATGTGTCAGTTCGACACAGACTCTGCAGAAGCTGAGCGGTGGCCATGTTACCTCAAATTTGATTTGCTTCTAGCTCAATCGAAGGTACAAGTGTGCGAGCACAGAGACCTGTTGCTCATACATTGGGGCCTCAAGGTCAGCTGGACAAAGAGCATGTTGGTGGCCAGTCAGCAAGTTTCCTTAAGAATGGAGCTTAACTCGGTAATCATGACTGATGAACACGTGCAGTCCATTCTCCTACACTTCACAAGGTTCAAGTTGGGGAGAACCCTGCCGTTTTGTCAGTACCATCGAGCACTGGGCTTTATGGCTGCTGCAGCTACCATTACCCTGCTAGGCTTGCTATGGATGAGACCTCTCCAGTGATGGCTAAGCCCGATGGTACCTCATTATGCTTGGCGACACAGTCAACTTCGCCTCCTAGTTGCTGTTTAAGCCAACAAATCTGATCTTGAAGGCTTGAGGAATGATCTGGGCTTTGGAAACTGCATGTCTGGCCTCAGAATGGGGCTTGTATAACAAAATATGATTGTTCAAACCGATGCTAAACACCATACTACAGGCTAGTGCCCCTTCAACAAGGTGGCTGTATTCCTTAAAGTGTCGACTCTTTACTGATTGGTGCTCTTCCAGGGATGAGGACCCAAAGCAATGCCCTGTGCAGACCATACTCTCCTTAATGCGTTTGGATGCAGGACTCACTGTATCCTAAGTCAAGGTTGATTTCGCTTCAATATTGACCACTCCTGACCTTTGAAGTCTATAGGGAAATACCCTCTGGACAGCAGATTTCATTCCGCTTCCATCCCAGTCTGGAGCTTAGTACTGGTGTTTAACATGCTTACGGGTTCCCTGTTTGAGCCACTGTAGGCATTAAGCATACGCATAATCTTTTGAAGACTTTGCTGCTACTCCTTTGGCATCAGTAAAATGTTTTGAGGACCTTCAGGGCCTTTTGGTCAGCAACTCTTTCTAAGAGTTTGGACCGGGCCTGTCAAAGGCCATTCTCAAGCCTAGAGAGGGTTATGTGCCCACAGTGCTGGCAACACTCTTTAGGGCTCAGGTTGTTACCCTGCAGGTGTTCTATCCAACTTGTTCTCTCCTCCCTTTGAGTCTGATGAGGCTAAGAGACTACACATGCTCTGACCTATGAGGGCATTACGCATGTACATTGACTGAACGAGACAATTTGGGGTATTGAAACAACTATGTCTTTGCTTTGGAGGCTGTTCCCAGAGGATTGTTGACTCTAAGCAAAGAATTTCCCTCTGGGTCGTGGATGCCATTGCACTTGCTTATAAATCGCAAGGCATACAGTGTCTTGTGGGTATTAAAGCTCATTCCACCAGGAATGTGGCCTAATTTGGGCATGGACAAAAGGCGTGTCACTAGAAGACGTGTCTGGCTGCAGGTTGGGCTTCCCCTAACACCTTTGCCAGGTTTTATAACCTGCATGTATCTTTCTAGATTTTCACAGAAGAAGAGGATTGATTATCCAGTGATTACTGACCACTTGGTTAGTGTTGTCGTATTAGGTGTTAGACAACAGCTGTGTTTTCTCTATTCTTACTGGTGTGAATGGGAGCATGAGGGCAATGCTATACTACCCTGTTGGCTAGTGTCATAGTACCAAACCCCTTGCCATGTGACTGCCCTGCTCCCCTTCTTCCCACTAAGTGAGAAGATGTGTTGAAACATTGGACCACTACCTAGTATGGCTAATGTCTCTGTCTAGGCATCAAGCCATATGGTTTATTGTTCCTCCACTTTCTGAAAATACCTGCAATGAAGCATGCATAGGGCGGAGCACCAAGCATCATCAGCCAATCAAATTGTCATGATGGGATAGTGTTTCAACATCAGGTCTGTAGGAGGAGCTCCCACAACATCAGCTACTGATGCAGAGTTTTGTTCCCTCCTTTCAGGGAACCAAGGTTACATCAGTAACTGAGACATTTTGATACAATTAAACATGGTTTTACTACAGTAATACTGTAGGATCCTCATAGTGACCATGGTTTTACTATAGTAAAATTGTAGTAACCCTGATTAAATTTGTGGTTACAATGATTTGACTACAAATACCATGGTTAAACTATGGTTACTACAATAAAACCACGGTTAAGTTATTACATCTAATTAAATATATGAATATCAGATGATATTATTGAATTTTGCAATCAGAAATTATTTATGACCCCTTTAAATCTAGTCAATACACAAAGAAGAAAAATCTGAGTTTCAGCCCAGAGTATTCTTTCTCAAATAGTGCCTTTGTGTTGCAGGAATTCTATGAGACAGTATGTGAAGATTACAGAATAATCCCAGCTCTGAAAGATCAGCTGTCTGAACTGGAGAAGATCATCAAGCAAAAGTGAGAAAAATTCTTATATATAAGAGAGATTTTCACTTAACAGTCACAGAAAGCTTTTACTTTGCTTATATCTCATGCCACTATCACTCACTATCATTCACTTTGCATGTATGCACAGTTCAGATGATGGCAGGCCCTCACAGAAAAAGGTGAGAGGAAAATAAACACAAATCCAGTGATTCTACAGTTTGTCTTGTGATGGAACTGAATCAGTACTGAATCAGTGTCATATGATTCTCACTCATTTCAGCACAAAGTTCTTCTGCGTCAGTTCAGTATGGGGAATGACAGGCTGCAGAAGCGACAGCCAATCTGGAGCACAGATGAGAGTGAGTCATCAGGGTGCGCCAGTGTCTGCTACACAATTCAAGAGTGACCTATGATAGATATATATGTAAATATATGTAAAATCACATTTCACAAAATAATTGTACTAATTGTAAGTATAATCATTAAACATTTAACAATGCTACAGGTTAATAACAAAAAATAAATAAATTAAAAATAACAAGTGAACATGCGGAGATTTTAAGCAATCAATAAATTAATTGTGTAATCATTAAGCAGATGCACAGGTAGCTGTAATAACCTGCCGGGAATTATTGCCCGCCGCACCTCCACCAGTGCCTTCAGCCCAGCTGCGGGGTCATTAGCCAGGAGCCACCTATCTTCAGTGTTTTGCCCCATTAATCCCAGAACATCTCCTGGTGGTGGGGCAGTGGTCAGGGACATCTCCCTGCCAACCCCTGCAGCTGTACACCGGATCCCCTCCAATGCCTCTCATCCTTGTCTTCCAATCCAGACATCCTTCCTTCACAAATTACTTGCAATCAGGGTTCTATATGTCATAATACCTTGACCCGACCATATGCGCCAGCTCGTTGGCCAACTGGCATCAAGATGCGTTCTCAGTGCCCTACTGGCACTGGCACCATATCTCTCGGTAACTCAGTGCCACTGGTTCCATATGGCATACTACCTCAGCATAAGCCCTCACCACATATCACCCAGGTTCCCTATTCCTCAGTTTCCTACTTCTGAACCCCCCACTTTTTGTCCTTCCTTCTTAACCACAGCCAGAAACTCCCTTTCTCAGCTTCCTCTGCCAATTCCTTCCTCCTACGATGCCAATGTCTCTAAATAGGTGCTGCATTGATGTTCCCATAAATTCTCGGCAACCAACCTCCACAGGGTAGGTGGCAGTCCTCCATCCATTTTCCCTGCACTCTGCGGCCAGATCAGCATATTTTAGCTTCTTTCTCTCATAGGCTTTCTCCAGACCCTCTTCCTATGGAACAGTAAGCTCAATCATTACTATTTTCCTAGCTGAAGTCAACCACAACACTACATCCGGCCTTAAGGAGGTAATGGCAACCTCGGTAGGAGATTTTAGCTGATGGCCAAGGTCAACCATCATTGACCAATCACTTCCAGGCACCAAGCTTGATCTGGCTTCCCTCCATGCTGTGCCTTGTGCGGCACCTCCCTTTTTAACAAAATCAACACCCTGCCTCTGGGGAGCATGGTTGCCTTTGTTTGTCTTTCCTCTATGCACCTCTAGGATCTCTGACAGCTTCCGCAGGACCTGATCATGCCACCACCTGTACAGTCTTTGTGCCAGGGCAGTCTTGCACCCAACCAATATGTGCTGCAAGTTTGCTCTTGGGGCCTCACAGAGGGGGCAACTTTCCTCTTTGCCATACCACAGAGACAAATTCCCAGGGCTTGGTAGGGTATCGTAGGTGGATCTTATTAGAAAACTTAGCCTGGCCTGGGGTATGTTCCACAGGTCAGCCCATCCTAACACTCTGTGTTAACTGCCCTAACCTTATACCCTTCCTCTTCCACCCTAGTTACTTCCATAACTACCATTGCTTTCCTCTGTTTTTTTGGGAGGCTGCTGACCACAGTTTGGGAGCCACCCCCCATCCAAGGCCTGTTCTTCCTGACTGTGTTCTTCTAACAATCTCTTGATGCTTCAGTCATGAAACTGCCTGGTTTACAACCTCCTCTGCTTTCCAAGTTCTGCCTGTTCGGACTTGGACTTGACCTGCCCTCACTGCCTGGTTTGTCGATTCCCGTTGTTCCAAAAACAAGCCTGGTCTTTTCCTGCTTGTAGCCCAGAGTGAGTGATTTTAGAGACAGTTGTAAAGCATTTCTTACAAACAATGCTACATCTGAGATACAATGTGGCAGGCCTAGCCACTTCCTGAAATAACTGTTGGCCTTGGTGTCCATCCTTGCCACTGCTGCTGCAGAAATCTCACACATTTAAAGTGGCCACATCAGACAATGGTAAAATTTAAATTGGTAACACCAAATCTTGAATTTGCCTGGGAGATGAGAATTGTCTATCTTATCCAGGCCCTCTTTCAGTTGCTTCAGGACCAACTCTGCCATGTGTTTGTCTAAAAAAGATCTCCTGTGTATTCTCTCCCTAAACTTCGAATAGGCTGCTCTGCCACTGTGATTCTTTCCTCCTCCACCTCAAACGAAATCCAATCATCCCTCACTGCCTTTCTAATAGAAAGACTACGTGATTTTGTTGGCTTAATCTTCATTGTGGACCGTGCCAATAGCTCTTCCAGCCTTTTCAAGAGCCAGTTAGTACATGCAGCAGTCTGGAGGATGCTTGTGACATCATCCATATAACTGCACAGAGCTAGCAATCTCACCCCAGATTGTGTACGGATTCCTTGGACCATTTGTCTTGCACCAGTTAGGATGATCTCGAATGAAGCTGTGAACAGGATGGGAGAGATTGAACATTCCATTGCTATTCCTTTTTCCAGTTGCTGCCATCGCGTTGTGTAGTCCTGTTGCATGACATATCTTCAGGTCCCATAGTAGCTGTCCACCAAGCTCCTCATGCACTCAGATACATGAAAAACTCCAGTGCATAGCTAAAAAGCTGGTGTGGAACTGATCCATAGGCATTTGCCAAGTCCAGCCAGACAATGTGGATGTATTTCTTATCACTCTTGGCAGACTGGATCTGCTCCCATATTACAGATGCATGTTCCACACACTCATGAAAACCTGGTATGCCTGCCTTCTGGCAGCTTGTGTCTATGTATCCATTCTTCAGGAGGTAGTCAGACATCCTCCTTGCTACCACCGAAAGAAAAGCTTTCCCTTCACGTTCAATAGAGCAATGCTCCTAAACTGACTGATGCTAGTGGATCCCTGCTCTTTGGGTATGAAGATGTGCCCTTCCCCACTCCACGGGTATGCACTGCTTCTTCCAGGCAACCCTCAACAGTCTCCACAACATTTTAAGAACCATGGGGCACTTCTGATACAGCTTGTATGGTATCCCATTTGGGCCTGGGGCTGAAGTTGCCCTGGCTTTTTCGACCACCTGCCTCACCTCATTCAGTGTAGGCAGATCTACATCAAATTCCACTACTGTCTCTACTGGCCATGGGACATATCCAGGGGAGCCAAGCGGGTTGTCTTTGTAGGGGTCACCAAGTTGCTGTTCCACGTGGTCTTCTAGTTCCTCTTTTGCCATCACCAGCTTCCCACTCTTTTCTTCCAGCAGGTTTCTGGCAAACTTAAAAGGATCATATTATATTACTATATTTATTGAAATGTTAGAACGTTATTTATAAAATATAAAATATTTTGAATTATTTAAAAATGCTTATTTTATTCTTTTATTCTTTTAAAAATGATTTCAACATTGGATTGTTCCGATTAATTGTGTGCATTGTATTGTTTTAGTCCTCTTTAAAGTGTACTGCAGTGATCACACCTACACCACTATCAGAGTGCCTGTCGCTGCATCTGTCAGAGAGGTCATCTCCGTGGTTACCGATAAACTGGGGTCAGGTGATGACCTTCTGCTCATTCACATGAGCTCAGCTGGAGGTGAAAATACACACCTTTCCTTTCTTATTTCTGGTTCGACAGGCATTTCCTATCTTTACATTTGTGTTTGATTAATTTTTATTAACCCCATGTTTGCAGTTCTCATTGACCTCTGGCTGACAGTCCGAGCTCTGTGTGACACCCATCTTCTCATAGCAATGATGCTCAATGCTGCTGCTCCGTTTTGGTCTGTGTGATACAGATGTTCCAGACTCACTGCCAGTTCACACACATACTGCACTGTGACCCAGTGCTGACCTCACAAAACAAACAAAGAGTCACCTTTACTCATGCTGCTACATGTAGAACTGGTCCTAAAAGTCTCAAATTTAGATTAGTTTACACATGAAGTACATGCTTAGGTCATCTAACAAAACGTCCCGGTTACTTTCGCAACCTCCATTCCCTGATGGAGGGAACAAGACATTGTGTCCATGTAGTGACACTAGGGGTCACTCTTGGAGCCCCGAACAGCTCTGCTTTTTTGAAAAAAAGCCAATGAGAATTGGCGAGTGGAACTTGCATGCCACTCCCCCGGACATACGGGTATAAAAGGAGCTGGTATGCAACCACTCATTCAGGTTTTGTGCTGAGGAGCCGAGACCAGGTCCTGGACATTTCAGTGGGTAGTTCAGCATTGTGGCAAGAGTGACACAATGTCTCATTCCCTCCATCAGGGAACGGAGGTTACGAAAGTAACCAGGATGTTCCCTATCTGTCACTCACTCGACGTTGTGTCGATGTAGTGACACTAGGGCTTCCTATACAAAATACCACAACTAGCTGAACTGTGTTACGTGAACTAGCAGTGTGTGATGGGCAGACTGCTGTGTGCCTCGTAGCCAGCGCACCAGGCCATCACGTAACCTCCCCCAACGCTCTTATGAGCATCGAACAGTCCATTAGGAACAAGTCAGCTGCCCAACTATAGGGACAGGCTAGCCCAGCTGAGGCCCCTTTTCCCTCTCTTTTCTCCTCAAATAGAGTGGAATTTGTTAACTGACTGGGAGCCATAAGTGTCTGTGTCGGGGGGTGTCCCTCCCAATGGAAAGACACCGTGGAGACCACACCCCACCCAAAGGGGGGGGGGGTGTATTCTGAGTGGAATACGTCACATGGTCTTACCGAGTCTTGTCGGAAGTATGTCACGTGGAGAGGTCCCATGGTAGGTCCTACCCAAAGGGGGAGGAGTTTCTACAGAGCATGGTGACCGGGGGCAGAGGGCCTCTGCCCAAGGAAGACACAGTTTGCCATCAGGGAAACAATTTTGCAGAAGATATCACATGGGGTCGCCTTCAGGGAGCCAGCACATGTGGAGCACCTACCTCAGTACAGGGGCTCATTAGCGCACATACTGTGCTGGTCAGCGAGTTTCTACGCAAACTCATCTGCCAGAGGGCTAAGGAGGAAAGTCATCCAGGGATTACAGTCTGTGAACACGACTGGAAGTCAAGAGCGCATGTCTTCACCTCAAGGGAGGGGAAAGGTGCTATGCGCAAGCGGTATATCCGGCCAGCTGTCCCGGAACTTACCTGCTCGTGCCTGCCAATACACGGGACAAGACCGGCTCAACCCGGAGATTGAAGAACCTCGCAAAGGTGTTGGGTGTTGCCCAGCCCACTGCCCTGCAGATGTCTGCCAAAGAGGCACCACTGGCCAGGGCCCAGGAGGCCGCCACACTCCTGGTAGAGTGGGCTCATTACCCCACAGGGGCTGGCATGTCCTGAGCCTGATATACCATCGCAATGGTGTCAATGACCCAGTGGGTGATCCTCTGTTTGGAGACAGCACTTCCTTTCCGCTGTCCACCAAAGCAGACAAAGAGCTGCTCGGAGCTTCTAAGGCTCCGCGTGTGATCCAGATAGATGCGTAAAGCTCTCACTGGACACAGCAATGCCAAGGCTGGGTCTGTCTCCTCCTGGGGCAGCGCTTGCAGGTTCACCACCTGATCCCTAAAAGGGGTCATGGGAACCTTGGGCACATAGCCCGGTCGGGGTCTCAGGATCATGTGAGAGTAACCCGGACCGAACTCCAGGCATGATTCGCTGACAGAGAATGCCTGCAGGTCCCCTACCCATTTGATGGAAGTGAGCGCAGTCAGGAGGGCAGTCTTCAAAGAGAGTGCCTTAAGCTCAGCTGACTCCAAGGGCTCAAAGGGAGCTCCCTGTAGACCCTGAAGGACTACAGAGAGGTCCCACGAGGGGACGAGGCACTGTCTGGAGTGATTCAACCTCCTTGCGCCTTTCAGAAACCTGATGATCAAGTTGTGCTTCCCCAAGTACTTACCATCTACTGCATCTTGATGAGCCGAAATAGCGGCTACATACACCTTCAAGGTGGAGGGGGACAGCCACCCCTCCAGCCTCTCCTGCAGGAAGGAAAGCACCGTTCCAACTGCGCATCTCTGGGGTTTTTGCGTCGGGAAGAACACCACTTTGCGAACAGATGCCACTTCAAGGCATATAGGCGTCTCATAGAGGGAGCCCTAGCCTGAGTGATTGTGTCTACCACCGTGGGTGGTAGGCCACTTAGGTCTTCCACGTCCCGTCCAGGGGCCAGACATGGAGGTCTGGTCGTGGGTGCCAGATGGTGCCCCGTCCCTGAGAAAGAAGGTCCTTCCTCAGGGGAATTTGTTGGGGGGCAGTCACGAGGAGCGTGAGATCTGAGAACCACGTTGCTACTAGGATGACCTGCTCCTTGTCCTCCCTGACATTGCACAGGGTCTGTGCAACTAGGCTCACTGGGGGAAATGCATATTTGCGTAGTCCAGGGGGCCAGCTGTGTGCCAGCGCATCTATACCTAGGGTTGCCTCGGTCAGGGCGTACCAAAGCGGGCAGTGGGAGGATTCCCGGGAAGCAAACAGGTCTACCTGTGCTCGACTGAATCGACTCCAAATCAGCTGGACCACCTGAGGGTGGAGTCTCCACTCTCCCCTGAGGGTAACCTGATGTGACAGCGTGTCCACTGCGGTGTTGAGGTTGCCCGGCATGTGAGTGGCTTGTAGCGACTTGAGGCACTGCTGATTCCAGAGGAGGATACGGCGGGCGAGTTGTGACATACAACGGGAGTGTAGACTGCCTTGACGGTTGATGTATGCTAGTCGCTGTGTTGTCTGTCCGGACCAACACGTGCTTGCCCTGGATCAACGGACAGAACCTCCACAGGGCGAGCAGTACTGCCAACAACTCTAGGTAGTTGATGAGCCAACGCAGCCACGGGCCAGAATGGATACAGTTGGATACTGAGTCCAACTCCAAACCAAGAAAAGAGATGCTCTGCACCGGGGAGAGCTTGCTCTTTTCCTAGTTGACCCAAAGCCCCAGTCGGCTGAGGTGCCGGAGCATGAGGTCCCTGTGTGCGCACAGCAACTCTCGAGAGTGAGCTAGGATTAGCCAGTCGTCGAGATAGTTGAGGAATGCAGATGCCCACTTCCCTTAGCGGGGCAAGGGCTGCCTCTGCGACCTTCATGAAGACACGAGGGGACAAGGACAGGCCGAAGGGGAGGACCTTGTACTGGTACGCCTGGCTTTTGAAGGCAAACTGCAGGAAGGGTCTGTGTTGAGGTAAGACCAAGACGTGGCAGTACACGTCCTTCATGTCTACCGCCGCAACCCAATCTTGATGCTGGACGCTCGTCAGAGTGTGTTTTTGCGTCAGCATCTTGAACGGAAGTCTGTGCAAAGCCCGGTTCAGTTCTCACAGGTCCAGGATTGGTCGCAACACACCGTCTTTCTTCGGTACGATGAAGTAAGGGCTGTAGAATCCTTTCTTCATCTCGGCTGGAGGGACAGGCTCTATCGCGCCCTTGCGCAGAAGGGTTGCGATTTCCGCATGCAAGGTAGCGGCATTCTCGCCCTTCACCGAGGTGGAGTTGACGCCACTGAACCTGGGTGGGCGCCTGGTGAACTGAATCACATAGCCGAGTCGGACGGTCCGGGTCAGCCATTGCGACGGGTTGGAAAGCGCAAGCCATGCGTCAAACTCCGGGAGAGGGGGACCGAGGGAATGATCACGTCAGACGTACCAGCGGGGGGCCTCGCAGTGGGGCGGAGCTCGAGGTGCCACATTGAGGGGACTCGAGCCCCGTGGCCGTGCTGAGTCCAGGGACATCAAAGCACTTACCTGGCTCCTGCTGCCCACCATAAGATTGGCCGAGGAGGGGGAAGGAGGAGTCTCATCCCCCTAGTCCACTGGAACCAATCCCGTGTGGGCGTGTTTGTGCCACAGCTGGGCGCACAGGGGCAGGGGGTCCACCACTGATGCGCCATACCTGCCAAAATGGGACGGTGGACGGTGGTTGTGAAGACTTCAAGGAACCGTGCCTTGTCCGCCTCTCCCATCTCTACCAATTTGAGCCAAAGGTGGCGCTCCTGGACCACCAGGGTGAACATCGCCTGGCTGAGAGACCGTACCATGACCTTCATCACCCGGAGAGCGAGGTTGGTCGCCGAGCACAGTTCCTGCATCAATCCCGGGTCAGAACTACCCTCGTGCAGTTCTTTTAGTGCCTTGGCTTGGTGTACTTGCAGGAGAGCCATGGCATGCAGGGTGGAGGTGACTTGTCCAGCGGCACCACAGGCCACAGTCGTCAGGGACGACATAAACCTATAGGCCCTGGATGGGAGCTTCCACCTGGGGGATCACCCTCACTACCATCGAGGGTAGTGAGAGCAGGGGAGCTGAAAGACCGGGACCAGGCAGTAAAAGGTGCCTCCCACGATCTTGTCAGCTCCTCATGCACTTCCGGGAAGAAAGGAACGGTGGCGGGGCGTGGCGTGGCCGTGGGCGGCGCCCTGAGCCCAGGAACGAATCGTCGAGCCACAAGGGTTCAGGGGAGAGTGGAGGGTTCCACTCTAGCCCGACGCTCGCGGCTGCCCGGGAAAGCATGTCCGTCATTTCCGTGTCGGCGTGAGTTCTCGCAATGAGGACATGACTCCACGAACGAAGTGCCCAGACATGTAAGACAGCGATCATGGCCGTCAGAAGCAGAGAGATAACGACCGCAACCAGGAATAACACACAAATGGAAAGGCATCTTTAAAAAAGACATTCCGTGTGTGTGCCGCTCTTTTTGTGAATGAAAATGTACTCTTTTAGAATATACTCTCTTATTTTCGCTCTGCCGAAGCACCCAGGGGCGTTCTCTGCACTCCACGGGTGCAGAGGGGGAGAAGTGACTGAAATGCGCTGTAAATCCAGCAGTTTTGAGGTGCGTCTTTGGAGGGAATTGAATTCAGTGCACTGAATACAACCGCTCGGCTCCGAAGAGAAAATCTGAATGAGTGGTTGCATACCAGCTCCTTTTATACCCGTATGTCCGGGGGAGTGGCATGCAAATTCCACTCGCCAATTCCCATTGGCCTTTTTTCAAAAAAGCAGAGGTGTTTGGGGCTCCCAAGAGTGACCCCTAGTGTCACTACATCGACACAACGTTGAGTGAGTGACAGATAGGGAACATTGTTTACAGTGTTGCTTTAGAAGTGGCCTGTTTGGGTATGAGTATACAGTATTTGTATGCTTGTTTGTATGTGTATATATCTTTGGCATCAGCACTTATTATTATGCAGATGCATCACTGCTGTCACACTGCATGATGAAGAGGAGGGTGAAGGTTCAATTTTGTTAATGGAATAAGCAAATACACTGTTATGACAACCAGACGCAATAACACCCTTCATGATCCTGGTGTCAGCTCGAGTCGAGGGCAGTGTGTGTTTGTAATGATGTGCTATTTAAAAAGTGAAAAACACTAGAATTGGTGTTTCAGCAACTGATGCGACTGGCTGCTGGTTGAAGTTGATGTCTGAATGTAAAATTAGGTGATAATGGTTGTTTATATATGTGGACAGAAAGTCTAAACAAAAGTATGAGTAGAATACTTTCATCACTTTGTGTTATAACACTGTGTAATGTGTGCTTTTGCCAGATAAAGTGCTTCTGAAGCCATGTGATGTGTCTGTCTTCTCTTCACTGAGCATTAATGGCCGTCTGTTTGTCTGCCCGAGAGATCAGCTCAACTCTTTGGTGTGTGAGAGGCACTGCACTCACACACATACATTGACATTTTGGCTGGTTGATTGACTGATCTGTTGATTGATTGTTCATTTAGTCTCCACTACCTGAGCAGGAGGGACCATCTGTAGGATCCATGTCTACGTTTGAGCTCATGAGTTCTAAAGATCTGGCTCATCAGATGACCCTCTATGACTGGGAGCTCTTTGACTGTGTACATGAGGTACATACACAGTTCCGCTTTTGTTTTAAAATTCCTCTGAACATGTGTTGTCATTTTAAGTGTTGTCCCTCTACTTTTAAAAATACCTTAAGCAAAGAACACTTTTCTTATCATGAACAGTTATTGATGTTTCATTATATGTTCTTCAGATCAGCGTATTTTTTTCTACTAGAAGTTTTTTTTTTATGAATGCAGATTTCTACTGCAGCTTTATTAAAGGGATACTTCACCCAAAATTTTAATTCTGTCATAATTTACTCAATATAACTTTCTTTCTTCCATGGAACACAATTCTGTTTTAGCATGAGCTGATCTATCACACATTTGGGCGTAAGCATTTCAAGAAGACCACGGCTAATCTGGACCTGTTCCTGCGGCGGTTTAATGAGATCCAGCTGTGGGTCGTGACAGAGGTGTGTTTGTGTCCCACACTCAGCAAACGAGTCCAACTGCTCAAGAAGTTCATCAAGATCGCTGCACAGTGAGACTACATCATCTTATAAAACAGCATGATGTGCACGTGTGTGATGAATCATTTTGTTCACCAGAGGGTTAATGCTGGATGTGTGTACAAATCTTGTTTTATTTGTAGTGTAGTGTAAATGTGTGCTGCAGTAGAGATTGTGAGATGTGTATTAAAGTTTAAAGACATAGTTCACTCAAAAAACACAAAAGGAGACGTTTAGCAGCATGCACACACTGCTCTTGCTCATACAATGAAAGCATACAGTGACCAGGAGGTGTCAAGCTACAAAAAGGACCATAAACATAGTCCATACGACTGGTTCACTGTATTCCAAGTCTTCAGAAGTCATACAGTAACTTTGTGTGGGGAACAGGCCAACATCTTTCCCTCCACGGAAGCTCTTAAAAATCATTTGCGCTTGCACATATTCCGGCATGTCAAGACGTGTGAGGTTTGACATCAATGACACAAACAGTATTGGTTCTTTTGTGTTTTGTAACCAATTGTGACATGATGTGTTTGAATATGTGCAAATGTGATTTTAAGGGGCTACAACGAAAGAGAATTTTCAGTGAATAATGACTTTCAGTCTGTTCGTCATACAAACTTATCATATGGCTTCATAAAACTTGGAATGTAGTGCATAGGTTGTATGAGCTACATTTATGACACTTTTATGGTGCTCTTTCATCATTTTTAGAACTCAACAGCCCCAGTCCCCATTCGCTTTCATTGAATAGAAAAGAGTTGGGCTGGGTGATATGGCTACAGAAACTGTATCTCAGTATTCTTCAGCCTATTGATGATATTTATATATAAATATATATATGAGTATATATATATATCAGTAATATATATTGAATAATATAATCAATAATTATGCATTTGCTCTGAAATGGCTTAAAAGTTTTTTAGTTTTTTTTGTTTTTTTAAATCAAACAGCTTTGAAGCATGATGTTGAAACCTAGTTAAAAATAGTAAAGTCAGTTTTTACACCGTTTTTCACTAAATTAACTTTTTTATATGCACCTATTACAACAACACATAGTTATAAAAAAACATTATTTACCTTTAAAAAATTTGTGAATGAACAGGGTGTGCAAAACAATTTACAAACTTATATTTTGGAACCCATTTAAATATTGTTATAATACTGAATTTTTATTGTGGGACACAGTAAATTGTATTATTATTATATAATACTGAATTATTAATATTATTATTATTTAGGGATTAGATTTATTTTATAAAATAGTAATATATTTCTGTCATATTTACTTCAGCTTGAGCTTTTATTTTGGCAAAAAAAGGAAAGTGAAGTGTGTATTTATCCTCGTGGTGAAAATCCCGGACAAGCCCCCAATAATGTTATGACCCCCTTTTGTGTCTAGGGGTAACAGCGGAATAACATTTAAATAAAAATAAAGATGGAAACTATTTGAGTGCTGGGAAGCAAAGATGGAACCAAGATGTACCAAAAATGTTGAGTTTATTTATACAACATGACTTAAATGGTAAGTGCAATAAAGTGTATAAGAAATATTTACAATATATACAAATCTAAACAAAAAAAGGTTTTAACAAAGACACACTAAGCGAAAGGGGAAAAGGGAAGTGGACGGTGCCAGAGAAAAGAACAAAGCAAAACAAAACACACTCTGTCTCATGTTTATACCTCTAAACTGACTAGAGAAAATAAAGAAAAGAGTCTTCAGCGTCAGCGATGCCTTATCTATACTACCCTAACTATTCGAGAAATAAAAATTACAGAGGGTTGCACTCGCCCCTAAACCTAGTGAATCTATACAAAGTCAAAGAGCCTAAGTGTTGCGCAATGTATGTCACGTGACAGTTCTTGCCTGTCCTCTTTTTCCCATCTATGATAACACAGAGGTTTACACATAACAGGTTTGAAGACATTGGACCACACCACAAGAGACTGGTAACAACAGTAAGTGAACATACAATACCAACACAGCACTATATTAACAAAGTGACAAATGTTAGCAAATTGATAACAATTTGAACAGAGTTGTGAATAGCTATGAGCAGGTGAGCAAAGTGAACTCCATGTTAGCTTTGGCACACTCTTTTATAACGATGTGGTCTACTCTGATTGGCTAGAGTAGGGCGATGGTTAATCAAGATTGACAGGAACCGGGACCAATGACGAGTGTCTGTGAAAATGAATAGAGAGTGAGAAACGGAGAGGAGAGAAACACAAACAGACACATATGCCAGTTCCATGCGTGGACGTAACAGCCGCCATCTCCATTTCTGTGTTACTGTGTCACCTTTTTAGATTTGTATAATAGCTTTTGTTTTCACAATGCATGGGAACCACTCTTGGACTGCTGAAAACAGTGTATCATGAGCCCCGTGTGTGCACACAGATCAGCACGTCGTCTGTTCACTCGGAAGCGCAGACAGATCATGTATTATTTGTCTTTAATCACGGCCTTTTGTGGTTTATAAATCACATATGACCATATTGCAATATTAATGTTATTTTGATTAACTCACGAAGGATCATGAAATTAGTAATGACACGCTCTTTAGGAAACGTAGTGGCCAAATAAAAAGCGCATTAAATCATTGCGATACTCACGTTTTTGCTTTTATTGTCATTGCGATTATATTGTGAATACTCAATATGTCACCTAGTCCTAGAAAAAAGCACCATGAACATTCTACAAAACACCTCCCTTTTGTGTTCCCCTGAAGACAGAAAGTCAAATGGTTTTTGAACGTCATGAGGGTGAGTAAATGATGACAGAATTAAAAATTTTGGGTGAACTATCCCTTTAAGTCAGTATACACATAACTCTCCAGTGTTTTTAGCACAGACTGTGTTTAACTGATTTGTGTGAGTTTGCTCTTCTTTTTTTTTAAGCTGTAAAGAGTTTAAGAATCTGAACTCATTCTTTGCCATTGCCATGGGCCTGGGAAACCCAGCTGTCTGCAGACTCAGTCAAACATGGGAGGTAAGCTGTTTATACTGACACACAGACAATACATACATACCTATTCAGACACACATACACATCATGAAAAAATGTAGTGGCCTGGCAAATGTAACATTGATTCAGATCTCTCAATTTCAATATATTTAAACATTTTGCTCTCTCACAGAAACTGCCCAGCAAGTTCAAGAAGTTTTATGGAGAGTTTGAAAATCTGATGGTGAGTTTAACATGTCGAAGAGTCGGTAGTTCTAACAGGAAGACTTGTGCTTTCATTCAATCAGGCATCTCATCCAATCACAATACAGCCTCCGCTTTATAAGCCTACACTCCTGTCTCTACTGTTCACATACTTCTGTTGTTTTAAGGGGTAAGCTCTGCTCCCCTGCCGTCATTGCCTCTGGCAGGATCTGATGTTCAAGCAAGTATCTGAGTGCTGAACCGTAGGATTACATTCGTAATAATTTAAATCATCCAGAGTCTTTTCTGATAGAAGTGAAAATCCCATGAATTTTCTCTGTAGGCGAATTGATTTTTAACGATAACTTATTAACTTTTAAAGACAGACCTACCTTGAGCTCCGAGGTTGTTAATCAATGGTATATGCTCCTGCTGAAGCAATCAGTCTGTGTTTTTTCAACTTCATTTTTAAAGAATCGTTTTAATATTGAAATATCTGGTGAAGGACTACACTGCCCATGATCCAGCAGAGAAAGATCCACCAATCAGAGAACTGTGGCAAACAAAGTCCACCAAAAGAGCTCTGCAGCGACCACCCACTCCCATGATGCACTGTGAATTTCGCAGTCGGGTCACTCTCACTACACTCTCAAACTGCTTACATTGGCGGCCAAAAGTTTGGAATAATGTACAGATTTTGCTCTTATGGAAAGAAATTGGTACTTTTATTCACCAAAGTGGCATTCAACTGATCACAATGTATAGTCAGGACATTAATAACGTGAAAAATTACTATTACAATTAAAAAAAAAAAAAAAAAGTTCAGAACTCCTTAAACTACTTCAAAGAGTTATCATCAAAAAATCCTCCACGTGCAGCAATGACAGATTTGCAGATCCTTGGCATTCTAGCTGTCAGTTTGTCCAGATACTCAGGTGACATTTCACCCCACACTTCCTGTAGCTCTTGACATAGATGTGACTGTCTTATCGGGTACTTCTCACGCACCTTACAGTCTAGCTGATACCACAAAAGCTCAATGGGGTTAAGATCCATAACACTCTTTTCCAATTATCTGTTGTCCAATGTCTGTGTTTCTTTGCCCACTCTAACCTTTTCTTTTTGTTTATCTGTTTCAAAAGTGGCTTTTTCTTCTGTACATTATTCTAAACTTTTGGCCGCAAGTGTATATATTTGTTGTATTTATATGAATTTTATAGTTCATTCCCTCCGATTGTTTAGATACTTTTTTGCTTCAAATCGAAGTTTGTAATGTTGTGATTCACCTTGGAACTAGTTGGTTTGGTTTATGGCTTATAACTCCTTTATGAAGGATTTTATGAAATCCCTGTTGGAGAAATTAATGGGAAAAATTCTTCCACAACCAAGACAGCTGAAAAAGTGGTTGGGCACTGTAAATCCATTGACCAACCATTTGATATGTTATTCACTTAAAGATTCAGCTATTTTATCTTCTACTGAAAATCAAAGATATCTTCTCTGTCTTTCTCTCATTAGGATCCTTCCAGGAATCACAGAGCATATAGACTAACAATGGCCAAGTTAGAACCACCAATCATCCCTTTCATGCCTTTATTAATTAAAGGTGAGCTTTATGATACTCCAGTAAACATTACAAACCAAGTAAACAAAACTGCAAACCCTTAAAACCCAGCTGTTGTTACAAATGTCATTGCAACTTTGGAGTTAAAGTTAACATTTGGCAATATTGCCAAAGTATTTACAGTATAGTACAGAAATATAGTGTACAGGGTTAGGAGGGTTACTTTTGAAATGTATTCCACTACAGATTACAGAATACATGCTGTAAAATGTAATTTGTAATGATTACTCAAGGTCAGTAACGTATTCTAAATACTTTGGATTACTTCTTCAGCACTGGTAGATTTTTTCACTTGTTTTGACTATAAAAACTCTGCCAGTACAGTAAGACAAAATACACATTCTCTGAAAAACCGAAATATCTTATGCAGTGTTGTTTCTAAAACAAGATCAATCTAACTGATCTTGTTTTAGGGATTTTTAGATATTTTTACAGGAAAACAATAAAAAAGTATTATCAAGAATATTATTTTTGCCCTAATATCAAAGATCTTACTAGAAAAAAAGAAATTATGATCTAATGTGAATTTTCTTGATAAAAATATATGATCGTGTCTGGTAACGGGTTCATGTAAAATGTCTAGAAATAGCATTTTATCTTAGCGTAAAGCTGACAATTTACACAAGGTTTATTTAAATTTCTTCTGCTCCAAACTTACTTCAAACTTACTTCTCTGTGTGCACATATGAATGTAACACATCATAAGAAAGTGTTTCACCGCTGTTCAAATGCACTTTGGATCACATCATTTATATGTATAAATGTTTTCCATCTGAAAGGACTAAATATTAAATGAAACAAATGACAATAAAATGCAAAGTAATCTCTTCAGTAATCAAAATACTTTTTGAATGTAACTGTATTCTAATTACCAATGATTTAAACTGTAACTGTTGTGGAATACAGATTTTATATTTTGTATTTTAAATACGTAATCCCATTACATGTATTCCGTTACTCCCCAACCCTGATACTGTATTACTTATAGAACAAAAATAGATAATATAGAAAATAAATACAAGTGGAATAAATAAAATGAAGGGCGAATACAAGAAAATCTGTTAAAAAATAAACAAATTAAATGAGGTAAGGTGCAAAAATAGAACAAAATTGGAATAAATTAAAATACAAAATATGGTTTAATGTAAAAATTATATATATGCAGTACATACAGACATAGATTACATTACTTGCTAATGCTAACTGAAGATTCTAATGAAAATCAGGAGACAAAAATTATAATTTAAAGGGAACCACACCTTAAAATATACAGATGCTTAAATTGGCTAACCTCATTTTTGCCCTTTCAGACATGACTTTCATACATGAGGGTAACAAGACGTTTATTGAAAGATTGGTGAACTTTGAAAAAATGGTGAGTTTTCTAAGAATCTCTCTCACCACCTCTAACTGTTTAAATGAGACTTGTAGAATGTTTTTTTTTTCCCCTGTTTTCCAGAGAATGATTGCTAATACAGTTAGAATCGTGAGACACTACAGAAGCCAGCCTTTCGGTAAGTCAGTTAATAAGTAAAAATTGTTTTTATATTCTCTAAAGAAAAAAATTATAAATCTGTCATCATTTACTCATTCTCATGTCATTCCAAACTCTAACGAATGTGCTTTTTTCCAACCAATAAGGACTGGGACTTTCTACAGTATCTTAAAAAAAGGGTGGAAAAGCACCATTAAAGTATCGTTTATGATACTTTATCGGTGCTTTTGCACCCTTTGTACTTTATTCCAAGTCTTCTGTAGCAGTAGCTTTGTGTGAGGAACGGACTGACATTTGAGTCATAATGAACAAAGAGCAACAGCAATAGTGCTGCTTGCCTTAGCAAGCACAATAAAATACAGCAAATAGGGGGAATATGGGTAAAGAGGGACAATTAATAGGATAGTTCACCCGAAAATGAATATTATCTCATCATCTACTCACCCTCATGCCATCCCAGATGTGTATGACTTTCCTTCTTCTGCAGAATACAAATGAAGATTTTTAGAAGAATATTTCAGCTCTGTAGGTCCATACAATGTAAGTGGCCAGAACTTCTAAGCTCCAAAAATCACAAAGGCAGCATAAAAATAATCCATACGACTCCAGCGGCTAAATGTATATTCAGAAGCGATATTATATGCGTGGGTGAGAAACAGATCAATATTTAAGTCCTTTTTTTTTCTTTTTTTTAACTATAAATCTCCACTTTCACTTTTAAATTCTTTTTTGTTTTTGCCGATTTGCATTCTTCGTGCATATCACCACCTACTGGGCAAGGAGGAGAATTTATAGTAAAAAAAGAAATTAAATTCTTTGTTAAAAATGTAGACAGTAATTCCAAATTATTTGAAGATATTTTCTATAAAATAATTTTACCTCTACAAAGTAATTTGATCTAATATAGAATAATTTGACCTCTTTACCAATATGCCTCTGGCAAAGTGGGACAGGGTGATACTGGTAAAGTGGGACAGCATGTCAAGTTATCAAAATGGGGGAATTAACTGTCCCACTTTAAAAGAATTGCCTGAAAAAATCTGGCATTTGTCAAAAGAGGGTCTTCAAAGGTTATTTTTCCCAGTATTTGGTATTTCTTAATCCTAAACTTTCTATAAAGGTATAATGTTAAGTTATATGGCATTTGGATTATCATTTAAAGTGCCAGGAGATTGTTCCACTTTCTCATATTCACCCCCTACATTTCATAGTATAGAAACAGCTAATCACTGAACTGATTCAGCTGATTCTCAATAGATTTCCCTATCTTTTGTCATTTGTCAGATCAAGAAGCACCTCAGGTGACCGGTAAGAACCATCAGGACGTGCAGAGGTATGTGCGTCACATAAGTGTGATTGACAACCAGTGCACCTTATCACAGCTCTCTCATCGGTTGGAGCCACCCCGGACCTGAGCTACATTCATACCACTAATGAACAACTATATCAGTGCTGCTTTTCCTCTGCCAGTCAATAAGCTATAGCTTCCTCCCCTGTAGCATATTCACACTACAGATGAACATGCTTCAAACAAGGGCTTTCTGTTGTTCTGGGCTGGTCGTTTGAAAATGTTGCTTTATTTCAGAAGGCAATCATTCTGTAGGATGTTTGGACCTACATTTGTGACTTTTGTTATATTTTGCCACAGTTATGATGTTGCCTCTTTCAAAATGATCTTTTAACAATTTGTCAGCTTTAAACTCTTAAAAAGTGTTTTGATTAAGTCATACAAGTCATTGACTTTTGGAATGACAGGAGGGTGAGTAAATGGTGACAGAATTTTCATTATGGGTTAACCATTCTTTTAAGAAGGACTTTCTGAGCATGTAGAATTTGTTGATCTGAGATCAATAATAACAAAGCATTTTGTTTTTAAATGAGATTTTTTTTAAATGTTGATTATGGAATTTTTAATGTAAATTATATTAAGGTATTTATATAATTATAAGCATGAAGTAAATAGACTAAATACTGACATAAGGATTGCCTGCAAAGTTTATACCTCTGTGTGCATTGTGTAAATAAATTTGCCAGAAGATGCATATGTACTGAAATTGTCAAAGTCTATTTTTTTTTCTTTTCTTTTCTTTTTTTTTTTTTTTTACATAAATTGACCTTTTCGATGTGATGTGTTTAACAATGTGTTGATGACTATTTGATGTCTTTGTCCAACTTTGAGTTTTCATAATTTACAGCTTTAACAAAAATATCCTTTTATAAATACACTACCGGTCAAAAGTTTTTAAACACTTGTCTGAAATGTTTCTCATGATCTTAAAAATCTTTTGATCTGAAGGTGTATGCTTAAGTGTTTGAAATTAGTTTTGTAGACAAAAATATAATTGTGCCACCATATTAATTTATTTCATTACAAAACTAACATTTTGAAATTGATGACTTGGACCAAATAATAAAGAAAAGCAGCCAATAAGTGCCCAACATAGATGGGAACTCCTTCAATACTGTTTAAAAATCATCCCAGGGTGATACCTCAAGAAGCTGGTTGAGAAAATGTCAAGAGTACATGTCTGCAAATTCTAGACAAAGTGTGACTACTTTGAAGATGCTAAAATATAACACAGTTTTGATTTATTTTGGATTTTGTTTAGTCACTACATAATTCCCATAGTTCCATTTATGTTATTCCATAGTTTTGATGACTTTACTATTATTCTAAAATGTGAAAAAAAATTATAATAAAGAATGAGTGTTTCAAAACTTTTGACCCGTAGTATAGGTTCCGCTTAAGCTCTATCAAATGCTCAAAAACTGCACATACTGCCCATATATTGTATTGTATTATATTATATTATATTATATTATATTATATTATATTATATTATATTATATACCAATAATAATAATTATTGTTATTGTTAAGTTGTAAAATATCACATTATAACTTAATATACAGTAAGTTTATATAACATAATATATAACTTAAGTAAAAAATAATTTTATCCTATATGGTTTTGGAGTTAATTCAACTGCTTTGAGTACAGTTGGGATTTTCTTAAGTTATAGCACCCCCTAGCATAAAAAATGTACGTAACTCGGCATGTTATCTAAGAGTCTTCTCTTGTCTATGTGTACAAAGTTTTGTTATGAAAATTGCGCTCACAAGATACAGGCTAATTTTAGGCCACGCCCCAAAATTACTTTGATAACTTTTTGTCAGGAGGGTCTGTAAATGATGTATACCAAGTTTCATGAGAATCGGGGAAATGGCCTAGGACGAGTTCGAAAAAGTAGGTTATCCAAATAAATCAAAAAAAGAAAACTTTTCTTGTGGAAATGGAAATTCAAGTGACCATATGATTTGGGGGCACTGGTGGATTCAGAGAAGCTATAAATTTTTATTGTAGCTTATACATTTCCGGAGTTATTAGCAAAAACACAAATTAGCTAATTATAGCACCACTGTATTGTCGATTGTCACAATTTGATATGCAGCTTTGTGGAGATACCCTGTTTGTGTATAGTAATTTCCATAGACCTCGGCCATTCCCAATACGAGTTATAAGGTGCTGAAATTTGATTGGCCATTGGCAGCCATTTTTGTTAATTTGTCGAACTGATGTTTTAAGAATATGTTTGCATTTGAACTAAAGAAGATGCATATTTAATTTTTACTTTGTCGCTCAAACGGCTGCAAAGTTATCACAGTTTTTTTTAGTTGTAGCGCCCCCTAAGGGTGGACTTGTATGAAACTTTGCTGACATCTAAACGTCCTATTGACTATGTGCACCTATGACTATGAGTTTGGTTTCGTTTGGAGTTTGCATTGAGTAGATATTGATCAATTACTCAAATCGAGTTAAACTGAAGGAATTGCATCGCTAATATCTTCAGAAAGATTTGATGGACCAGAATTCTTTTGAAACATTTTTGTCAGGGGGGTCTGTAGATGATGTATACCAAATTTTGTGCCGTTCAGACTAATGGTCTAGGAGGAGTTTGAAAAAGTAAGTTTTTCAAAAAATTCTAAATGACGGAAAACAATTATAGACAGAAATGAAAACAGAGATACACATTTTTTAGCCCTCTAGCCATTATGGTTGCAGAGATATGAGCCAAAAAGTAAAAGTGTTTATTATAGCACCACCTAGATGGGTGTGCGTTTGTGCGCCTGAGTAGTGGGGGGGATTTGGAACCATCCTGCCAAGTTTGGTGTCTCCACAACTTACAGTCTCTGACGGCCAGATACTTTTAGGGCAACAAAATTTATAAAATAAAATAAGAATAAGAAAAATAAGAAAATGAGTACAAATACAATACGATTCCAGCAGCTTCGCTGCTTGGCCCCCTAAATATAGCTGCAAGCAGCGATTAACGGGGTTCAAGTCTTTAAGGTCATTTAAGCACATATGTAACAGATATCAAGTATTAATTAGACAGTCTGTTAACACCTAAAACAATGATAAAGCATAGGTGAATTATGGACCGGGCCAGCGGGGCCAGTGCTCTGGGGCCCTTGACTACCAGGGGCCCGGGGGAGCCCAGGGGCTGCAAGGTCTCATGGCCCATCAACTTTGAAAACAAATATTTGTATATGCTTAAATATGTGGGCCCTACAGTTTATACAATGCCCCCTCGACAGGGCCCTGTGACTATGATGGGCCCCAGTCCTCTTATAGGACCCTTTTGCCTGCCTGTTTCTAATTACATTTTTTGAGCAGCTCTTTAATCTTATAATGCCAACTGGTGAAAATTGCCATGCTCTTCTGGAAATAGAACACCTTGTAAAATAATTGCCAAAATAGCTACCTTCATATTTTAATGCTCTCATCTTTTTTAAGTGAAACCTTTGCTGATTTTGATAAAGTAAAATTAACAATAACGTTTATATTTTTACTGATATTTCAGAAAAATATTTATTGAATTCAAGCAACATGTGCTTTAAATTTCATTATTTGATAGAAAAATAGTTTTAAACAGGTTTAAAAAATATAATTTTCTGACTATTATTTCATATGTTAGGCTTTATATGGTTAAGCTTTATTTCTTGTATAAAAGTGCTGTCGAACAAAAACATTTATTATACTTTTCATGGCTACAACTGCATGTTTGCCCGACATTGCAAAAAATAACTTGGCTGAGGTGGTTGGGAAAAAGAAAATATTGATATTTTACTGTGTGGTTCAAAAGTATTGATTAAACTACAACGTTGGTCTGACAAAACCTTGTCTGAAAGTTTCAAATAGTTTTAAATGTTTGGAGTTAGAAATTTTTACAGGTTTAACAGTAAGAAACAAATAAAGAAATAAAGAAAAAAAGAAGAGAGCACTTTAAAGCAGATTAAAGGTGCTGTAAGTGATTTTTTTCATGGAAATTATGCAAAGAAAGTTCCTACTCCCTTAAAAATATTTATGAAATAAAAGAAAATTGGCCCCGGGGCCCTTGCTAGTCATAATTTGCCCCTGTGATGAAGTGCCTTCATTTTCAGAAACATCAGGTTAGGAAGCACAAAGATATGGTATTTTTTACATTCCTGACTGTTACAGCGCCACCAAGAGGCATAGGTGGGCAATTTTTTTCATGTGTCCTCAGACTGACCTCCTACATAAATATTTGATATTTGATGATGATACCTCATTCCGTTCAAGAGTTCTGACCATTTAAGAAAAAGTGGCCACGCCCACTCCATACGTTTTGGCGTATTGTTGCAATGATGCATGGAAAGTTCCAACTTTTTTGATAATTATTGATATTGGGACTCCAGATAATCTATCTGCAATGGTCTTGTTTCTATCAGGCAAACGGCCAAGGACTAGTTCAAAAAAGTAGTTTTTTTAAATAATCTCAAATATTTAATGGACGATTTGATTCACACCAGTGGTTCTTGAGGCAAAGTTGTTTAGAATGAGGAGATCTATATTACATTAAGAACAACATGTTTCTTTGTGAAACACAGAGGTCAATATAATGATTTGCACGCATGTAAAACGTGATAGCGCCTCCTGGTGGCCAATGTTTTCAAATTTTGCACAGACCTCTTGGGCCAAGGGACTAATACGCCTACCAGGTTTCATTCCGATCAGCTTTATTTAACCCTATTTAAAAGCTGCTGAGAGCTGATTGGTCAGTGGCAGCCATGCTTTTCAAGATATGCGACTGTCCTCATAGGCCTTGGACAAAGACACTGCATTCAAAATTTCAAGTCGATCAGATCGACAGTTCCATAGTTAGAGCCATTTTGACATTTTTTATTATTATAGCTCCACCAATTTTTTTTTTGTATGTCCTTAGAATGAGCCCATACATAAATGTGCCACATTTGGTGACAATATCTCATTCATAGAGTTATATGAGTTATAACCATTTTAGTAAAAGAGGCCACACCCACTACGTACGTTTTGTCTTACTGTTTGGCGATGAATACAATTTTTTAATAACTTTTCATATTGGGACTCTGCTGAATCTTTCTGCACTGGTTTGTTTCCAATCCTAAATTGGCCAGAGCTTAAAATGATCATAGGAATTACAGTAAAAAATAATTTTGTTTCTAGCCCTTATGGTTCAAGAGTTATGGTCAAAAATTTGGTATTTTTTTTCGCTATAGTTCACTATAACACCACCCATGGGCCAATCGGACTGATTCCATATTTCAAGTCTCTAGGCCTTACTGTTTGGTCTGCATGATCAGTTTTATAGCAGAAAAATTACAAAAAATAGGGTTTCTAGCCCTTCGGGCTTGAACCCCTAAAAATCAGTACAAATACAATAGGGTTCCAGCAGCTTCGCTGCTTGGTCCCCTAAATATTGCTGCACACAGTAATTACCGGGGTTCAAGCCGCATAGGGCCTTTAAGTGCATGTGCTAAAACATTTTAAGAATTATTCTGATAGGAGGCCTGGGTAGCTCAGCGAGTATTAACACTGACTACCAGACCTGGAGTCGCAAGTTCGAATTCAGGGTGTGCTGAGTGATTCCAGTCAGGTCTCCTAAGCAACCAAATTGGCCCGGTTGCTATGGAGGGTAGAGTCACATGGGGTAACCTCCTCGTTGTCACGATTAGGGGTTCTTGCTCTCAATGGGTCTCTCCATTGCTCTCTTGCTCTCTCATGGTAAGTTGTGTGTGGATCGCGGAGAGTAGCATGAGCCTCCCGTGCTGTGAGTCTCCGTGGTGTCATGCACAACGAGTCATATGATAAGATGCGTGGATTGACTGTCTCAGAAGCGGAGGCAACTGAGACTTGTCCTCCGCCACCTGGATTGAGGTGAGTAACCGCGCCACCACGGGGACCTACTAGTAATGGGAATTGGGAATTCCAAATTGGGAGAAAAGGGGATTTAAAAAAAGGAATTATTCTGATAGCCTGTAAGCACTTAAAATAGAGATAAAGCAATATAATTTTCAGCAATCTCAGGTTAATAACGATAGAGATATAATGTTTTTAACATGTCTGACTGTCATAGCACAACCTATTGTCTGAAACACCAAATTGTGCTTGCTTCTTTGGAATCACGTTTCATTTGTGTACTAAATTTGATTCCAATCGGATCCTTTGTTTAGGAGTTATTGGCTTTTGGGTAAACTAAGCAACACCCATCTGTTTAAATTTCCCTATTATAGCCATTCCAAATAAAAAAGATCTAGGTTTTTTTCACCCCACTTGCCACTCCAACTCAGACCCCGCTCGTGTCCTGGAGATGGTGCGCAACGGCTTAACCAGTCCGTGTCGCGCATGGTCCATAACAATGTTCCATCTGTGTCTGTCAGGCTTTGCCTCAGTGCACAAGTTCCAGAGTTTTGTGAAAATATCTCATACCGTTCAAGAGTTAAAGGCATTTGTCTTGTTGATGAGAGAGGTCAACAGAGAATGACCAGACTGGTTCGAACTGACAAAGTCTACGGTAACTCAGATAACCGCTCTGTACAATTGTGGTGAGAAGAATATCATCTCAGAATGCTATTATGAGATGCGGGTTGGCGCTGTTGTGGCGGCACGAATACCTACACAATATTAAGCAGGTGGTTTTAATGTTGTGGCTGTGGGTGTATATGTAAGTATTGCTATGGATATACTGCATATATATTTTTTAGAATTCTATTTTTAATTATTTAGATACTTAAAGGTTTATTTTAATGAAATAATTATAACACCATTTAATAATAATAATTGTTGTTGTTTTTTGTTATACAAAAACAATGGTACCAGTAATAATTGTTATTGTTAAGTTATAACAATAACATTATAATGTAATATAATATAACTTAATATATATATATATATATATATATTTGTTTGGACTGAAGCTTAATCATAATCAAATTATAATAAATTATATTATATTATAATATGTTTTTGTTATTTCATTATATTTCTTTTTACTAACATATATATTTTTAAGAATTCTATTCTTAATTATTTTGAGATTTAAAGATCAAATTATGAATAATACATAATTATAATTTAATAATAATAATAATAATAAAGTTATAACAATATAGCTTTATAACTTAATATAACATTAAATATAACTTAAAATATAATTTAATTCCAAATATGGTATATATTTTGGACTGAAGCTTAATCGTGTGCTTGTAATAAGTCACTTTATATATGTTACTAACATTGTTATGAATATACTGTATATTTTTTAGAATTTTATTTTTAATTTTTTAGAGACTTAAAGGTTTGTTTTAAAGAAATACACAATAATAATGCCATTTAATAATAATATTAATAATTGTTGTTGTTGTTTTGTTATATAAAAATAATAATAGTAATAATTGTTGACATAATGTAATATAATATAACTTAATATACAACTTAAATTGTAATCGAATTATTTTCTGTTCTATTCTATTCTATCATATTATGTCATGTTATTTATTACTAACATAATTACTGTATGAATACAATATATCTTTAAGAACAAATTTTATTAGATAATTATAACCCCATTTAATAATAATAATAAAAATATTATTAATAATAATCATTTGAAGGCCCTGGGTAGCTCAGCAAGTAAAGACGCTGACTACCACACCTGGAGTTGCAAGTTTGAATCCAGGGCGTGCTGAGTGACTCCAGTCAGATCTCCTAAGCAACCAAATTGGCCCGGTTGCTAGGGTGGGTAGAGTCACATGGGGTAACCTCCTCATGGTCGCTATAATGTGGTTCTCGCTCTCGGTTGGGTTTGTGGTGAGTTGTGCGTGGATGCCGTGGAGAATAGTGTGAAGCCGCCACACGGGCTATGTCTCCACGGTAACGTGCTCAACAAGCCACGTGATAAGATGCGCGGATTGACGTTCTCAGATGTGGAGGCAACTCCACCACCCAGATTGAGGCGAGTCACTAAGCCACCACGAGGACCTAGAGCATGTTCGGAACTGGGCATTCCAAATTGGGGAGAAAAGGGGAGAGAAAAATAAAAATAAATAAGTAATAATCATTTTTGTTTTCTTGTTTGAGTTATACAAAAAAACAGTAATAACAGTAATTATTATAAATAAGCTAAGGTACAACAATATAGCTTTATAACTTAACATTATATATAACTTAATATATAATTTACCCTTGTGCGACCTTCGGGACATTTTTGTCTTTTTCATTTTTGTTTTTTTGGATCATTTTGATGGTTACACTAAAGGGCATACATTTTGCCAAAGGTGTGTATTTTTTGGGGAATTTTGATATTTCAACCTCAGTTCCTAAAATACATCTATAATACATCTGTAATACACCGTGTACACAAAATAGTTACACCCATGACCTTAAGGACAAAAATGTCCTCATTGAAACCCATTAAAACTACAGTATTTGATCCCAGTGCCATTGAAGCATAAAATCATGAATTCTATGATATTATGCTTTCATTCATCGTTATATTTTCCACCAGACGGTGACATTTTTCTCATGTTTAGCCTATGGAGCAAATACATGCTTTTTTCCTATTTTCTGTTTGCTGTATTATAGAGCACTGCAGGCCAGTTGAATAAGTGATGCAGCTAAAATTGTGTGGGTGTGTTGTTATTGATGTCAGAGTGTGTTTTGTATGTGTGTATTGAGAAATGTGTGCTTGTGTGTAAAAAAAAAAAAAAACAACAGTGGCATTATGTAAGCAAACTGGCATTTACGTAAGGGGTTAAAATCATGGAAATGAATGAATATGTGGTAGTTATGATCAGTACTGATGTTTGTTAAAAAAGTCAGTGAAAGTGGAAAATAATATTAATATATAATATTTTTATGGCAGTTTTTTGACATGGACATTTTTGACCTCTAAGTTCCTGAGAGTTTTTTGTTTTTTGTTTTTTTAAATCTGACACTGCACAAAAAATAGTTATTGCTAATTATTGACATATTACAGACTGTGATAATCCAAAAAAAAAAAAAAAAAAAAAAAATCCCCTTAGCATTTAGTATTTGAAAAAAAATACATAAATAATAATAATAATATTATTATTATTTTTTTTAAATAAAAAACAACAGTGGCATTATATAAACAAACGGGAATTTAAAGGGTTAAAATCCTGAAAATGAATGAATATTTGGTAGTTATGATCAGGATTGATGTTTGTTAAAAAAATGTACTCACTGAAAGTGGAAAATTATATTAATATATCATAATATTATTATGGCAGTTTTTTGACGCAGACATTTTTGTCCTCTAAGGACCTCTGAGTAACTTTGTTAAATTGACGCACAAGGGTTAATTAGTTATATATACAATATATATTTAGGACTGCAGCTTAATCGTTTGCACGAATTATAACTTTCAAAATCTGTACATTCGGGTGTCTGTCCGCAACAGGTTTAAAGTTGTGTTTGCACACGTCCGGCAGGCGGCGCTGTTTCTTTCTGTTTCTGCAGCGTCAGTACGGCGCGGGCTGTGTCTATGTGTGTTTACAGCTAAGATCAGGACGAATTGAGCGTACACTAGAAATATCTGACACCGAGTCACAAGCTTACTGCAAGATCTTCATGATTGCCGTCCTTTTGTCTCGGGAAAACTGACAGCGGAACACAGGAGCGGGTATGTGTGCTGTGTGTAATGTTGTTACATTGATTGTAATAATAACACTATTACTGTATCCACAAAGACAGTGTGATAGTGTAAGTGCTCGTGTATCAGTGGATCTGATGGGATCTGCCTGGACCTGCTCCCGATCATCTCATTCCAAACAGGGAATGCTTGGGATTGCATACTCCCAGTAATGGTCATTTATTATTGAATTGTTGCAGCATTGAATTTCTAAAGCTTTAAAGTCTGACAAATTAAAGCACGTGTGGTTTAAACAGCCAGGGTTATATTTGCACGTTGTATGCTCGCTGTAATATTGTATACTGTTTATATTTTATACGTTACATTGAATTGTTTTTGTGAAGATGCATCCTGTTTCAACTTAGCCAACTGATTTGACCCTGTCAAACTTCACCACTTAAAATGTGATACATTCTGTATAACAAGTGCATGCCGGTACCATAGTGTACAGTGATGGTATTACATGGTAATACAGTGATACTTTGACATACAGGGGTACTGTTTTCATTACCTTGTTAATGTTCCAATGTTTTACAAGATATGTATGGTATTTCAAAGAATACCATGGTACAGTACATGTCCAGAATACAATTTTTACCATTGTATGTTTTTAGTGATAGCTAAAAATGAGGTAGCGCTCATTTGGAGCTTTCAATTCATGTAAAGTGTATCTTTGATGAGGATAGGCCTAATAATATGTACTTACATTGTAGTTATAATGTAATAATGCTTTAATATGTATTACCAAGCAAATAGGGCACCAGAAATAAAGTGAAATGGATCTGTTTCAGTGATTTCATGTTAATGAGGTTTTAGTTGATGAGTTGTTTTCATCAAAGAGCTAAAACTCGCCCTCTTGTCTACTGTATGCTGCATTATGTAGGGGACATGTGTGAATACACAGGCCTTTACTCTCACATGAATGAGAAAAATCCCTGTTATTCAGTGTAGAGGCCATGTGTTGAGATATGAATGGAGGAATGCTGCTGTCATATTATTTGTTAAGAATAAAAGGAGGAAATACACTGAAAATCAGATGGCCTATCAGAAAAGAATTCAGTGGCCAAAAACAATATTTGGACACTGAAGTCACACTTGTACACTGAAAACCCTAATAAGTTGACTCGTTCCTTTAATTGAATTGAGTTAGGCGTCTCCATAACTTGTCAAATTAAGTTCACTTAACTTGGTGTTCATATATAGAATGAACTAAATTTAAGTTAATGTAACTAGATGCAAGTAAACGTAAGACAGATTTGCAATTTAAATGTTGTTTCCACTGTTTTTTAATCATTTTAATTGAATTGATAAAATGTTAGATCAAACAATAGAACAGCTCAAATATATAACTGATTCTAGATCAATCATTAAATGAACTTTTTTCTCCAAGCACTCTTTTCAAGCAAAACAAGCTACTGTAGCACGAATCGGTTTGGACTGCACTAAAGCCGCGGCGTCCCTCTGTGAGAATTGAGCTAAACCCGCTGAGCACCACAGCAGCCCAGCACAGTCCTCTAAAAAAACATAATTACACTGCCGAATTTCATGAACAATACTGTACAAGAGCTACAATTTCCTCTAATGCAGAATGCCCCTGTGTCTGTTTTAACAAGAGGAGTTTATAAGCATCTCATAACGCTGATGTTCTGTGATGTTTGCCTGTAAACAAACATCAATTTTGATTTTGTTGATTTATAAACCAAGTTTTTATTGATGTTCACCATCACACTTTCAAGACTAAAATAGAATATTACAGTAGTGAATTTATAATGCGAGTTCTATTCAAAAGTCTTAGGCATATAAGATGTTTCACAAAAGCATTTGTCTTAAGATGGTTATATATATCATCTGCTTTAGTGTATCAATAGGAAATATAAATGTTAGACTGCCAAACTTTACTTTTGCAAATAGAAAAGATCAGAATAGAAGAACAGGGAGCCCTGCAACAGATGTCATGGCCCCCACAGAGCCCCCCACTGAGCATCGTGTCAGTCTGAGATTACATATAGAGACAGAAGCAATTGAGACAGCCTAAATAAATAAAAGAACTGTGGTGAATTCTCCAAGAAGCTTGGAACATCCTATCTGCCAACAACCAAGAAAAACTGTGTCCAGGTGTACCTAGGAGTATTGGTGCTGTTTTAAAGGCAAAGGTGGTCACACCAAATATTGATTTGGCCTTGAGACCTGCTCTAGGGGAACACCTGCCCATTGAAACACCAGGTCCGACCAAGGGCTGAAAGTCTTACGGCACTGTGGCGTGAGGGTCACATGCCAGGTGCCGTGGCGTGATGGTCACATGCCGGGTGCCGTGGCGCCATTCCTACCTCGGGACTCGAGTCTGTAGCCAGTGCTGAAGCAGTCTCATATGCATCAACCCGAGGGGGAGAACCGCCACCGAGGATGCCATATGCCCCAGGAGCCTCTGAAATTGTTTCACTGGCACTGCTACCTTCTGCCTGAAGGTCTTCAGGCAGGTCAGTGCTGACTGAGCACATTCGGTCATAAAATGGGCCCTAAGAGTGACCGAGTCCAACTCCATACCGAGAAAAGTGATGCTCTGCACAGGGAGAGCTTGCTCTTCTCCCAGTTGACCTGAAGCCCGAGTCGGTCAAGGTGCTGAAGCACAAGGTCCCTGTGCGCACACAATAGATCTCACGAGTGAGCTAGGATTAGCCAGTTGTCGAGATAATTGAGAATGCAAATTCCATTCTCCCTCAGCGGGGCCAGGGCAGCCTCTGCAACCTTGGTAAAGACACGAGGAGACAGGGACAGACCAAAGGGGAGGACCTTGTACTGGTATGCTCGTCCCTCGAAGGCAAACCGAAGAAAGGGTCTGTGTTGGGGAAGGATCGATACGTGAATGTACACATCCTTCAGGTCGATGGCCGCGAACCAATTCTGATGTCGTACTGATCAGGATGCGCTTCTGCATTAACATCCTGAACGGAAGCCTGTGTAAGGCCTTGTTCAGGGCACGCAGGTCCAAGATTGGGCACGACCCTCCCCCTCTCTTGGGCAAGATAAAATAAGGGCTGTAGAAGCCCATGCGCAACTCGGCTACGGGTACAGGCTCTATTGCTCCATTCACCAGAAGGGTGGCAACTTCTGCCCGGAGGACGGAGGCACCATCGCCCTGCACCGTAGTGGAGAGGATGCCATTGAACCGGGGCAAGCGTTTGGCGAACTGGATCGCGTAGCCGAGGCTAATCGTCCTGACGAGCCACCGCGAGGGGCTGGAGAGCTCTAACCAGGCCTTCAGTCTCCGTGACAGCGGCACCAAGGGGATGACTGGACTTACCGTGCCCGGGCAGGGTGGTTTGCGGCAAGTCAGAGGAGGCGCCCCACCTGGAAGACAGCCAGGGGGGACGTGCTGCCCCTGCAAGCCCACAACAGTGGCCTGTGACTGGGGCGGACGAGCGGCCCCAGAGACCAGCACGTTTACCTGTTTGCCAGCTGTCTCTCGATGGAGAACAAGGGAACAGGAAGTACTTGCATTCGCCTGATTGACGGGAAAGACTTCCAGTGCCTGCAGTTGCGAGTGCGCTGGCCCAGGGAATGAGGAAACTGCTCTTTTATTGACCATGTGGGTTCCGAGGCCCAGAGGGCACTCGGCGATGTTATACTCACCACGCGCTGGCCCAGGGGCGATGATGGGGCTGGAGAGATGCCCCGGGTCAGACTGGTGAGGAGTAGTCACCTCATCCCTGGGTGGGCCATGTCAAGCCCGCCTCAAAGCCCATCTGGGGTTCTTGGGGGCCGGCTGACGGGCAGGTGGAGCTGACTTCCCGTGGGAGGATCTTTTTCTCTGAGGCCGGCGTGCGGGCTCCGATGGTACAGGAGCTGGGGCCGGCACCACAGGGGAATGGTTCTGGTGAGAAGCAGACAGAATGCAGGACCTCGGTGGCCTGAAGGCGGCCGGGTCGCGCCATGGCAGGATGTGTTTAATTGCCTTGGTCTGCTTCCTCACCGTCGAGAACTGATGGGTGAAATCCTCAACGGTGTCACCAAAAAGCCCCCCTTGGGAGATGGCCACATCAAGAAAGCGGACTTTCTCGGCATCTCGCATCTCCACAAGGTTGAGCCACAGGTGCCGCTCTTGGACCACAAGCGTGGACATCGTCTGGCCCAGGGCTTTGTCGCATGTAAGGCGAGGTCGGTCACAGTGCGATGTTCCTGCAACAGCCCTGGGTCGGTCCTACCCTCGTGCAGATCTTTTAGCGCCTTGGCCTGGTGGACCTGCAGGATGGCCATGGCGTGCAAGGCGGAAGCGGCCTGACCCGTGGCCTTGCAAGCCTTCATCATTAAAAAGGAAGAGAACTTACAGGCCTTGGAAGGGAGCCTTGGTCGGTTGTGCCAGGTGGCTGCGCCTTGTGGGCATAAACGCACTGCTATGGCATACTCTACCTGGGGGAGCTCGACATATCCCTTAGCTGCTCCGCTGTCGAGGGTAGTCAGAGTGGATGAGCCCGTGAAGCGTGTACGGGCAGTAAAAGGTGCCTTCCACGACTTCGTTAGCTCCTCGTGCACTTCCGGGAAGAAAGGCACCGGGGCGGGGTGTGGCCGTGAGTCGTGCTCCAAGCCCAGGAACCAATCATCCAGCCGCGAACGCGTGGGTGGGAGCTCAGAAGATTCATCCACTTCCGATAGCAGAAGCCCACCCTCCGATGCCGTGACTGAAAGCTCATCCTTGTCGCGAGCCGCAAATGACACAATAAACCTGCCGTGAGGCAGACCGCCTGCATTGCTCGACAGCTCGTCCAGACAGAACAAGCGTGCTGGGGGATGGGAGGTCTGTGGGGGCTGAGCCGGCGGAAACGCTCCCATGTCCACATCCAGATCGCCTGAGGTGCTTGCTGACCCGGCTGGCTGAGCTTCAGCCCAGGACGGACCAGGTTGGGGAGCAGCCGTGGTGGCTCTTTGCTTCACGAAGAAGGAAGTGAGCCGTGACTGCAACGTTCTCATGGGCATGTTCTCGCAATGAGAACACAACCCTTCCACGAAAGCCGCCTCGGCGTGCTGGCGACCCAGACACTCGAGGCAGATTTCATGGGTATCCAGAGGGGAGAGATAATGGCCACATCCAGTAGCGTGAACGCGGAAGGACATCTTTAAAAAGACGCCAAGCATTTGCGTGAGATCTTTTAGAAGGAAAATGTACTCTTTCTCGAATATACTCTTTTAGCACCTGCAGACTCAGGCTGCCGAAGCACCTAGGGGAAGCACAGCACTCAACTGTGCGAGGGTGACCAATAATATATGCCGTAAAAATCCAGCAGCGTAGCAAGAGGTGAGAGGACGAACACACACACACACATGCATTCGGCTCCGAAGAAAAAATCAGAATGAGTGATGCACGCCATCTCCTTTTATACCCATATGTCCGGGGCGGAGAGTGGCATGCTAATTCCACTCGGCAATTTTCATTGGCCTTTTCTATTTTAAGCAAAGGTGATTGGGGCTCTCAAGATCGAACCCCTAGTGTCACTACATCGACACAACATCGAGTGAGTGACAGACAGGGAACAGTGATATCATTCACATACACACACATTGAGCCAAACATTACATTCACACTAGTCTGTGAGAATTTAGTTAAATTTTTTAGTGTCAGTGAGTCCATTCTGTCTGACAGCTAGTGGTGTGTGTGTGTGTGTGTGTGTGTGTGTGGTGATTGCATTAGAAGTGAACATATCTCTCAGTGACTTATCAAATCACAACATATCTCCTCTGAGGAGCTTCATCCCTGATTCTCCTCTCATCCTTTTCTCTTCTTTCTTCAGGACAGAAGTGTGTTTGAAAGTGGCAGTATGTAATGGCATCTCTGGGTGCCTCCTTTGTGCAAATCAAATTCAGTGACATCCTCTTCTACAAAAACTGTGGCGGTGGGAGTTTTAGGAGTGTGTATCATGCCCGCTGGCTTTCCCAGGACAAAGAGGTGGCAGTGAAAAAGCTTCTAAAGATTGAGAAAGAGGTGGGAGACACAGTCATACACATGCTTTAATTGTCAGTGTGATAATAATTTTAATTGCTGCTCTGTGTGACGACTCAGATTATGCCCCACTTCATCTACTCTCACACAGTGTCTTTTGTGAAATGAAATTCAGAGACTGTGTCTTTAAGAGAAAATTGTCACACAATTAAGTCATATTAGTTTCAGCTGAGTGCAGTGTTTGTCTTTAGGGTGAAGTGTATTAACTTTTAAGTGCTACATTCATTGTTTTCTTTGTTCTTTACATAGTGATTTTAGTGCATAATGGATTTGGTTGTGTTTGGGTTTGTACTGTTTGAATTAGTTTTATAACATTTATCTTTAAAGTTATAGTTGGATGGAGGGGTTAACTGATCAAAATTCTGTAAAATCATGCAAAAGAATCATCAGCAAGTCCATATACTTCACATTATAGGAACATGTCCTTGTTCTTATATGGAAAGCCATATAAGTGTTTTAAGAAGTATGCAAATAAATTTTAGCAGCCTTATTAGAAATATTTTTTGATAATTTCTTTGTTTTTTCTCTGAAGCCAACGAAATATTATCCAATTTTATGGAGCGATTCTGGAAGCACCCAACTATGGAATTGTTACAGTTCAGTACAACATGCATCTCCCTCTAGCTTTCTACTCGTCTCTGAATCACAATCATTTATTAATCCTGTCACTGGCTCATTGACGTCAAACCAGTTTTGTTTGCTATCAGTTTATTATAAACAATTATCACATGGAATACACAGAATTCTGGAATACTCATTGTTCATTGGTCAATCGTGGCATCTAGCGGTCTGATATTTCTAAATAACGACCACACATCCGGGTGGTTAATTGACAACACTGTGTGTGGTCTCGGGGAAGCAAACCGGTCCACCTTGGCTTCCCCAAATACCTCTCAAATCCTCAGAACTCTCTGAGGTTGAAGTCTCCACTCACCCTGACTAATTCCCTGACGGTAGAGCAACATCCACTCCACAGTTCGATGTGCACTGCACGTATCGACAGAAGATGCTTCTCCCACCAGAGATGAAGCACAAAGGCACAGCAAACTCAACATTGGCTGCGACCACACTCCCCCCTTGGTTTATGTATGCCACCACTGCAGGATTGTCTGTCCGGATCAGTACGTGAAAGCACTGCACGACTGACCAACAAGCTCTTAGAGCTAGGAAGACAGCAAACAGTTTAAGGTGATTTATGTGCCACCATCCTTCTTGGTGACCAGAAAATAATGGCTATTACAGCCTTTCTGTGCGTCAAACGCTGGTATTTGTTTCTATCGCATCCTCGGTGAGGAGACTTTGTATCTCTGAGACCAATACAGGTGCGTCCTGCATCGTCACGGTGGAGGACAGAACGGCATTGAAGCGAGGCGGCCGCCTTGCGAAATGAAGCATGTAGTTGTGTTCGACTGTGTACAGTAGCCAATTGGTAATACCTGAAAGGCCGCGCCTCCACATAGCAAGCCAGGGGACACAGGGGATTGCCTGTACAACAGCGGTCATGCAGTATAACTGAGTTCAGACTGGGAACTGGAAAAAAGCATATTTTTGAGCTTATACGTACTTGAGCCTCAAACAGTTGCAACGAGTTCTGACAACTTTATTGGACTTTGACAGACATTTGGCATGGAGTCAACAACAGTTCAGTCATGCCAACTCTCGGAAAGATTTAGCATGTGAACGTGGGTATGACATAGGATAGGATATTGGTCTTGGCGGACTAGATCTGCTATGCTGCTGCTGCTGCTGTAGAGCAAGTACGGAGAGTTGCTACTGCTAGAAAAACACATACATACCGAGTTAGCATGTGGACATGCTGCTGCTGCTGCACAATGAGACAAAACGCAAGACATGCTGCATTGAGCATGTGTAACATGCTGCTGCACAAATAGACATAAAAAAATCCCCCAACAAAGCAGGGAAGCTGCACAAATGCATAACACATAAACACAAACCCCCCAACCAAGCAGATATGTCGCCAAGACATATGTACTGCTGCTGCTCCGAAGAGCCATGTGCACCAAGTGTATGCTAGCTAGGGATGTGTGAAATGGTGGAAATGGTGTAACACTCCTGAAACAAAATTTCCATGTGTCCATCGACCTGCTTTTATGAATAGCTTAAACACTAGTGACCTAACTCATAATGTGTACTTTAGCTAGGAAAGCTCAAAGATTATTTAACTAGTGACTTAAACTAGCTATGTGTGAATTTATTAAATCTAATGACCTAAGATAGCGATGTGTGCCAGCCAGATTTGGCTAAGGTTTACCTTATTAAGACATGCCTCTATGTGTCATGGCCAAAGCTGACCTTACTGTGCAAGATGATAGAAAAAAGCCCCAGAACAACCTGAGCAAATATAATTTGAATCATATGAATTAATGCATTTACCCAGCCTAAAGGGATTATGAAAACAAATTAAGCCCATTCACGCAGCACAAAACTGTGCTGTCCTGAGAAAACTGTATTACCTGAACAAATTGTATTTTCAGAGAAAAAACTCACAGCGTGCTACAGAGAAACCAGTTTAACTGCAAAATTGAGCCATTTAAATTAAACACAAGGAGAGAGATGCAAGATGATTGGCTACCTGATAACTAGGTAGCCAATTGTGAGCCGATTGGCCTAACATGTCACATGTGAGCAAGCCGATTGGCTAAAAGATAACAAGTCAAAAAACCTATCAGCTTAGTGATTGGCTGAAATTTGGTCATTAAAAACAGTAACAGTGTTGTGAACATATTCTTGATCCCGGCAGACAATGGCGGGGAGAGCGAGAAAAACTCTGTGGGAGCACGGAGAAGTGGTCAGTGCATTCTTTGGAGCCGGAGTAGACATTTCTGTGGGCTCTGGGCCCTGCTTCATGGTACTTGAACCATCAGGAACGCTTGCCTTGCGCAGATGGAGGTTTTCGGCTTTGGTCAAGGCTGCTGGAGCCTGACCACTGGCTCAGTCCCCACTTTCTGGGGAGCTGACTGGGCAGGAGCACTAAGCTTAGCAGGGCGTTGCCCTGAGGAAGAGCACGAGAGAGCCTGCTGCAACACAAAAGCACCTCACCTTGGCAAAAGCTTTTTAGCTTTTAGGAACCGCTCAGTGAAGGCACTCATAGCATCACTGAAGAGGCCCTGCTGCGACACTAGAGCATCAAGCCAAACAGCCTTGTCCTTATCATGAATCTCTGCCAGATTGAGCCAGAGATGAAGCTTTATGGACACCAGGCTACCGATAGACCAGCCAATGGCTTGGGCGGTGATCTTAGTAGCCCAGAGCACCAGATCAGTGGCACAACACAGCTCCTTAAAAGATTCGGGCTCTGGCCCGGTCTCATCCATGTCTTAAAGCAGGTCTTGCCTATGAGCGAAGATGTGAGCTGACATGGCTTGGATGGGCGCACCTGCCTGTTCAACTGGGGGATCTCAGTATAACACCTTTGCATGGCACGGTCAAGCAGCACCAGGCGGCGTGACTCAGAGTCGTACCATCAGAGATTTTTGGATGGAATTCCTCCCCATAGTGGGGAAATACAAACAAACTCATCAGCTGAGTGAGACAGGACCTCACCTTCAGATGCTGCGGGCGATATAGCAGCTCCGTTGTCATCAAAATCACCAAAACATGATCGCACCATGTGCCTATTGTGGGGCACAGATATTCACTGGTGAATTCAATGGGCGAAGATGCCTGTAGTGCAGCCGGGGAGGCATGAAAGGCTTGCTCAGGCAACAAGTCCTCTTCAAACTCTCCGCACTCGATATTTTGTCCTTGTGCGCCTCCCTCATGCAGTCAGTCGGGATCCGCAGAAGGAGAATGCTGGGAGGGAAAGGGACCGACATCGTCCTTCAGAAAGTGGGCGAGCCGCGAGCAAAGCATCTTGAGTTTCATGCATTCACAATGGACACAATTAGTCTCAAAGTGTGCCGCTTCCATGTGGACTTAACAGAGGAACATAACACTCACAAGGAAAACATTTGCCATCTTGAAAAAGACGTTGTTAAACAAAGGGCTCTTATATGTGCTTTAAACTGCAATAAAACACACAACAACAATCACAATATCATTGACATTGCAAATGCAGAAGTGATAAAGGAAACGCTGTTTGTCGAAACACAAGCAGGGAGATAGTAGTAATCCACTCACTGTTCAGGTGTGCAGTTTCAAAGACAAAGAAAATAATCTGGTGTTCAGAGCACAAGAGATGTTTTTGCGACCCTGAAGAGAAAACTTAGATGAAATGGCGCTGTGCTCTGGTTTATATGTCCTCAATGATACGTGCATCATGGGCGGAGCATCAAGCACCATCTGCCAATACACTGGCGTGATTTTAAAGTTCTTCAGAGATTGTCACTCTTGGAAGGAGTTCCCATAGCATCAACTACTGACGCAGTGGCTGACTTGAAAGGGAACATATGATAATAATTTATATATATATATATATATATATATATATATATATATATATATATATATATATATATATATATATATATATTTACTACTGGGGCACACACATTTTGAGACTTTATCATTTACAGTAAGTGTTTTAATATTTAATCAAAATTATATTGAATCATGTAACTTATATCATATATGGAACCGAATGGTGAGATAACCATAACGTCCCACCCCTAATAATCTACAGTCAGCTGGCCATTCTCATTAAATAAACCCATACAAGATCACTCTGATCACCCTGTCAGGGTTTATATGGCAATAATGAGCAGCAGACCGTAGATTATCCCTTACATAACTGTGCACAAGGAACAAAATTAAAACTCACCAAATGCCAAACAGAAGCCTAAAACTATTATTTTATTTATTTATTTATTTTTTTGCAAATAGATACCGCATTATAAATGGTTAAAACTGAATCGTAACAACGATAAACTCATTCTCGCTGATGTAGTAACATGAGTGATTCAAATCACAGACATACAAAGAATCTACTGATGAAACCATGTGTTACCTTAATGAAAATTAGAGTAGAGATGCACCGATCCAATACCTGGTTGGTATCGATCTCTGATATTGACATTTTTAACAGGATCAGGTATCTGTCCTACGAGCCCGATCCAATTCCAACACTGTGTGTTAGTCATGGTCATTACCGTCAAGCTCCCCTTGAAAATATATGATAGCTTTGTGAATCTCAAAAAGCTGCATTTATTAAATAAATATAAAGTCTGCATGAGCAGAGTGCTTCAGTAAGAGCAGTACTCTGTTGTATCACACACACATAGCACGCACGGTATGATGAATGGCTTGCAATATGTGAGCGCTACACACGAACTACACCTCAGATGTAGATGCTTGATAGTTCGGTTCCCCTATAACATGCAATTTACCAGATTTTGAATGAAAAGTATATAAACTACTGTGAACTAGCCCACACACACACACTCAAAAGACCAAAATATACTTTGGTTGTCCACATTGCTGATCGCTCTGCACACAGTATGCGTGACGCAAATTTCGTCATCAGCACAGTCTGTGCGGAATGTCCACGCAGTCCAAATTTTCTCGACGCTTCGCATGCTCCAGTCATTGACTGTAATAAAAAGTATCAAAAAGCAGTTGCAGTACGCATGCATCGATTCGCTTGCGGTCAAAAGAGTATACTTTGAAAGGCAATGCGATCCCATCCGGAATGGAGAAAAACTAAGTATACAAGGGCCTAAAGGTCACCGCCTTCCTGGAGTGTTCCATCAAAATAGCCCCAGGATTTTAAAGTTAAGAAATTACGACTGAAATACATTACTATTGTATATTAAAATCCTAATATTTATTATTATTGTTATTATTAATAACAACAATATTTTTATTATTTTATTATAATTATTATTATTTTTTATATTAAATTACAGGAGTATTTAACTTTCATATTTAATAATATACAATAATATTTGACTGGGTTCCGAAAAGTGGACTAATATTCTATTACAACTGAAATGAGCAAAAAAAGAATCCATTTGAATAATAATAAAAAAAAAAAAATAAAACGGGTAAAAAATCATTTATTTGATGCAGATCGCTGGCTAAACTGAAACTAAAGAACACAATAAGCGCAGTATGACACATCTTACCTACGAGAAGCCCCGAGGGCAAAAATACAGTGCATGCGCACACACACAGATAAGCGCAGGGCAAAGTCTCTTAGAATCAAATAATAAATCACCTCTTTTAAATTCGCTGCCCGGCATTAACATAATCACAGAAGTGAACTCTGTTTTATTTGCATATAGCACGGGAATTGGTGATCGGATTCATATTTGTTTGGCAGAGATATATTTATGTGGCTAAATGTAAATGGAATGTGTTTTTTCAGTCAGATAGCAATCAGATCAGTAAAAATGCACGAAGTGACCAAGTGTAAATACCACCAAGTAGACTATTTAAAAATAAAGTGTTTCTTAATAGGCTACACATTTTTATGTAATTGTTTTTATTCTCTATTTTATAATGAAATAATATGTAGATAGATGTTTAAAAGAGATCCCCCAATCAGTTCCACACAGTGTGGTATACTGTAGATAATCTAAACTGATTAAGAAATAAACAACTCTGGTATCGGATCAGGATCTTCTGATACAGAGAGTTCAGGTATCGGAATCGGATCGGATCGGGAATACTAGTATTGGTGCATCCCTAAATTAGACATCAGAAATTTATGTCTTCCATCCATTTGGGGACACATTTATGGAATATTCCTTCCCTTTATTTAATGAACTATTGATAAAAAGCCTAAGCATTTAAATTAGTTCATACTCAGTTGTCATTCTTTGACATGTCTTGGATGAGCTATTTTCAATTCTCGCAATGAAATGAGATGAATTTGATTTGATATCATAGTCATAATGATAATGATCATTTTTTTTCTTTCTCACTGTAACACACAGAAAGTTTGGATAAAGGTATCTTCTATTTCCATGTTTTCTAAAGAAATATTCATGTTAAAATAACCGTTTTAATGAGCTACATTAATAGAATATTGATCCTTCACTACATGTGTAAAATCACTATAAAATCTGCATGGCTGTAGGTTTAAAATATTCTCTGTAATGATTTTCCTCACATGCTTTCGGCTTGTTTGAACATAAACTCTTTGCTCTGCTGTGAGTGAAAGTGAATTAGCACAGGAAGTTGTGATGATTGTAGAAGTGTTGTGTAAAGTGTGTTTGCTCTGCAGCACTGAGAGACAGTTGTGGCTGTATTTATGAAAAGTAAATGTAATTAAGAGCAGGTAAAGGAGTGAGATGATTATGACCAGGTTATTAATTTCCCCTGTATGTGTATCTCTGTTTGAACCTGATAACCTGAGCATTATGTATGATATGATATGTACTCACAGTGAGCTGAAATAGACCTAAACAAAACAATATTCAAGATTATTAGGCACTTTCCATGAATAGGGTAAAGTGGGGTCTGAAACTTAAAATAATAAAAAAGTATATATTTTTTATTATTATTTTTTTTACAAATGGTCAGACAAAGGAGGTGCTTAATCTTCAGAAAATGTCAGAAAAATCATCAAACTACATATTATATGAGCTGTTTTATTTTCTATTCATGTACAGTATATAAGGTTTGTTATTTTTGCAACCTAACCAATTTGAAACATGTCGGAATTCAGTTCCCTATCTGTCACTCACTCGACATTGTGTCAATGTAGTGACTAGGGGTCACTCTTGGGAGCCTCTGATCTTTGAAAAAAGGCCAATGAGAATTGGCGAGTGGAATTTGCATGCCACTCCCCCGGACATACGGGTATAAAAGGAGCTGGTATGCAACCACTCATTCAGATTTTCTCTTCGGAGCCGAGCGGTTGCATTCAGTGCACTGAATTCAATTCCTCTAGAAAAACTCACCTCGCTAAAGACTGCTGGATTTGACGGCGCATTTCAGTGGCTTCTCCCCCTCTGTGCCTGTACAGTGCAGAGAACACCCCTGGGAAAAAAAGAGTATATTCTAAAAAGAGTATACTTTCCATTCATAAAAGAGCGGCACACACGGAACATCTTTTTAAAGATGTCTTTCCGTTTGTGTGTTATTCCTGGTTGTGGTCGCTATCTCTCCCCTTCCGATGGCCACGGTCTTATGTGTCAGGGCACTGCCCACGCAGAGAAATCGTTCGTGGATGGATCATGTCCTCACTGCGGAAACATGACCATGGCAACGTTGCGGTCACGGCTTGCATTCGTAAGAAAGCAAGCCACCCTTCCTCCTCGGTCCTTCTACCTACGGGTATGAGGCTGTGCCGGTTAGCACTGGGGGCGATTTGGGGACCTCAATGGGACCATCTCCGCCGGGTATCCCCCCACGGACCTCCCATTCCCCAGCACGCTCACTTGCCCCGATCACGTGCACGGATGGGATCGCCGGCTCGTCTCAGGGCGAGTTCGACATCTCGTTTGGCGCCCCGGAAGATGATGAGTTATTGAGCGCAGCATCGGAGAGTGGGCTCGTCCCGTCTGACGCTGAGGCTTCGGCTGGGCTTCCTCCTTCGGGAACGATCGCCCAGTCTCAGGCCGACATGGAAATGACGGACATGCTTTCCCGGGCGGCCGCGAGTGTCGGGCTAGAGTGGATCCCACCGCTCTCCCCTGAACCCTCACGGCTCGACGATTGGTTCCTGGGCTCGCGGTGCCGCTCACAGCCACGCCCCGCCCCCGTTCCTTTCTTCCTGGAATTGCATGAGGAGCTGATAAGTTCATGGGAGGCACCTTTTACTGCCCGGTCCCGATCTTTCAGCTCCCCCGCTCTCACTACCCTCGAGGGTGGAGCGGCCAAGGGGTATTCGGTGATCCCCATGTGGAAAAGGCGCTAGTGGTGCACTTATGCCCGCAGAGCGCCACCACTTGGCGCGGGCATCCGAAGCGCCCGTCCAAGGCCTATGGTGCCACTGGACAAGCCGCCTCTGCCCTGCACGCCTTGGCTCTCCTGTAAGAACACCAAGCCAAGGCGCTAAAAGAACTGCACGGGGTAGTTCTGACCCGGGATTGATGCAGGAACTGCGCTCGGCGACCGACCTCACTCTCCAGGCGACGAAGGTCACAGCATGGTCTCTCGGGTAGGCGATGTCCACTCTCGTGGTCCAGTAGCGCCACCTCTGGGTCAACTTGGTAGAGATGCGAGAGGCCAACAAGGCACGGTTCCTTGACACCCCATCTCCCAGTTTGGCCTGTTTGGCGACACCGTCGAGGACTTTGCCCAGCAGTTCTCGATGGTGAAGAAGCAGATGGAGGCTATAAAGCACATCCTGCCCCGGCGCGGCTCAAGATCCCGCACCCCGTCTGCTCGTCGCCAAGGGCGTCTCCTGCAGCAACATCTTCGGCTCTGCCGCAGCCCGCCCCCGTGGCCCGGCCCCAGCGTGCAGCCCATCGCAGGAAGCAGACACCCCCCGTCTCATGGCCAGCGGCCAAGAACCCAAGGAAAGCTTCGAAGCGCCCTTAAGATGGGCAATCCAGGGGCAAGGAGACCCATCTCTTTGGAGCTGGTGCACAGACCACTCCATCCCCCAGTGGAGGGCCAGGAGGAGAATCTTTTGTTTCCTTTTTCGCCGCATGCCCCAGAGGCTGCGGTACCCAAAGGTTCAGCAAAAGAGCAGTTTCCTTGTTTCCTGGGTCACCCTTTTTGGCAGGGTTGGCGCTCCAGTGGTTGACCCCCTGCCCCTGGGCTCCCAGCTGTGGCACGAATGCCCCCAAATGGGATTAGTGCCGATGGACCTTGGGGACGAGACTCCTCCTCCCCCCTCCATGGCCAATCTCATGGTGGGCGGCAGAAGCCAGGTAAGTGCTTCGATGTCCCTCGACTGAGCACAGCCATGGGGCTTGAGTCCCCTCAACGTGGCACCTCGAGCTCCACCCCACCGCGAGGCCCCACCCGCCGGTATGTCCGACAAGATTATCCCCTTGGTCCCCCTCGCCCGGAGTTTGGATGCGTGGCTCGTGCTTTCCAACCCGTCGCGATGGCTGACCCGGACTGTCCGACTCAGCTACGCGATTCAGTTCACCAGTCACCTGCACAGGTTCAGCGGCATCCTCTTCACCTCGGTGAAGGACGAGAATGCCGCTACCTTGTGTGCGGAGATCGCGACCCTCCTGAGCATGGGCGCGATAGAGCCTGTCCCTCCAGCCAAGATGAGGAAAGGGTTCTACAGCCCCTACTTCATCGTACCAAAGAAAGGCGGTGGGTTGAGACCAATCTTGGACCTGCGAGTACTGAACCGGGCCTTGCACAGACTCCCGTTCAAGATGCTGATGCAAAAACGCATTCTAGCGAGCGTCCGACATCTAGATTGGTTTGCAGCGGTAGACCTGAAGGATGCGTACTTCTACGTCTCAGTCCTACCTCGACACAGACCCTTCCTGTGGTTTGCCTTTGAGGGTCAGGAGTACCAGTACAAGGTCCTCCCCTTCAGCCTGTCCTTGTCCCCTCGCATCTTCACGAAGGTCACGGAGGCAGCCCTTGCCCCACTAAGGGAAGTGGGCATCCACATTCTCAACTATCTCGACAACTGACTGATCTTAGCTCACTCTCGAGAGTTGCTATGCGCACACAGGGACCTCATGCTTTGACACCTCAGCCGACTGGTGCTTCGGGTCAACTGGGAAAAGAGCAAGCTCTCCCCAGTTCAGAGCATCTCTTTTCTCAGTGTGGAGTTGGACTCAGTCTCGATAACAGCGCGTCTCACGAACTAACGCACTCAGTCAGTGCTGAACGGTCTGAAGGCGTTCAGACGGAGGATAACGGTTCCACTGAAACTTTTTCAGAGGATCCTGGGGCATATGGCATCCTCAGCGACGGCCACACCGCTTGGGTTGATGCATATGAGACCGCTTCAGCACTGGCTTCAGACTCGAGTCCCGAGATGGGCATGGCGCTGCGGGACACATCGCGTGGCCATCACACTGATCTGTTGCAGCCTCTTCAGCCCTTGGACCGACCTGGCATTTCTACGGGCAGGGGTTCCCCTAGAGCAGGTCTCCAGACGAGTCGTGGTTACAACAGATGCCTCCAAGACGGGCTGGGGTGCCGTATGCAACGGGCACACAGCTGCCGGTTCTTGGACTGGCCCGCGGCTGCGTTGGCACACCAACTGCCTAGAGTTGTTGGCAGTACTGCTCGTCTTGCGGAGGTTTCGGCCATTGATCCAGGGCAAGCACGTGTTGGTCCAGACGGACAACACAGCGACAGTAGCTTACATCAACCACCAAGGTGGTCTACGCTCCCATCGCTGTCGTGTATTCTGTTGATTCATGTCTTTTATTTTGAAAGGTTTAGTTCCTGTTTCATGTCATGTGTTCCTGTTTCCCTTGTCATGTGATTTCTGTTTTCCCTCCATGTTCATGTGTCATGTTTTCATTGGTTTATTGTTTAATTAGCTTGTTATGAGTTCTGTTTGTTCATTGGTTTATGTTCTCCCATGTCTTGTATTTAAGCCTCATGTTTTCCATTGTGTAGTTGTCAAGTATTGAATGTGATGAATGTGTTTGGTAAGCCATAGTCAAGTCAAGTCAAGTCAAGTCAAGTCAAGTTTAGTCCATGTTCATGTTTTGTTTTGTATTTAACGTTTCTAGTTAGGGTTTTTTGGTTCACGTTTGTTAATAAACTGCACTTGGGTTCTTCATCTTCACGTCATCATCATCTTCGTCTTTGTCATCATTGTCAGCAGTTCCAGCCAAAAACGTTACAGAATACTTGACCCAACCATGAACCCAGCAGTTTTACTTCTGCGCCTACGTCAGGGGAATCGTCCCCTGGAGGACTATGTTGAGGACTTCTGCAGTCTAGCCAGCCAGGTGGACTTTAATGAGGTTGCCCTCAAAGACTGTTTCAGATTTGGACTGAATGAGTCCATTTCTTTTTTGATGCCTGGCGGTCGCAGTTCCCTCAGCCTGGCTCAGTATATCGACCTCGCCCTACGGTTCATTGGTTCCCCGTTCACTGTGGGGGAGGCGGATCCCGAGCCAGAGTTCCACGTCACGGCCGCCGCCGAGCCAGAGTTCCACGTCACGGCCGCCGCCGAGCCAGAGTTCCACGTCACGGCCGCCGTCGAGCCAGAGTTCCACGTCACGGCAACGCCTCAGCCTGCTCCATGCCACGTCACAGCAACGCCTCAGCCTGCTCCATGCCACGTCACAGCAACGCCTCAGCCTGCTCCATGCCACGTCACAGCAAGGCCTCAGCCTGCTCCATGCCACGTCACAGCAATGCCTCAGCCTGCTCCATGCCACGTCACAGCAATGCCTCAGCCTGCTCCATGCCACGTCACAGCAACGCCTCAGCCTGCTCCATGCCACGTCACAGCAACACCTCAGCCTGCTCCATGCCACGTCACAGCAACGCCTCAGCCTGCTCCATGCCACGTCACCGCAATGCCTCAGCCTGCTCCATGCCATGTCACAGCCACACCTGAGCAGTGAGACCTGGAGATGGTTCCCACCCTTATACCCACCCTTAGTTCTCCTGAGCAGGCAAGGGGAACTTTCGGCCCTCCGATCCCGCCTGGACCCTCCGAGCCCTGGACTTCGCCTTGGCCTGTCGGTCCCTCGACATTGCCTCAGCTCTGCGTTCCCTCGGCTCCACTACGGTCCTTCAGCCTGTCGGCTGTGCTGGGGTCCCTCGTCCCTCTGGCTCCTCCTTGGTCTGTCGGTCACCTGGCTCCGCTTTGGCTCTCCGATCCTCTGGCTGCGCCTCGTCCCTCCAATCTGTCAGCTTCACCGGGGACCTCCTTCCCTACGGCTCCACCTTGGTCCTCAGTCCCACCGGCTCCACCTCAGTCTTCTGATCCCTCAGCTCCACCTTGCTCCTCCGAGCTTCCAGCACTGCCTTGGTCCTCCCTGCCATCGGCTCCACCCTGGCCCTTCGAGTCTTCGGCTACTCTCCGGGCACCACGTTCCATGGCTCCGCCCCTCGAGCCTCTCACGGCTCCGCCTTCCATGGCTCCGCCCCTCGAGCCTCTCATGGCTCCACCCCCACGGACTTTGCCTTGGTCCCATGCCCCTCGCCCTTTCTCGCCATGCCACACCCCACACCTCAAGACACCCCCCCCAGCTCCCTACAGAACTTTGAATTTATATCATGTTTTATGTGTTTTGTTTATGTGTTGGGGTGTCAGGAGCCACCCCTTAGTGGGGGGGATATGTCATGTGTATTCTGTTGATTCATGTCTTTTATTTTGAAATGTTTAGTTCCTGTTTCATGTCATGTGTTCCTGTTTCCCTTGTCATGTGATTTCTGTTTTCCCTCCATGTTCATGTGTCATGTTTTCATTGGTTTATTGTTAAATTAGCTTGTTATGAGTTCTGTTTGTTCATTGATTTATGTTCTCCCATGTCTTGTATTTAAGCCTCATGTTTTCCATTGTGTAGTTGTCAAGTATTGAATGTGATGAATGTGTTTGGTAAGCCATAGACAAGTCAAGTCAAGTCAAGTTAAGTCCATGTTCATGTTTTGTTTTGTATTTAACATTTCTAGTTAGGGTTTTTTGGTTCACATTTGTTAATAAACTGCACTTGGGTTCTTCATCTTCACGTCATCGTCATCTTCGTCTTTGTCATCATTGTCAGCAGTTCCAGCCAACAACGTTACAATTGCATGTCACAACTCACCCGCCGTCTCCTCCTCTGGAGTCAGCAGTGCCTCAAGTCACTACGAGCCACTCACATCCCAGGCGACCTCAACACCGCAGCGGACGCGCTGTCATGTCAGGTTACCCTCAGGGGAGAGTGGAGACTCCACCCTCAGGTGGTCCAGCTGATTTGGAGTCAATTCAGTCAAGCACAGGTAGACCTGTTTGCTTCTCGGGAATCCTCCCACTGCCCGCTTTGGTACACCCTGACCGAGGCACCTCTCGGTATAGGCGCGTTGGCACACAGCTTGCCCCCTGGACTACGCAAGTATTCGTTTCCCCCAGTGAGCCTACTTGCACAGACCCTGTGCAAGGTCAGGGAGGACGGGGAGCAGGTCATCCTAGTGCACTCTACTGGCCCACCCTGACATGGTTCTCGGATCTCACGATCCTCGTGACAGCCCCCTGGGGAGTTCCCCTGAGGAAGGACCTTCTTTCTCAGGGATGGGGCACCATCTGGTACCCACGACCAGACCTCTGGAATCTCCACGTCTGGCCCTTGGACAGGAAGTGGAGGACTTAAGTGGCCTACCGCATCACTCAGACTAGGGCTCCCTCTACGAGGCATCTGTATGCCTTGAAGTGGCGTCTGTTCACTAAGTGGCATTCTTCCTGATGGGAAGACCCCCAGAGATGTGCAGTTGGATCAGTGCTTTCCTTTCTGTAGGAGAGGTTGGAGGGGCGACTGTCCCCCTCCACCTTGAAGGTGTATGTAGCCGCTATTTCGGCTCATCACGATGCAGTAGATGGTAAGTTCTTGGGGAAGCACGACTTGATCATCAGGTTCCTGAGAGGCGCTAGGAGGTTGAAGTCCTCTAGACCGTGCCTTGTTCCTCCGTGGGACCTCTCTGTAGTCCTTCAGGGTCTACAGGGAGCTCCCTTTGAGCCCTTGGAGTCAGCTGAGCTTAAGGCACTCTCTTTGAAGACTGCCCTCCTGACTGCGCTCACTTCCATCAAGAGGGTAGGGGACCTGCAAGCGTTCTCTGTCAGCGAATCATGCCTGGAGTTCGGTCCGGGTTATTCTCATGTGATCCGGAGACCCCGACCGGGCTATGTGCCCAAGGTTCCCATGTCCCCTTTTAGGGATCAGGTGGTGAACCTGCAAGGGCTGCCCCAGGAGCAGGCAGACCCAGCCTTGGCATTACTGTGTCCAGAGGGCCCTCTGCTCCGGTCGCCATGCTTGTAGAAACTCCTCGCCCCTTGGGTAGGACCTACCATGCGACTCTCCACATGACATACTTCTGACAAAACTCGGTAAGACCATGTGATGTATTTCCACTTGAAGTACCCCCCCCCCCCCTTTTTGGGCGGGGTGTGGTCTCCACGGTGTCTTCCCCTTTGGGAGTGACACCCCCCCGACGTAGGCACTGGGGCTCCCAGTCAGTTAACAAATTCCACTCTTTTTGGGTAGAAAAGAGAAGGAAAAAAGGCCCCGGCTGGGCCAGCCTGTCCCTATTTGTTGAGCAGTTGACTTGTCCTGAAGGACTGTTCGACGCTCATAAAGAGTGTTGGGGGAGGTTACGTGATGGCATGGTACACTGGCTACGAGGCACACAGCAGTCTGCCCGTCACACACCGCCACTTCACGTAACACAGTTCAGCTAGTTGTGGCATTTTGTATAGGGACCCCTAGTGTCACTACATCGACACAACATCAAGTGAGTGACAGATAGGGAACGTCCTGGTTATTTTCGTAACCTCCGTTCCCTGATGGAGGGAACGAGACGTTGTGTCCCTCTTGCCACAACGCTGAACTACCAGCTGTAATGGCCGGGACCTGGTCTAGGCTCCTCAGCACAAAACCTGAATGAGTGGTTGCATACCAGCTCCTTTTATACCTTATGTCCGGGGGAGTGGCATGCAAATTCCACTCGCCAATTCTCATTGGCCTTTTTCCAAAGATCAGAGGTGTTTCGGGCTCCCAAGTGTCACTACATCGACACAACGTCTCGTTCCCTCCATCAGGGCATGGAGTTTACGAAAGTAACCAGGACGTTTTAAACCCTGATTTGTGTGATTTTTCAGCAATAAATATTAAATAAGATTAACAATAAATAGTAACAATTAATCAAATTAAAAGCAACCTACATCTGATTGGGTAACAGGGTTGCAAGTAACATTTAGCCTAAATTAAGCTATCACTGATGGGGGCTAGTTAGTTTGGGAACAAATGTTGGTTTTTAGTTATTGATAAACCCATAAATTAAAGTAAAAAACAAATTTTTTTGTTTTCTTACAAATGTTTTCTTACAAATAATGGTCCGATATTAGTAGTTTAATAAATATAGTGTTTATAGTTCATAGTCATTAATAGTTCCAAATGAAGATAACATTTCATTTAACAGCTTAACTAGCTAATCTAATAGTTCAAAAAAATTATAATAATAACAATAATAATAAATAAAAAATAAAAAAGTCTAGGGACACCAAAGTGTACAAACGTTTATGAAATACTTTAGGAAGTGGACATGTCCTACAATATGACATTGTATAATCAACCTAAAGCTATTTTATACAGCATTTTGCTTTTTATTTTGTTACAGTATTTAATTACAGTATTCACGCAGCTTTTAAGACTGAGAGTTGGAATATTTGTACTTTCAAAAAGCATTGTAACTATGCAGGACTAATGAACTAGTGAAGGCAAAAAGATGATGAAAAATAGTGAAAAAAGTAAAAAGGGTGACAATTACAGCTCCTAAAATACACTTTCCCTTATGCATCTTTATACATTTTGAGCTTAAATCATAATGTTGAGTTAAAAAAAAAAAAGAAAAAAAAAAACAGTCCATGGACATGTTATGCATTAATTATCCTTATGTTAGTAATTTGTCATGTGTCCACATGTGTCAACACATATCAGTAAGGTCATGTACATGTAAAGATATAATATGATTAAGATAAGTAATTATGATTTAAGGTCTGAGTGTCAAAGTCCAGAGCTTACAGAGGGATCATATGTTTTTATATGTATGTGTTAGTGATTGTGTTATGTGTTATGCTTTGTATTTTTCACTTTTTGGATTTTAAACTGGATTTTCCAATTGACTGTATACTTTTCATGGGCACTAACAGCACAATGTTAATTTCAGCCAGCAAATAGGGCAAATAGAGTCAATCTATAATAAGCTTATTTGACAAAAAATGGAGGCGTTTTTGCATGGAAAAGAATGACAGTGACTCTCTTTAAATACTCATGATGCAGTGCTGTTGTACTACAGCAGGTTGCGCCTGGTAAGACTGGATTGCAGGTAATTAGTGAATATGATGGAGGTAACTGCACTGAAATACCACATGCAACTGTTGGTGCAACTTTTTAGTGAATTCACCCCAATGTCGATCTATAATTTTTATGAAATGTTCTAGATTTGTTTGCATTTTAATGTGCATAATTATTCTATGCAGGGACTGAAAATGTTCCAAGGTACAAAAGCAAAAAATGAAAACGAACAAAAATTTATTCAGAATGTAACCGAAAAAGGCAACAATGTCCGTTTAATTTGTTCTGCAGTAAAAACATTATTTTTAAATGTTGGTAACCAGTTAATATCCGGTTCATTTCATTCCGATAATTTTTTTCATGAAACCAAAGTATAAATGTTTTATTACAGTAATTTTTCTGAATCACACCACTTCCTGTTGCACAAAAAATGAGGCTTCTCTCTTTTTAGTTGAACATGATAAGAATGTGCTTTGATTCTGAAGGAAACTGCTGCATCACACATTTCTTTGCTTTAATGCACATTGTGGATGTAGCCTTCTGTGACATGCTGAAGACCTTATAGACAACTATATATTAGGGTTGTCAAAAATACTGATACTTTGATACTACCGTGATACCAAATTTCAAAAATGGTTCTGAGCTTAATTAAGTTAGCATTCGGTAGTACCGAAAAAACTGCAAGTATCTGAGCACTCTGTACTCTATAATGAAAATTGTGTGTTTTTGCTTTAAAAAAAAAAAAATCCTGCAGGGACACCATACACTCTAGTTGGAAACAACGAGATAGCCGGGATTCAGACAGCAGTGGTTACGATGGAAGGCACACGAGCTCGCACTGTTAGAAAAAGAGATCAGCAGGAGTGCGGTGTGGAAATACTTTGCTTATGAAGCGAATGTGCAGGGCAAAGCCAAAGATACAACCAAGCCCATTTCCAAATAGTTCTTTAAGACAGTACAAAGCAAAGGAGGCAACACCTCAAATTTAGCGAAGCATTTGTCCGACAGGCATCCAGACCTCTTCAGATAATTCCGACAGGTTAGAGACAGCGTAGGTTATTGAAATAATGTCTTACATATAAGTTATAAGTACATGTCCTCAATAAAACATATGGATTAATGTGAAATTAAGAGAACGAGCTAGCTAACTTAGCGCTAATGTGTACGTTATAATGTTGTTCTCTAGTATTGGAGCGATTTATAGTATTTATTTTTTTCTAATTTTCCACCATAAAACCTCATTATGGATTTGTTCTCTCATAGCATCAGCAACCAGCTGAGAGGGAGACCCCTACATTGATGCAGCCTACCATAGTAGCAGTGTTTGAGCAGCAAAGAAAATATGAAAGCACTTCAAATGAGGCAAAGAGATTGAACAGGGCAGTGGCAGAGTTCACCTGTATGGATCAGGTCCCTGTATATACAGTTGAAAAGCATGGTTTCAGGCAACTGCTTGAGCAGTTTAACTGTAAATATGAGCTTCCAAGTCGAAATTATTTCAAACACCGAAATCCCTAAATTGTATACGGAGACAAGACGTACTGAGTCAGCAAATTGCAGGAAAACCATTTTATTCATGCACAACAGATCTATGGACCAGCAGAGCAGCAGACACATTTATGGCTGTAACTCTTCAGTTCATCACGGAGTCATGGGACATGCAAGCCTGGTGCTTAGGCTGTGCTGGGCTAAACACTGATCATACTGCAGAGAGTTTGAGAGAGGCACTGGAGGAGCTCATTGAAGATGCATGGAGTTTGGACATGAACAAAATGGCTGGCATAACAACTGACAATGCCTCAAACAATCGCAAAGCATTTGAGGACTACTCATGGATCCCATGTTTTGGACATAATCTACACCTGGCAGTCAACAAAGCACTAGGTATTGATCGAGTCTCTGCAGCTTTATCTAGGCTTCGCAAGACATTGTCTTCATTCACTAGATCACCCAAGTTGTTAAGACAACTGGTAAAAAAGCAGACAGACCTAAATCTACCAGTGCATAAACTTATTCATGATGAGCCCACACGGTGGAATTCTTCTTATGGAATGGTGGAGCGATTCCTGGAGCAGCAACAAGCCGTTTGCTCTGTGCTTGCAGAAGACCGCAAGAAATGGCACTTCATGCCCAAGGATTCGGACATCACCATTCTTGAGACGGTCAGAGATGCGCTTGCCCAACTGAGTACATTCACTGATGCACTAAGTGGAGAAAGACACAGCACTCTTTCCTCTGTCCTTCCTCTGACATGGAGGATATTTTCATGTGTTACACATGTTGAGACTGAGAGCACCCTTGCACATGAAATAAAGGAGAAAATAGGGAGTGATCTGAAGCAGCGGTATGCAGACAGAATTTTACAAATCGTTCTAAACACTGCTACCTTCCATGATCCAAGGTTTAAGGACAGTTTTGTGAACAAGGAATCAGAGGTCAAGCATAGGCTTCTGGGGCAAATAGATATTGCCAAGGAGGAACTCATGCTTCAGCAATCAACACAGCCAGCAGAAAATACAGGGCAAGAAAGCAAGAAAAGACAAACTGAGCAAAACATGTGAAAAGAAAGGTGAACAAACACAGTGGGCAGGAGAGAACCCATCCATAACTCCACAGCCTTCCCCACAAGAAAAACTGGCCAGTGAGTTTTTGATATATAGCAAAATGGCGGAACTCTGAAGTGGATGTGCTGAAGAGGATCCACTTGTTTGGTGGAGAACAAATGAAAAAAGTCTACGTCTGCTCTCACAGTTTGCCAGAAAGTATTTGTGTATTTCAGCTTCAAGCTGTACATCTGAGTGCGTTTTCAGTACCTCTGGCTTAATTTGCAGTCCAAGACGATCAAGACTGACCCAAGACAACATCGATATGCTTGTGTTTCTCTCAAGGAACCTAGCAATTGCAAAAAAGCTTAAATAAATCAGCAAAACATGTGTTAACAATTGACCACATTAGATGCCAAGGCACTCTTTTTTTTTTTCTTCCTCTAAGTTTGTTGAATAGAAATTAAGTTAAATGGTTATTGAAATATAGACATGTGCTAATTTGTCTTAAGTGATAATATGCAAATTACTTGCACCTGCACCTTTTGACCTACAGTCAAGATTGTTTACTAAAGGAATGTTCTCTTATGCGTGTTCAGGTGTTTTTTCTCTTGGTATCGAGTATCGTGAAAAATATCTTTTATCGTATCGAAGTTCAAAATTCTGGTATCGTGACAACCCTACTGTATATAATAAATATATATGCATGATTAATCCAGATGCAGGGGAAAAGTACATTTCTCATTTGTTTCCAGGTCTTCACTGAATTATTGTTAGATGTCATGTATTGATACAGATATTAATAAAATAATAATTATGAATGATTATTAATAATTAAAAATAAAATAATTCGGCCCGATAAGATGATTTTTAATTCAAACATGCTCAAACAATGTGTATATGCATGCAGGAGAGAGAGAGAGATTTTAGCTATAAATTGATTTTAGATGGTCAGATGTATTTTTTAAATATTTAAAATATTTTTGGGTATATATTTAATATTAAGAATACATTATTGAAAAGATGTTATTTTATATAGGCTACTGTATATTTTGCTTGTTATGATTTCTAATGCTGATAATTTCCAGACCAGGTCCCTTGAGAAATCTGGTAACACTGTGTGGCAGGGCGGAGGGCGGGGCTGGGTCGTGATTCCTCACACCCGGACCCTAATTAGGCTGATTAAGCCCGAGAGGGATAAAGCCGACTGGAGACAGCAGTGCAACAGAGAGAGAGTTACGGACAGCTGTCCGACACCTGTGTGTGTGTTTGTTTGTCTTTTTGGTTAAGTTCATTATTAAAATATTATTTATATTGTCAAGCCGGTTCTCGCCTCCTCCTTTCCACTGAAGTGTGTTACACTGGTGCCGAAACCTGGGAGGGAGGAGGGATGCGCCATAATAGAGTCCTTGTCACTACCATCCACCCCAGCGGAGCAGCCGCGGCCATCCGCCGGGGGATGCAGGAGCCCGGCCGCCTGAGAGCGGAGGAATAGCCGCCGACCGCGAGGGGAGGAGGGGCTCCTAACCGACTGCCTGGAGTGGTCAGGGCCACTGCCAGGGGTGGAGGAGACCCCTACCAGCCGCTGAAACGTGGCGGGGCGTTCCGTCCACCAGGGGCCGGAGGACTGCCTCCAATCTGCCCGGGGAGGCGCGGCTGTCGTCCACTAGAGGGTGGAGGAGTGGCTGAGGATCAGGCTATGGCGTATCGGAGAAACGGCGAGTAAATTCTTTTTTTTCCCTCTCTCTCTCCTCTCTCTCTCCCGCTGCCGCTCCGCGTTGGCCTTTCCCTCTCTTTTTAAATATTATTATATTAAGTTGGTATCATCGGCCGTTACGGTGTGTATGTACCGTGTTTTTGTTATTGTTGTTTCCCTCCCCTTGTCACCCTCCCAGATACAGGAAGGCGGGGATGACCTGCCGGCAGACGGGGCTGGAAAGGCACGCCTCCCCCCAGGGAAATGGGGGGGGATGTACGTCATGCCAGGGGCTCCCCGGCCTGAAAGAACGAAGGAGGAATGTGGCAGGGCAGAGGGCGGGGCCATGTCGTGATTCCGCACACCCAGCCCCTAATTAGGGTGATTATGCCCAAGAGGGATAAAGCCGACCGGAGACGGCAGTGCGACAGAGAGAGAGTTACGAACAGCTGTCTGACACCTGTGTGTGTTTGTCTTTTTGGTTAAGTTTATTATTAAAATATTAATTATATTGTCCGTTCTCCCCTCCTCCTTTCCATTGAAGTGTGTTACACACTGCAACTGGTACATCATACACCCTTAGCACAGAGTACTGACATTTAAAAAAAAAAAAAGTTTATTAACCATTCTATGATTTCATTCTAACCGGTTACCAATTAGAAAGGAGGTGACGGAACATTGGAACCGGAACGAAAAAATACTGTTTCTGCTCAGAACGAACCAAAATAAAAAACATTTTGTTTTTAGTCCCTGGGGCCAGTTGCAAAAACATAGCCATTAACTTACTATATGTCTAACAATTAGTTTGACTAGCTAAAGATGCCATATTGCACCTATTGCATAAAACAAGCTCACAGTTGTCTTTAGTAAGACAGTCTAATTGGCATTGCATTGTGGGAAACGAAAGACACTAATGAGCTTAAATAAAATGGTCGACAGTGGGCGCTCAACACAGTTTTCCTTTGCTGGAAAATATTTGCCTATTAGAAGAATGCAATGCTTCAAAATCGATTGTAATGAACAAATTTAGTGATTTTAACCAAATGATAAAAAAATAAATAAAAAAAAATAAAACGTAAGCAATTTTGTTACCATCGTAGAAGTCAAATCTTCTACAAAGTCTCAACTCAAATCCTTTTAGCCCTCAACTGAAGTCCCCACTGGCTCAGCTGACAGTTATTTTCCATGGCAACATGGAATGTAAATGAAAGTTAGCCTAGCGGTCTGCAGTCTTACATTTTTTTGTCTTAAATTAGAACGATCTAAGTTTTTATGCAACTGACTGAAAAAGTTAAGACCAAAATTTTAGATAACTAACTTGTAAGACTGGTCTAAAACAGCTTGTTGTGTTTTGATGTTTTATGAGGACTCTCTATAGACATATTGGTTTTTATCTGTACAAACTTTATTTTCCATCCCCTAAACCTAACCCTCACACAAAACTTTTTTACATTTTCAAAAAACATCATTTAGTAAGATTTATAAGCTGTTTTCCTCATGAGGACCGACTGATTGTCCCCACAATGTAAAATATTTCAGGTTTTACTATCCTTGTGGGGACATTTGGTCCCCACAACATAGGGAATACCTGGACACACACACACACACACACACACTATATCATATTAAATACTGTACATATCAGATTTACTGACATTTTACTAGATCCATTAATGCTATGTTTTGCTTTCCATAGGCATTATCTGCATGCTGAGGCCCCTGTCAAAGTTATCCACAGAGACCTTAAATCCCTCAATGGTTTGTTACTCAGACAATTGATGTATTATCTTGTTTAATATAGTGTTGCAGAAGCTCTTTATGTATTTTTTTTTAGTTCAGTTTAGATACAAACACAGCAGAAGTCCAGTTAAATTAGACACATCATGAATACTGTTTTTATGGCCTGATCTTCTTTTAATGTGTTTATTTCCAGTTGTCTTGACAGCAGATAAAGTACTCAAGGTATTTGACTTCTCATAAACATACACAATGAAGATTCTATACATTTTGTTAGCTCAGCATGAAAATGACAATTACCCTGACTCTCCATTCCATCAGATCTGTGATTTTGGGGCATCTAAGTTTCATTCTCACACCACCCACATGTCTCTGGTGGGCATATTTCCGTGGATGGCCCCTGAAGTTATCTAGAGCCTTCCTGTGTCTGAGACTTGTGACACATATTCGTATGGAGTGGTGAGTGTGTATTTGTGTGCATGTGTGTGTTGTACTGTAATAAATATATATGGAGATGGGAGTAGGGTTTAGGGATAGTAACTGAGAACCGTTTCTTTTTTTTTTTTTAATACCAGAATTTAATGATTTTCATGACTTTCGGTTCCGTTAATGGACCATACATGTTACCTCCCAAACAAATGATTCTTATCAGCTGGTCATAAATTTTGTCAAGTCTGAATTACAATGAACCACAAATTGCTACTGTGTTTTGTGCATAAGGTGAGACTTAAATCAGCGTAATTACTGATCCTCGACATGCCCCGTCACAGCGACGCCTCAGCCTGCTCCATGCCCTGTCACAGCGATGCCTCAGCCTGCTCCATGCCCCATCACAGCGACGCCTCAGCCTGCTCCATGCCCCGTCACAGCCACACCTGAGCAGTGGGACCTGGAGATGGTTCCCACCCTTATACCCACCTTTAGTTCTCCTGAGCAGGCAAGGGGAACTTTCGGCCCTCCGATCCCGCCTGGACCCTCTGAGCACTGGACTTCGCTTTGGCCTGTCGGTCCCTCGACATTGCCTCAGCTCGGCATTCCCTCGGCTCCACTACGGTCCTTCAGCCTGTCGGCTGTGCCGGGGTCCCTCGTCCCTCTGGCTCCTCCTTGGTCTGTCGGTCACCTGGCTCCGCTTTGGCTCTCCGATCCTCTGGCTGCGCCTCGTCCCTCCGATCTGTCAGCTTCACCGAGGACCTCCTTCCCTACGGCTCCACCTTGGTCAGTCCCACCGGCTCCACCTCAGTCTTTCGATCCCTCAGCTCCGCCTTGCTCCTTCGAGCCTCTAGCACCGCCTTGGTCCTCCCTGCCATCGGCTCCACCCTGGCCTTTCGAGTCTTCGGCTACTCTCCGGGCACCACGTTCCAAGGCTCCGCCCCTCGAGCCTCTCACAGCTCCACCTTCCATGGCTCCACCCCTCGAGCCTCTCATGGCTTCACCTCCCACGGACTTTGCCCTGATCCCATGCCCCTTGCCCTTTCTCGCCACGCCACGCCCCACGCCTCAAGACACCCCCCCCCCCCGCTCCCTACAGAACTTTGAATTATGTCATGTATTACGTGTTTTGTTTATGTGTTGGGGTGTCAGGAGCCACCCCTTAGTGGGGGGGATATGTCAGGTGTATTCTGTTGATTCATGTCTTTTATTTTGAAATTCTAGTTCCTGTTTCATGTCATGTGTTCCTGTTTCCCTAGTCATGTGATTTCTGTTTTCTCTCCATGTTCATGTGTCATGTTTTCATTGGTTTATTGTTTAATTATCTTGTTATCAGTTCTGTTTGTTCATTGGTTTATGTTCTCCCATGTCTTGTATTTAAGCCCTCATGTTTGCATTGTCTATTTGTCGAGGATTGAATGTTATCGGATGTGTTTGTCAAGCCACGGTCAAGTCAAGCCATGGTCAAGTCAAGTCAAGCCAAGTCAAGTCTAGTCTAGTCTAGTCTGGTTATAGTCAAGTTTCATGTTATTATTGCTTCATGTTTGTAGTCAGGGTTATTGGTTTTCACGGTCTCTAAATAAACTGCACTTGGGTTCTTCATCTTTACGTCCTCGTCATCGTCATCATTGTCAGCAGTTCCAGCCAACATACGTTACAGGGGAGGATGTCTGAAAAAATGAGATTTTATGTATTAATGATGAGCTTTTAAATTTGAGTGTGAAAAATTGTGGGTGGCAGCACAAAAATGCACCAGAGTTTAAGGGATTAATGTTAATTTCAAAATATACTAATTGTTTTTAAATTGAAAGTTGTAAATATTAACATTAGTCAATGCTGTATGCTGTCAAAAAATTCAAATATTAATCGCGAATAATTTTTCATAGTTAATCGCTATTAATCGCAGATTTTGAAAGTACTGAAAATGAATTTATTTCCATCTTAGGAAAGAAAACAAAACAACATGTAACAATATAATGCTTTATTAACATTTTCCAAACAAAACCTTCCACAGTATAAAGATAGAAACGCACTAAAATATCACCAATTCAAGTAATATTAAACGCTTCTTAAGTGTGAGTCAAAGTCTAAGTGAGAGTTTGACTTATTGAAAGAACTAGTCTCCACATAGGTTGAATATTCATTGCAATGGACATTAAATCTCTTAAACTCATCCTCCACAATATTAAAACACCCTGCAGACTGTGGCTATCTGCTTTGTTACAGCAAGCCGCATTCACGATTCGTGTCAGGGCGTCAGCGCCAGCGCCCAGCACCGCTTTGAACTCCACATGAAAAGAGCTTGCAAACAAACACGTCTCATTCTGCGTTTTGGTGATAATTAAGACTTGCCGTGCTTCTGTGGTAATTAAAATGTGCCTTACATAGGCTGAAAAATTCTTGATTTCTATCACAAGTCCCATCTGGGCTTGTTTTGTACATCAAATAGCATTTAGAGCTCTTTTCTCCATCATTTTATCGCTGACACTGAATCATTGTGTGTGTTGTGTGTCAGTGCGATGAATCCAGGCGTACACATCGCAAAGTTTCTGCCCTGCAAGCCAGTGTTTATGCTAGTTTATGCTGTATTAACGGTAAATGCGATTAAGAAAAATTTAAGTTAAACTTTTTAAATTTATTGTATGCATTAATGCTTTAATTTTGACAGCTCTACTTTTGAACTCTTTTTCTTGTCAGTAGGTCTATTAGACTGCATTTACTCTAAAAGTCCTAATGCACAGATATAATATTTTGACACAAATTTCATTTTTGCCTCACATGTTTACATACACTTAAGACAAAACCTACTCTTTTTACCTTTTTAGCAGAGTTCTCAATATGACTGGTACTTTAGAAAGACTGGAAACTTTACATTTGATTATTTATAGACATACAGAATAATGTCTATAAGGAGGAGAAGGGTTTCAAAGAGAAAACTCTGCTTACCTGCAAACAACTAAGGCGATTTAAATGCTAAACAAAGAGAGAGTACACTAGTTGATTACAGAATTTCATGACTGAACTTAAAGTCATTACTTTATCATCCCTAGTCAGGACCTTCTGTGACTGAGCTATAAGAGAATCCCATGACACACACACATCCTTGACCCATAGGTCAAAGCGTTGTGTTTTATGATGTTCATTCAGCCTCTCTCTTGATTACCATTAGTTTTTCGTCATATGGTGGTGGTGTTTTTTCAGGTCCTGTGGGAGATGTTGACGCGTGAAATTCCCTTCAAAGGTCTGGAGGGGCTGCAGGTGGCCTGGCTGGTGGTCGAGAAGAACGAGGTAACAGAACGATCTGACAGGCTCCCATCAGAGAGCATGACACTAATTTATTGTTTTCAGTAGTTTTGTGTGTTTCATTTGTGTTATCTATGTTTTGCAGAGGTTGACTATTTCAAGTAGCTGTCCAGCCAGTTTCGCCTGTCTGATGAGAAGCTGCTGGCTGACAGAGCCGAAAGTAAGCACACACACGTACACACGGTTACTAAGCTATCTAAATGAGGACAGACATAGACTTATATTGTTTTTACAAAAAGTTAATTATAATTACTACTGAAAAAAACATGAAATAAATGTATGAATTGTTTTTTGGTCAAATTTAACTAACTTCAAAGTATAGATAAGTAAACATACACACAATACCCCTACTTACAATCTTATCCAACAGTTAATAACACAGTCCGTCATAACTTATAGTAGGTGTATCAAATCTTTTGCAGTACCAGTTATTATATGCTTAAGCATATAAGAGATTTGATCCACCTATTATAGGTTATGATGGACTGTGTTAGATCAGCTTTAGCAAATATATGGATTGTTATGGTTTTGATTTTGCATAGCAACCACACAGTAAACCTGGGATAATTACATACATTGCAAAGCATTAGCAATGTGTAGCAATATTCTAGGACAGTAATTATATAGTGGTTAATTAGATTGGTATTTACTCTGTGTAAAAGTGAACACTATTATTGTGTGAATTATAGTTCTATCAGGAAGACTCGCAGACTTGAGTGAAATTTAAGATGACATTTATTTGATGAATATAAAACAAAAATGTAATGTCTTTCTTTGGCGTAAGCCCCATCTGGTGGTCCGAAGAAGTTGTACTCGGAACTGTCAGATCCTGCCAGAGATAGGAGGCAGGGGCGAGGAGCCTACCCCCATGCAGGGCGGGACTCAACTGGTGGCGGTGGGGTGGTGGAGGTTGCCGTGTTAGCACACTGAAACAGCAATGTGATAGATTGTGAGCAAACTTATAAAGCAATGGCTTACATGTGATTGGCTAGGAATTACCTAGCTAATGGTGCGATGATGTACAGCTGCTAGTCTTCCCGCTAGAACTACGCTGCGCTACACGTTGTTAGGTCAGAACAGTAATAACAGCTGTCTTTATTAATAAATGACTGTCTCTCTTCCTGTTTGACATTTTTAATCAACCCAATCAAAGGTCATGTAATTCCTGATTCACTTCAGGGCTTGTCTTTTCCTCTTCGTTTTGCTCTATTAGGTCGCACATCTCTCCCAAATGCTCACACTCATTCTAGTGAGCTTCATAAATTTGTGTTTGCTGGCACTGACATGTGCTTGTCACACAGAGAGTGCTGGGCATGCCAGAGACAAATATTATAAAGCTCAAAAATATCACTCAGATTGAAAGTTTAGTCAGTCTACCGTACTGTGCATCAGTCTGCTTTTTAAATGTTGTTTGACAAATGCAAGTTTCTCTCTTGATGTATAAACATTTATTTTTCAACAAGCATATAGATGGCCTCAAAGCTAACAGACCAAGACTGGTGCATGCAGCCCCAGAATTACGCTTGCAAAAAAATTGATTCCCCTCGAATGGTGGCCCATCCCCATATCTCCTCGGTATGCATCCTCCCTTTATTTATTTATTTTATTTTATTTTATTTATTTTTGTATTTTATTTTTTCGTAGTTTATTATATATACATAATTTTTCTTTTTTTTCCCCCCTCTCTACTCTTTATTCCACAGCTTGCCTTACATATATATTTACATACATACTGAATAGAGATGTACACACGCACAGCACAACCTCACACCTACACTTCACATAATCACATGCAAAACCTGTTTTGTTTGTTTTTGGTTTATTGTTTGTTTGTTCTGTATTTATGTTGTATTCCCATATTTTGTTCTAAAAAAAAAAGAAAAGAAAAAAAAAAGAATACACGGCTACTTAAAAATAGCTGTCAATGGAAAAAGATGCTGTTTGCCCACATAATGGTGTAGTGATGGCATCTACCAGCAGGAGTTAACTGGCTATGCTTCACAGCCAAACCCTGATCCTCTGTAACTGATAGTTTGTAAGTTATAATTGAGCTACAGCAGGTTTTTGCATAGTCGAGCCACGGTCTTAATTTTTCCGCCCATGTATACATGAAACAATGCTTTATCGAATATTTGAAGGAAGGACGTCAGGTTAAATACATGTCGCGTGTAGGGTTGCCAACTTTCTACCAGCCAAATATGCGACAGGGGTGCCAGGGATATAGAAAGATAGAGGAGAGAAAGATAATATTTTTCCATTTTCATTCAATGCTTCAAGAAGCATTTTCTTCCCTATAAGCGCATCACACCATTTCTTATACATTTTTTGAAGCTCAACAAAACACGCTTTGCTTTTAAAATATGACTAATAATGTGCTAAGAAATAAAAAAATTACTAAAATGCTCCTGTCTTAGTAGAGCAAACATATTATGGGGTTTTATGAAGCAGAAAACGCTTAATGCAAAAATAGTGGATTTGTTGCTCTGGCAGTAAGAAACGTTTATCGCAAGGAAAGTGTAAAAAAAAAAAAAGAAAAACTTTCTAGGGTGTTTTGGGTGTGTCCTGTAAGGATTTAATACGGAACGCTATTTTGGTCCCTAAACAGACAATTCCTTGTTGGAAAAACTAGTCGGGCGTCATCTCTATCTTTCAGATTATGCGCACAATACTTAGGCCGATGTTTTTTTCCGTCAGACTAAAATGTTTACATGACATTTTTTAAAGACAAATTACTGTTTTAGCCTGACTGAAATCTAATTTTTAACCCTTTAAACTATGTTTCAGGAGCATACCCAAAATTAAAGACTTATAACTCGACGGGGGCCTGGGTAGCTCAGTGGTAAAAGACGCTGGCTACCACCCCTGGAGTTCGCTAGTTCGCTAGTTTGAAACCCAGGGCATGCTGAGTGACTCCAGCCAGGTCTCCTAAGCAGCCAGGTCTCCTAAACAACCAAATTGGCCCGGTTGCTAGGGAGGGTAGAGTCATATGGGGTAACCTCCTCGTGGTCGCTATAATGTGGTTCAGTCTCGGTGGGGCGTGTGGTGAGTTGAGCGTGGATGCCGCGGTGGGTGGCGTGAAGCCTCCACACGCGCTATGCCTTACTCAACAAGCCACGTGATAAGATGCACAGGTTGATGGTCTCAGATGTGGAGGCAAATGGGATTCATCCTCCACCACCCAGACTGAGGCAAATCACTACATGACCACGAGGACTTGAAAGCGCACTGGGCATTCCAAATTGGGTGAAAAAAAAAAAAGGTCAAGTGTTTGGTATCATTGTAAAGAAAACTTTTCAAATTTGTTAATGATATAGATTATGATACATTCTGAGACTCTCAGCCTAAGGAACTGCTAAAAAATCACAAAAAAATTACTTTTTTCTTGTTTTTCTTATTTTCCTCAAAATTCTACAAACAATACCCCATAATGACAACGTGAAAGAAGTTTGTTTGAAATCTTTGCAAATGTATTCAAAATAAAAAATGGAAGAAAAAAAAAAATCACATGTTCATAAGTATTCACAGCCTTTGCTCAATACTTTGTTGAAGCACCTTTGGCACCAATTACAGCCTCAAGTCTTTTTGAGTATGATGCTACAAGCTTGGCACACCTATTTTTGGGCAGTTTCTCCCATTTTTCTTTGCAGGACCTCTCAAGTTCCATCAGGTTGGATGGGGAACGTCGGTGCACAGGCATTTTCAGATCTCTCCAGAGATGTTCAATCGGGTTCAAGTCTGGGCTCTGGCTGGGCCACTCAAGGACATTCACAGAGTTGTCCCGTAGCCACTCCTTTGTTATCTTGGCTGTGTGCTTAGGGTCGTTGTCCTGTTGGAAGATGAACCTTCGCCCCAGTCTGAGGTCCAGAGTGCTCTGGAGCAGGTTTTCATCAAGGATGTCTCTGTACATTGCTGCATTCATCTTTCCCTCGATCCTGACTAGTCTCCCAGTTCCTGCCGCTGAAAAACATCCCCACAATATGATGCTGTCACCACCATGCTTCACTGTAGGGATGGTATTAGCCAGGTGATGAGTGGTGCCTGGTTTCCTCCAGACATGACGCTTGCCATTCAGGCCAAAAAAATTCAATCTTTGTTTCATCAGACCAGAGAATTTGGTTTCTCATGGTCTGAGAGTCCTTCAGGTGCCTTTTGGCAAACTCCAGTTGGGCTGTCATGTGCCTTTTACTGAGGAGTGGCTTCCGTCTGGCCACTCTACCATACGGGCCTGAATTGGTGTAGTGCTGCAGAGATGGTTGTTCTTCTAGAAGGTTCTCCTCTCTCCACAGAGAAATGCTGGAGCTCTGTCAGAGTGACCATCGGGTTCTTGGTCACCTCTCTGACTAAGGCCCTTCTCCCCCGATCGCTCAGTTTGGCAGGGCGGCCAGCTCTAGGAAGAGTCCTGGTGGTTCCAAACTTCTTCCATTTACGGATGATGGAGGCCATTGTGCTCATTGGGATCTTCAATGCTGCAGAAATGTTTCTGTACCCTTCCCCATATCTGTGCCTCGATACAATCCTGTCTCAGAGGTCTACAGACAATTCCTTGGACTTCATGGCTTGGTTTGTGCTCTGACATGCACTGTTAACTGTGGGACCATATATAGACAGGTGTGTGCCTTTCCAAATCATGTCCAATCAACTGAATTTACCACAAGTGGATTCCAATCAAGTTGTAGAAACATCTCAAGGATGATCAGTGGAAACAGGATGCACCTGTGAATACTTACAGTGGTGTGAAAAAGTGTTTGCCCCCTTCCTGATTTCTTATTTTTTTGCATGTTTGTCACACTTAAATGTTTCAGATCATCAAACAAGTTTAAATATTAGTCAAAGATAACACAAGTAAACACAAAATGCAGTTTTTAAATGAAGGTTGTTATTATTAAGGGAAAACAAAATCCAAACCTACATGGCCCTGTGTGAAAAAGTGTTTGCCCCACCTGTTAAAACATAACTTAACTGTGGTTTATCACACCTGAGTTCAATTTCTCTAGCCACACCCAGGCCTGATTACTGCCACACCTGTTCTCAATCAAGAAATCACTTAAATAGGACCTGCCTGACAAAGTGAAGTAGACCAAAAGATCTTCAAAAGCTAGACATCATGCCGAGATCCAAAGAAATTCAGGAACAAATGAGAAAGAAAGTAATTGAGATCTATCAGTCTGGAAAAGGTTATAAAGCCATTTCTAAAGCTTTGGGACTCCAGAGAACCACAGTGAGAGCCATTATTCACAAATGGCGAAAACATGGAACAGTGGTGAACCTTCCCAGGAGTGGCCGGCCGACCAAAATTACCCCAAGAGCGCAGCGACGACTCATCCAAGAGGTCACAAAAGACCCCACAACAACATCCAAAGAATTGCAGGCCTCACTTGCTTCAGTTAAGGTCAGTGTTCATGACTCCACCATAAGAAAGAGACTGGGCAAAAATGGCCTGCATGGCAGAGTTCCAAGATGAAAACCACTGCTGAGCAAAAAGAACATTAATGCTCATCTCATTTTTGCCAGAAAACATCTTGATGATCCCCAAGACTTTTGGGAAAATACTCTGTGGACTGACGAGACAAAAGCTGAACTTTTTGGAAGGTGTGTGTCCCATTACATCTGGCGTAAAAGTAACACCGCATTTCAGAAAAAAAACATCATACCAACAGTAAAATATGGTGGTGGTAGTGTGATGGTCTGGGGCTGTTTTGCTGCTTCAGGACCTGGAAGACTTGCTGTGATAAATGGAACCATGAATTCTGCTGTCTACCAAAAAATCCTGAAGGAGAATGTCCGGCCATCTGTTTGTGACCTCAAGCTGAAGCGAACTTGTGTTCTGCAGCAGGACAATGATCCAAAACACACCAGCAAGTCCACCTCTGAATGGCTGAAGAAAAACAAAATGAAGACTTTGGAGTGGCCTAGTCAAATTCCTGACCTGAATCCTATTGAGATGCTGTGGCATGACCTTAAAAAGGCAGTTCATGCTCGAAAACCCTCCAATGTGGCTGAATTACAACAATTCTGCAAAGATGAGTGGGCCAAAATTCCTCCACAGCGCTGTAAAAGACTCATTGCAAGTTATCGCAAACGCTTGATTGCAGTTGTTGCTGCTAAGGGTGGCCTAACCAGTTATTAGGTTTAGGGGGCAATCACTTTTTCACACAGGGCCATGTAGGTTTGGATTTTGTTTTCCCTTAATAATAACAACCTTCATTTAAAAACTGCATTTTGTGTTTACTTGTGTTATCTTTGACTAATATTTAAACTTGTTTGATGATCTGAAACATTTAAGTGTGACAAACATGCAAAACAATAAGAAATCAGGAAGGGGGCAAACACTTTTTCACACCACTGTATGTACATGTGATTTTTTGTTTTGTTTTTTATTTTTAATACATTTGCAAAGATTTCAAACAAACTTCTTTCACATTGTCATTATGGGGTATTGTTTGTAGAATTTTGAGGAAAATAATGAATTTAATCCATTTTGGAATAAGGCTGTAACATAACAAAATCCGGATGCACTGTACTTTTAAAAAAGCATGCAGAAATCACTCTGAGGAGTTAAATGAATGGAAAGAAAGACGTTTTAACATATTGATGGAATCATTTTTACAGTGCATTTGACTGGCTGAAACATACTCTACACATTCCAAAATCTGTCATAAGGCAATTAATAACTCAACGCAAGTCTCAGTGTTGTCTCAAGGGGTGCTATTCTGGACATTAGTCTGCTTCTACAGTGAGTTTTCTCTTTCAAGCTAACTACTGTCATGGCAAATTAACAGTTTGAAGAGAATATTGCAAAGCAAAGTTCCTTTCAAGCCAAGACAGTCAACTTGGCGGCCATCTTGGGAATTCTCCTGGGCAGCTATTTTCTATGGATACAAGCAGCATAAAAGTACAATTCCTATATACTTGAATGGGGAAAGACTGAAATCTCCAGATTTTATCTCAGATGAAGGAAAAAAAACTTGTATTTTTCAGGTGGTTCAACAAATGTGGATGCATGTTCTGGAGTTAACTGACAGGCGTTGTCTGTATCTAAAAGGTGATTGGCTCTTATACCTTTAAGGCGGAACTTTCCGCCACACTGGGTGTTCCAATTTCTCCCATGAAGTGCTCCATCTCTGGGGTTAAATAGCCTCTGGTTAAAGTAATTGGGCCTCATTCATGAAACACGAGCAGAACTAATTTTTGTGTAAATCATTTGTAAAGCTGTTCTGACGTAAATTATCGGATTCATGAAAGTTTTTGTACGTTAGTTGGTACGAACAAAATGTAGCCTTCACCTGCTCCCAACCATGTGTGAATCGTGTGTAAGACATCCGAACATGTTGTGTTCTTTCAGGCAAACTGTCATGACTACATTTTGATAGAAGTGAAATTAAATTAGTTATTAAAAAATTAACTAATAATTAAATGTGTAATTAACCATAAAAAATAACATAAATCAGTAAAAAACCAAGAAAAAACTAAAAAGCTTTGTTTTCTTTTTAAACCATAGCCTATACTTATTTAGAAACGCTTCCTTACTGCTTTAATTTATTTTTTCAAAGTATTATTTTTTTGCCCAACTCTGCTTATCATTTTTCCAGCAGAAGTGCTTGATTTTTCTCAAAAAAATGTATGCACTCTAACGTGACTGGTTGGACAGTTTTTTATTTGATATAAACTCAATAATTTAGGTTTCATAATTTTGTATAGACATCTGTAAATCACATTCAGTTGATAACGTATGGTCAATGCTAATGCTGATAAATCCATAAATAAACACATTGCGGGCAGCTGCATACACAATACAACGAGGAAAAAATTGAAAAAGCCCGCACATTGTCGTATAACTTGCAAATCTGTAATATTTTGCAGCGTTTTGGTCAAAGATCTTCTGGCATTCTATTAATTTCTCTGAAGATTCTTCCAGTTGCAATTATATCACTATTACCATAATGATTTACACGAGAAGTTTAATGGTGGAGGACATCCTCCTCCCGGCGTGATCTGAACATTTTTTACACTCATGTCAAACCATTTTTATTTACTTCTGGAATTTAACTGTTTGATACACAAAAGAGCATAATATTACAGCAAAAATATGCGATGACAGTAAGTCACTTTCTTTGAGACACTGTTGTGTTTGGTAAATCAAAATTGTACAGTGTGAATGCACTTAATTTATAAAAAGATTTCATTACTGTTTCACATACTGTGGATGTTAACAGCATTTACTAGCGAGTTTGGTGCCTTCATTATATGGCGTTTCCATGGGCGTAGATTATGATAATTGCAAATGAATATGCACATGCCCCCTCTTTATAAATGTTTGGAATTCACTAACATACGCACATTTCACAAACAAATCTGGGGAGTACGAAGCGTTTGTGAATCCGGTGGAAAGTTTTCGGGAAGGCCCATTTTATGCGCAAATTACTCCGAATTTACTCATGTATTTACGAAAGTTTCATGAATAAGGTTCAATATATTTATTGCAACTTACCTGAATAATAACACAACCAGTTGAATGGCAGTGCCATTTGAAGTAACTCATTTGAAGGTAAAAAGAGCAAAAATCTGGGTTCCAGTGAGGCATTTATAGTGGAAGTGAATGGGGCCAATCCTTAAACGTTAAAATAAAATTTTTTTCACATATGTCACATATGTCATCAAGGCTGTGTAGTTTCAGAAAAGCGAGTAGGACACTTCGAATGCAGCCTTCAAATGCGAACTTCTTTTATGGGAATTCGGAGAATGCATGAGGTGTATCCTTCGTGGGCACTCACAACCCACAATTCTTTGCTTCAACAGAAATGTCTAAAAAATTATGTTCATATGATGTTCAAATGCAAGGAATGTTAATTCCTAAGTTGAAGTTCCTCAGTAGATGGGTGCAGAGTATATAATATGTATAATTATATTAATATATAATTAAAATAAAGTATTAGACTAAAAGTACACCGGTAAAATCTATTTTCTTTCTCTTTACCTCATTATATCTCTCCTAAAATGTACCTCATACATTCCCTTCCAGAGGGACTTTGTTCCCTTCTCACTCAAAGCACTTGTGCTTGGTAAAGAGTGGCGTGCTGTCATAGCAACCTTGTTACGTTCCGTTTCTGTTTGTCCTACGAAGGTCATCTCGTTTAAATGAGGCTTGTTTAAAGGAGAACACTCGGTATACTGCAGCCTTCAAAGGACACGTCCTACCTAGCACGCAGCCTTCCAAACGAGATACAGCCTTTGTTTGTCCCTTCACACACTCTGGAGAAGGGTGGTCCTGAAAGTTCTGGGTATTTGATGCTATATTAAGACCTTCTGGAGGTCAGCTAGGAAATTGTAACTTTCCCTCCATATCTAAAACTAAACACAGAAACAAACAGAAAGAAAGAAAGAGACAGACAGAAAGAAAGAAAGAAAAAGAATGACTAAGCAGAGGAAATGCAATGTATGAAAAAGGGGAAATTGAGAGCATATATGAATGAAAAATTTCAACAGCATTTGTCAGGAAAAAGACAGACAGAGAAATCATTTACACAGGAAGTTTGAAATGGAAGTGGAGTCCATCAGGTTATATTGGGCGGGGCTAATAGAGAGGGTGGGCCAAATAAGGGGATGGTCCCAACTGAAGGTGTTTGAGATCTTGGTTTCCATCCATTTATAAATAACTGTTGTCAAAAGAGAGTGGGTAGCTCCCTCTGCTGGTTTAGTCAAATATCACACACTAATAATCACTATCAGGCTTGACTGTTCTCACCTACAATTTAAAAAAATAAATAAATAATAATAATAAAAATATATATATATATATATATTGGGTAATTTGACACAAACAGTTATAGACCAGCAGAAAAAATTTGAACATATGGACTAATTGTTTGGCAGCATTTGACCATATTCCCCATATATTTCAGATCTTTCTGTGGTGTTATTTTGACAGGTAGAAACACCAAATTTAAATTATAAGACCTCATAACCATTTTTGCTAACTTGTTAGAGCATGTGGAAACATAAAATAGTAAATATTAGTAGATAATTTGAATAAAAAATATATTTTGTATTGAAAACTTTGATTGGTTTGATATTCTTTGTTTTTCCTCTTGAGTAACAACATTTAAATTATGTTTTCAGACTTTTAGACATTATATATATACATGTTTCATTTAAATATATTGAATTAAAATTAAATTAATTATTAAATTGTTTTATTTAATTGAAATGTTATTTTATTATATAATTTATAATTATGTAGTAACATACACTGAATCTTTGGACAATATGATTGAAATATATAGAAAGAATTTTCCAACATGTGTTATTACATACAGTATGTAATAAACAAAATAATGTGTATATGTGACTATACATTAAGTGTTTTTTTGATATTCTTGACCTAAAGCCCAGTGGAGTTTAAAAAATATTATATATATATATATATACACTCTGGTGTTCAAAAGTTTGGAATAATATACAGATTTTGCTCTTATGGAAAGAAATTGGTACTTTTATTCACCAAAGTGGCATTCAACTGATCACAGTGTATAGTCAGGTCATTAATAACGTGAAAAATGACTATTACAGTTTGAAAAAAATAATCCTAACCCTAATCCTACTTCAAAGAGTTCTCATCATAAAATCCTCCATGTGCAGCAATGACAGCTGTGCAGATCCTTGACATTCTAGCTGTCAGTTTGTCCAGATACTCAGGTGACATTTCACCACACACTTCCTGTAGCTCTTGACATAGATGTGGCTGTCTTGTCGGGCACTTCTCACACACCTTACAGTCTAGCTGATCCCACAAAAGCTCAATGGGGTTAAGATCCATAACACTCTTTTCCAATTATCTGTTGTCCAATGTCTGTGTTTCTTTGCCCACTCTAACCTTTTCTTTTTGATTTTCTGTTTCAAAAGTGGCTTTTTCTTTGCAATTCTTCCCATAAGGCCTGCACCCCTGAGTCTTCTCTTTACTGTTGTACATGAAACTGGTGTTGAGCGGGTAGAATTCAATGAAGCTGTCAGCTGAGGACATGTGAGGTGTCTATTTCTCAAACTAGAGACTCTGATGTACTTATCCTCTTGTTTAGTTGTACATCTGGTCTTCCACATCTCTTTCTGTTCTTGTTAGAGCCAGTTGTCCTTTGTCTTTGAACACTGTAGTGTACACCTTGTATGAAATCTTCAGTTTTTTTGGCAATTTCAAGCATTGTATAGCCTTCATTCCTCAAAACAATGATTGACTGACGAGTTTCTAGAGAAAGCTGTTTCTTTTTGCCATTTTTGACCTAATATTGACCTTAAGACATGTCAGTCTATTGCATACTGTGGCAACTCAAAAACAAACACAAAGACAATGTTAAGCTTCATTTAACGAACCAAATAGCTTTCAACTGTGGTTGATATAATGGCAAGTGATTTTCTAGTATCAAATTAGCAATTTAGCATGATTACTCATGTGATGGCTGCTGAAAATGGGGCCTGTCTAGATTTGATCAAAAATGACTTTTTTCAAATAGTGGTGGTGCAGTTTTTTACATCAGTAATGTCCTGACTATACTTTGTGATCAGTTGAATGTCACTTTGGTGAATTAAAGTACCAGTTTCCTATCGAAACAGCAAAATCTGTACATTATTCCAAACTTTTAGCCTCAAGTGAATATATATAAACTCAGCAAAAAAAAAAAAAAAAAGAAATATCCCTTTTTCAGGACACTGTATTTTAAAGATAATTTTGTAAAAATCCAAATAACTTTACAGATCTTTATTGTAAAGCGTTTAAACAATGTTTTCCATGCTTGTTCAATGAACAATAAACAATTAATGAACATACACCTGTGGAACGGTCATTAAGACACTATCAGCTTACAGACGGTTGGCGATTAAGGTCACAGTTATAAAAACTTAGGACACTAAAGAGACCTTTCTACTGACTCTGAAAAACACCAAAAGAAAGATGCCCAGGGTCCCTGCTCATCTGCGTGAACGTGCCTTAGGCATGCTGCATGGAGGCATGCAGATGTGGCCTGGGCAATAAATTGCAATGTCCGTACTGTGAGACACCTTAGACAGTGCTACAGGAGACAGGAAGGACAGCTGATTGTCCTCGCAGTGGCAGACCATGTGTAAGAACACCTGCACAGGATTGGTACATCCAAATATCACACCTGCGGGACAGGTACAGGATGGCAACAACAACTGTCTGAGTTACACCAGGAATGCACAATCCCTCCATCAGTGCTTAGACTGTCCGCAGTAGGCTGAGAGAGGCTGGACTGAGGGCTTGTAGGCCTGTTGTAAGGCAGGTCCTTACTAGACATCACCGGCAACAACGTCGCCTATGGGCACAAACCCACCTTCGCTGGACCAGACAGGACTGGCAAAAAGTGCTCTTCACTGACGAGTCGTGGTTTTGTCTCACCAAGGGTGATGGTCGGATTCGCGTTTATCGTTGAAGGAATGAGCGTTACACCGAGGCCTGTACTCTGGAGCGGGATCGATTTGGAGGTGGAGGTTCCGTCATGGTCTGGGGCGGCGTGTCACAGCATCATCGGACTGAGCTTGTTATCATTGCAGGCACTCTCAACGCTGTGCGTTACAGGGAAGACATCCTCCCTCATGTGGTACCCTTCCTGCAGACTCATCCTGACATTACCCTCCAGCATGACAATGCCACCAGCCATACTGCTCGTTCTGTGCGTGATTTCCTGCAAGACAGGAATGTCAGTGTTCTGCCATGGCCAGCGAAGAGCCCAGATCTCAATCAAATTGAGCACGTCTGGGACCTGTTGGACCGGAGGGTGAGGGCTAGGGCCATTCCCCCCAGAAATGTCCGGAAACTTGCAAGTGCCTTGGTGGAAGAGTGGGGTAACTTCTCACAGCAAGAACTGGAAAATCTGGTGCAGTCCATTAGGAGGAGATGCACTGCAGTACTTAATGCACCTGGTGGCCACACCAGACACTGACTGTTACTTTTGATTTTGACTGATCACAGAAGTCAAAAACATTTGTTTCTGTATTGTTATGTTTATGTAGAGTGATGTTGTGTTGATGAATATGATGGTGTGCGTTGTTATGTGTGTAGGTGTGAGATCGAGGCAACTCTAGAGTGTCTGATGTGGCTGGAGAGAGATCTGAGCACTAAAGAACAAGAGCTGAAAGAGAGAGAGAGACGACTGAAAATGTGGGAGAGGAAACTCACCGAGCAGTCCAACACACCCGTAAGTGCCCCTCATTCTTTCTTTCTCTCTCAACAGGTCAATGAAGACACTGAAATTAAATGCTATGGATCAATATTTACTGAGAAATCCATTATTTTGGGGGGGGGGGTCAAGATAAGAATTTTCACATATGATTTTGGAGTGAAACTACAAGTAAAAAAAAGAAAATAACATAAAAACTGTACTATGGGATGAATATAGTATCAACATTATTCACAAATGCGTAAACACATCCATCAATTCGATAAATGTCATACATGCATCTTACAATCCACACTCAAATGCCTTTCAACTTGTGTCTGTGAAATTCAGAATTAAATGAATGTGCAGCGATTTGTATAAATAGAGACATATTTGTGAATACAAATGTTCCATTTTGTATAATGCATGTCTAACCAAAAGATGACATTCCAAATTAAACACGAAATGGACTTGTGAAGCACTGAACGTGCATTTGTGGATCAAGTGACACATGCATTCATTGACATGTTCTTTTGTCTGTTCTGTTTTATTTATTTGAATTTTGTTTTGCTGTTTTTACCATGGCCGACCCACACTCATACAACTACCAATGCATAAGTCCTAAATTCATCCATAAGTGTGGTTACATCTACCTACCAATTTGGGGGAAATTCACAAATACATGTTATTAGACTAAAACAAATGTCTTTTTACTTGTGTCTGTGTAATTTATTATTAAATGAATGTGCAGCTATTTGTACATATAGAGACATATTTGTGTATATAAATGTTCCCTTTTGTACAAATAAATCACAGTTTGTGGATGCAACCAAATCAAGACGTTCCAAATGAAACACAAAATGTTCTTGTGAAGTATCGAATGTGCATTTGTGGATCAAGTGACGTGTGCATTCATTGATGTCTTTTTGTGTGTTTTCTGTTTCATTCATTTGAATTTTGAGACTTCCTTTCCGTTGGTTTTGCCTTGCACGATCTACATGTAACTTTGTGTAATAAAAGTAGTTACCACTAGATGGCGGTCTCATTTTACAGATGTACCATCAGGCGGAGCGGGGTTTATTCACAAGGTCACTCGTCATGCACAGTTTACAAGCGCCACTTCAAACAAACAGTGTCTGAGATCAGCAGAAAGAATCAAAGGTTTGTCTCAATTTTTCCTCATATATAACCAAGGATAATGTCCTGTCACAATGTCAAAGGCAGAAAAAAGCCAATTTTAGAGTGTAAGTCCTGGTGACAATACGTTTTTGTGACATGTCAGTAGCGTTCTAGCTAATAGGATTCAAAACAGATCAAATATTATTTTGAATATTTATTTATTGATAAAGTTTTTTATTGTAATGGACATGACAGGTCTTCCATTAGGCTACATTGGGCATCATTTTAAATAAAACATTTTTATTATATTTTCATAATTATTTAAATCACATCCAGCTGTTACATCTTGGTCTCATATAACACTGTAAGATTATCCAAACCTTACTGCATTGTTTTGTATTTATTAAGAGAAATAAAAAGCATTAATGCAGAAGAACAGCGGCACAGCTAGAAGAGCCTTTACAAAACATGAATCATGACAACAGACATACCATAAATATCTTAATATTAAGGTTTGAACAAGATCTGCTGTTGTAAGATTTGTTTTTTCATGTTATGTAAATGTATTTAATGAAAACTATTTTTCCAATAAGGCTATAAAAATAATTTCAAAAGCATTCTTTAACACTTTTGTGTTGTGATGGCAGACTGGCTCAGTGTTATTCATTAGAAATACAAATGTTATATTAACCTTGCAAACAATGTATATTACATTTATTCACTTAGGAGGTATTTGGCTGTGAGTTACAGGAGGATCAAAGATTGGAGAAATTGTGGTCTCTGCATCACAAAAAGATGGACACAGCTGCAGGGCTTTTGTGCAACTGGTAAGACATAAGGCTTCATGGCAACAATCTTGTTTCTTTCTATTATATTTTATACAGGATTTATCTCGTTTTTTAATGTTCTTATTATTTTAATCTGTACAGATTGCTCTTGCCCCGACTACAGGTACCAGTTCCAGTCCCAGACAACTGACACTAAATGTGTAGTTTAATGACATTGTTTCAACCCAAACAGAAAAGAATTAAACATTTCATTTTGTTTGACCTGATAAAGACTAATTCAGGGTCAAAACATTGTCTTTAAACTGAAAGGTTAGCATTGTGCAAGCATTTTTCTCCCATTTTTCTATGGATATTAAGTTGCAGATGTGCACCTGCATTCATTAGCTGAGTTTCAAATGTTATATATGTGCATATAAATTAAATACCTCTTCAGCCAATAGACTTGCATGAGTCATTTTTATATTGACTTTTTTAAAACCTTACTAAATTCAAATGTCTTTGTAAAACACTGAACAAAAATGTTACAGATTTAAAGGGATAATTCACACAAATATGAAAATTGTCATTATTTACGCACATCCCAAGAAAGGAAATGTTAGGCAGTATTTATAGAGTTTGACAGCCTCAGTCCCCATTCACTTTCATTACATGGGAATAAAAGCAATGTCAGCATTTACAATTTGTGTTCTGCCAGGGAAAACAATAAGGGTCAAACAACATGTGTAAGCAAATTATGACAATTTTCATTTTTGGGTGTACAATTATAAGTGCAGCCAAAAGAAGACAATGTTAATTATATAGGTAACTGTTTATTGCACTTTCATTTGAATCCATGAAATTATTACTTAAGTCTGACTTCACATCATAGAACAATAAAGGAGTATATTATACATTTTAAAATGTATCCTGTATTGGAGCTGGAACCACTGAGTTTGGGATAGGGATGGGCGGACCGATACTGATGTGGTATCAAGAATATCGATCCTCACATAAAAATATAGATTCTGAAGTTTGTTTTTTTAACAAGTGATCTTATTATTTAGATTACATGAGCATTAATGCATTTCATTAGCTTCAAAGTGGAAAAAAAGAATTATATTAGCAAATTGTTGCACGGCACCAGAACTATTTTTGCTTCCGCTCGTCTTGATGCGTAGAAATGTACTCAAATACACTATCAGTCACAGACAGCGCTCACACTTTCAGTCACAGCACTCGTTCAAAGAGAGAGCAGTGCTTTCCTGAGGTAATGACAGAAAAACAGCATCTGGAGTTATTCACACCAAGTAATGACAAACCTAGATGTGACATGTATTATAAAGGGCTTGTTTGACCATGTTTACAGGTTTATTTAAATTCAGAGTTGTTAAAACATTGATAATCTGTAATCCTCATTAATAAATGATACACTTATGAAAACTTACAATGAATTTACTGTAGTAATATTGTATTAACCATGACTAGTAACCACGACTGTAGTAACCATGTTTTCTTTTTCTTTTTTTGGCTGTAACCAAGGTTTTGATACAATTAACCATGGTTTTACAACAGCATTACTGTAGTATCCATATGGTAACTTGGTATTAGTAATAGTAACTAACCATATAATAATATCTATGGTAAATTTTAAGGTTTAATAGGTAGCTTATACTAACTCATTTTTAAAGGGTAAACAATTTTTGTTTAGGCCTATAAATATATATATATATATATATATAAAGTTATAATAAAGTTACTCATTTTATCCAAAGAATTCGTAAAAATTCAATTTAATAGAGGTATCGGTATTGGAATCGATATCTGCGATACTGGCCTAAAAGTACTAGGTATCAGATCGAAAAGAAAATAAGTGGTATCACCCATCCCTAGTTTGGGAGCAGGTGAGTCAGTGCTTGAAGTTGACGGTCAAAGAATGGGGAAAAATGGGTGATATAAGCAACAGAGTATATGGTAATATTATTTACATTTTTAGTCAATAATGATATGTATGATATGGAATATAGCCTAGACATTTTGATGGATGTGATTCAAAAAATTATGAAAATATAATACAAATGTTTTATTTAAAATGATGCCCAATGTAGCCTAATGGAAGACCTGTCATGTCCATTACAATAAAAAACTTTATCAATAAATAAATATTCAAAATAATATTTGATCTGTTTTATCTACACTGCATCGCTTTTCAACACAAGCACAAATATGTTTTTCTATTTGAATATAAGCATTTGCTTTGATTCTGAAGCAAAGCCCTCAATCACTGATTTGTTTTGGATTTTGCCTTCCATTAGATACTGGAACTGTTTTGGTAACTATATAGTCTACTTGAAATAAATGCACTGTTGACAAAGATGTAATTTATTAATTCCTGATGTAATTGTGATTGTGCTTGCGGGAGACCAGTCAGTAGGAAAGCTTGAAGGTGTCAATGGTAATTAATTAACAGCAGCTGAGGCGCGCTGTGTACAAATGCATCATAAACAGGACTCTCATCAAATAAGGTGAGACTGCACCTTTTAATGCAAAAATATATTCCTCATCCTGCATTTGACTTGTTTCAGAGTCATCCTGCATTCTGTTTGTTCATCTATCTCCATGTTTGTTTGTTCATCTCTCTCACTATCAGTTTCACCTTAGGCCAAATGGAGCATTGCATGCACAGATTTGCATACCATGATATAGACAATATAGAAACATTTCTACCGATTGACACTTTATTCCGTCGCTATGATATATATATTATATATCACCATTCCACCCAGCCCTATTGGATATTACAATACTAAGATCTGTACTCATGCTTTGACTACACGAACAGATATTTCCTATTGTGTAGACAGGAATTTCAGTCTAGAAACTTAGTTAAGATTGAAGTAACAAACTTTAACACTGACATGGATCAAAGACCCGGTGAGCCAGGTGTAGGAATCCTATTAGCTAGAAAGCTACTGACATGTCACACAAACGTATTGTCACCAGGACTTACACTCTAAAATTGACTTTTTTCGCCTTTGACATTGTGACAGGACATTATCCTTGGTTATATATGAGAAAAATTGAGACAAACCTTTGATTCTTTCTGCTGATCTCAGACACTGTTTGTTTGAAGTGGCGCTTGTAAACTGTGCATGACGAGTGACCTTGTGAATAAACCCCGCTCCGCCTGATGGTACATCTGTAAAATGAGACCGCCATCTAGTGGTAACTACTTTTATTACACAAAGTTACGTGTGGATCGTGCAAGGCAAGACCAATGGAAAGGAATCTGTGTATCATTTGTTCATTTCATATTCATTTAGGAATTCAAAATCGAAAAAACAAAAAAACGACTTATTTCATTGTTCGTTTACAAAACCAATATTAAAAAAACAAATAGTAACTTGTTTTTCGTAAGTTAAAATAGGAAAAATGGAACAATAACCACGGGACACTGCGTTTTGATTATTTGATTTCATTAATATATGCTGTGAATATTTGATTCGCTCATATGGGTGGACCTGAAACGCCCCTTTCTTCTGATTGGTCAACCTGCCCCGTCTTCTCAATGCTGAGACAGAATAAAAGTTCTCTGCTGTTTAATTGTTCACATGAATTTGTCTCAGTTAATATTAAATTTATTCTCCAAAACACACACACACACACACACACACACACACTAAGATGTTTATTAAGATTAATCCCTCGCTCTGTATGCCAAATGTCTTTCACTGTTATCCTTCTTCGTGCCACACAACTTGTTTTTATTCATTTATGTGTTACCATGCAGTGCAGCTGATCAGTTGAGCACTGGTGGTCTACACTGCACTGGACAATCGGCTGCAGTTGGGTGTGGCATTCGCAGTCAGGGTGACCAGATGTCACTTTAAAACCGGGGACAGTCCTGATTTTACAAGCCATGTACCTCGTCACGTGGACGGTTGGGACACCTTTTGTCCTAATAATAAGTCTAAGGCAGCTATAGTTTTATTGCTTTAAATAAGCATTTAAATTGACATCAGTGTTTCGTGCATTCTTTAAATTAGAAATTATCAAAGAGTATTGAAAGAATCGGTTTATTTTCATTTCTATATATTACAGTGCAATGAACAAAGCAAGATGCGGTTCAGGGAATATACAGACTTAACGCAGGGTGCATCCAAGACAGATAAGCATTCATGCCAGTGAATTATAACAGCTACAACAGTAAATAACAAATGATAAATAATAATAATAACAACAAATAAATCAGATATAACTATAATATACAGACATAAAATACTGCACTCAGAACCAAGGATGTAACCACATATTCAGGATTGAGGGGGACCAGATGTAATAATTTAATAATTAACCATGGACAAACCCAAATGTCTATGGTGGTAAAGGCCCTGCTCAGAACTGTCAGTTGGTGTGGCTGAAGAATTATGACTAAAAATGCTCCGATGCGCTTTCATTTCTTAGAGTACTTAAGGGACAGTCTGAAACTTCCACTCACTATTAAATGCAGTCGGTGTCCAATCACTCATTCAGCTGACGTGCATGTTAAGCATAAAACATTAAAAGTACACTTTTACATTCCAAATGTTGTAGTAGGTTGCCAGTTAAAAGACTGAGCTACTACAAGTGAGATTTTTACAGTAAATCCAATAATATTAATACAGTATTAGATTATTTAAAATAAATAAATAAATAAATTACCAAAATGTTATTTCACATTCCAAAGGTTGTAGTAAGTTCCCAGTAGATAAACTAATTTACGACAGGTGAGATTATTACAGTAAATCCAATAATATGAGTACAGACTTAGATTATTTTAGGATAAACATCATTAAAAACTCCTGAAAATGTTATTTTCACATTCCAAAGTTTATAGTAACTTCCCAGTGGATAGACTAACTGTAAAAATTCCACCTGTAGTAAGTCAGTCTATCTACTGGGAAATTACTACAACCTTTGGAATGTGAAAATAAATTTTTTTTAAAAAAACGTTTTTTTAAATAATCTAATGCTACTCATATTATTGGATGTACTGTAAGGCCCAATACCACAATCATAGGCAGGAAGACCTCCGCTATAATGGCCCCCAAGGCTCAAAAGTTTTCTATTATCCACCTATTATGGCTAGATCCTGCAGATTCAGATGGGCCAAATGCATCCCTAATTTTCTTTAGGGCTGTTGTCACATTAGTTATTATCTGAATTGTTAAACATTAACAGAGTTAAACATGAATCTCCTGTGAGGTTTAGCGAAACACAGTCCTCCAGTTTTGTCCATAAGGTAATCTACCATTTTATGATTTCAGTCAGTAGTTTTATTTGAGCTATTAATTAAATTAAATTATCATTCAGTAATCATATCATATAAATTTAATTATAAATTTTCAGACAAAAAGAGAGCTAGTCCCACAAATCCATCTGTTGAATTTATGTAAAGATCTCTTTTACACTGTTTCTTAAAACACATTTGATTACTTGTTCATTCTAGACACCTCATGACCATTCAGATAAGAAGGAAAACCATATACAGGTCTGGGTCACACTTTGGACAGTTCTGTGTGTGTCCAAAAAGTTTATACCACCACGTCCTTGGTGTGTTTTCCCTTCTATGATGTGGTTGTATTGTGTTCTTGTCTGATCATTGCCCTACTCCCAATCCAAGGGCCCCCTCAATTTTTCTGACCCTCGTTGGTCCCCCTAAGGGACTCTTCTGGCTCTGTCAAAGTTAGAGGCACGCCTGGTGTGAGCTGAGTTTCCTTGGCCCCACTGAGGTGCTTGCCGATCCTTTCTACTCCTCTTGGCTTGACAGGGCCTTCCTGTAGTGGCTGGCATGGATCCAAGTAGTCCTCTCCACGAATTGTACTGCAGAGTTGGTTACTAACAGCACCTGGTAGGGCCCGGTCCACCTAGGCTTCCTCCAGTTTCTCCTTTTGCAGTCCTTCACCACCACCCAGTCTCCTGGCTCCAGATAATGCAATTTCCCTTTTGCCTCCCTGGGGAGCGCTGCTTTTATCTGTTTATGAATATCACAAAGCACAGCAGAGAGGTTGCACAATAATGCAACATTTCATCCTCACACTGTTCAGTATCAGGCAACTGCCTTTTTTGTGGTCCAATTCCCATGTTAAGAGGCCTGCCAAATTAAATTTCAAATGGACTCAAACCATTTCATTTCCTGAGCCTTGCCCGCATCAGCATTAACACCAGTGGTAGTGCTTGAACCCAATATAGTCCAGTTTCAACAGAACATTTGCCCAGTTAGTTTTTTTAGTGTACCATTTTCTCTTTCCACTGCTCCCCAACTCTTAGGGTGGTAGGCGCAGTGTGTTGTCATATAAATTCTCAAATACTGACCGCTGTGATGTAGGGCTTGATTCACAAAGTGGGTTCCATTGTCACTGCTAATTTTCCCTGGAATGCCCCATCTGGGTATGATTTCTTGCATTAGAATTTTTGCCACTGCACTCGCATATGTCTTTCTGTGGGGTACGCTTCTACCCAGTTGGAGAACATGTCTACAATCACCAGGCAATACTTTTTGCCTTCTTAATTTGGCACATATTATACATTTTTGACAAAATATTTGGGCATAAATGGAAAACCCCTTTGTGAACCAGTACATATTTATTTGTGAACCAGTACCTATTTATTTCACTTAACATCCCTCCTTTTGACACATGGTCTACACCATGTATCAATTTAGCATAATGTGGAAATAAATGACGTGGCAGGCATGGTTTACCATTTGGGCCGACCCAAATACCGTTTTGCTTTGAACAGTCTCTTCCATCATTCTTCCAGGCAGCTTTCTCCTCTGCTGTGACTCTGCTCTGTAAATCAATTAAATCTGCATTTGGTGTGTGTGTGTGTGTCAGTTTGCAGAACAGAAACAAAATTGTGGTTTTGAACTTCCTGTTGATCAGTTTTCTTTGCTGCAATATCTGCTTGTGCATTTAACCATCAACAAATAGTTCAAACTCAGCATTGGAGAGTGGTGTATCCTTGAGGTCTGGCCTGGGGGAGCAAATGGCTGTTATTGAAGCAATCAGTCATGTGGTTCACCATCATCTGCTGTGGGAAGAAAAGTGGCAGGGTTAAGAACTGTACATATTTTAACAGTAATGTTTGGCATTTCCAATAATACAGCATTGTGTTTTAACCATCGTGCTGCAGACAGGCGAGTTGTTTTTTGTTTTAACAGTATGATAGATACTGCATGTGGGACCAGTAGGGTCTAATGTTGATAACCTACCAAATCTCTGGAAGCAAGCACTGCTTTTTCTACAGCAGCAACAGCTCTAAGGCATTTGGGCAGCCCAGTTGCCACTGTGTCTAATTTAGATGAGAGATAAGCTACTGGCTTTAATTTCCCCCATGGTCTTGTGACAGAACAGAAGTTATGTAACCTCCTTTTTCGTCCACAGTCTGCACAAAAGGCTTAGTTATGTCAATCAGTCCCAATGTGGGTATTGATTGTAAAGCCACCTTCAGTCCAAACTACTGTCATGTGCTGTCAGTTTTTTATGGCCAAAAAGTGGTTTTTGGAGTGATCACAACCGGTTCAGCGCCTTTCATTAATCCCACATCATATTTACTTTGGGCCCAAAGAGAACTTCAGAGAGCTCAGGAGGGTCTTCACCTGACGTGTGGTTGACCATTAAACATGTCTCCTCAACAATCTGAACAGTCCTGTCTATAGTTATGCCTAAGGGCATCTGTAATCTGTGAGTAGCATGCTTAACATTGTGTTGAACCCTTTTTTATTTCTTTTTTTAGAGGTGTCTTGCCAATCTGTGTCGAATACACAATTACGCACCCACGATCCTAAATCTTCCTATTTGACGTCAGTTGATTTAGATAATGAAATATGTGGGCTAGCCCCTGGAACATTGTAAAATTTGGCTCTTAGAGGCTCTGATAGCTGAACACCAAACCATTTTTTTCTCAAAGTCTTCCTCATTTCCTTCGGACACATAAGCAGTACAAACAATCGCCCTCTTGTGGGAAACCTAGTGTTCCCTGTGGTGTGTGTTTGTGTGCGTGTTTAACTGTCTGCCCACTGTTTCTCGTGAGGCTTCTGTGAGGTGCCATTCATAAGCCTAAAGAATGGGGGTGGGGACAGGGTTTGTTAGCATGGTGTAAGCGTGTGAGTGCTTTTCAGAGTCAGTACTACCCCTGCTTCGTTAGCCTTTAACATAATGCCTAGGGTACACATTAAATCTCATCCCAAAAAATTTATTGGGCAGCATTTTGAGAGTCGGAACGAACGTGTTATGGTGCCCTTCACATCATCTTCGATCGAAAGTGGCACCGTATAAAACTCTTTTACTGAATCACCAGTTGCCCCAATCGTTTTAATGTATCAATTACTAAATTTGGGAGGGGGTATCAATTCTTTGTTCATGATTACAGATTCTGTGGCAACGGAATACACTAAAAAGTAATTGGTTTGTTTCCAACTGTCAATGTGATGGTAGGCATCATTTTATAGGCTGAATTGGAAAGCATTGCATACATCATGTTTTCCTGGTGTGTGTGTGTGTGTGTGTGTGTGTGTGTGTTAGATTCTGACTCCCATGCCCTTGGTTCACCATCCCCTGTCCTCAGCCCCCAGGGAGTCAGTCCTCCTTTTGATGTATATGTGGCTTTGGGCACTCCTTAATGTCCTTTCTAATCTCTGGACAGTCTCTGATCCAGTGATCTGTTGCCCCACAGTTGAAACATCCATCTGCAGTGCCTATGTCTACCCCCCTGTTTCCTCCTCTGCCCCTCCCTCGGCCTCTGCCTCTTCCACACCCTCTTCCTCCCATGGGCTGGTCTTTTGCTTTGTATGCTTGCAACTGTGCCATTTATAGTCTGTCAGCAGTGGCTTTCTCTTTCTTCTGTGTTTTCTCGTTCAAAAGTTTCTTAGCGTGCACAGCATGATTTTCTACGCCTTGCTGGCGGGTACAGCTGTTGTTCTACATACTCAGGGGGTGATGCTTGGGGTGCTCTCGGTTGAACTGGGTCTTGCGCTGGTTCTCCGCCCACAGCCTATTGACCATCATGTTGGTCCTCATCTTGGTCCCGACGTCATCCGAAGGGGGTCGAGTCCAGGTCTGGGTCACCTACATATTTCAGACACTGAGAGATTTTGTTAGAGGGCCCTGTCCCTCAGGTTTGCTTCAGTTTACCAATCAGAAAATGCTTTCCAATTACCCTTAAATAACTCATGCTTTTTCTATTCTTTCTTAGTCATTGTCTCATGTTTTTCTTAACTTGCTTTTTCCCTCTCTATCAGTTTTTCCTTTATCTGTTTCATCTGTCTTGTGCTAAAACTTCCAATCTATGGAAAACCACATTCGGCTACCCAGATCTCTCATTGAGCGCAGCTGCTTGGTCCGTATTTAGTTAATATGTATTTACAATTTGGAGCATCCGTATCTGGACAGAGGTCTGGACCTCTATTAATGTCATTATTTTTGCTCGAATTCGATCCCGTTTTCTCTTTTTACTGCAGATAGGCGGTTCCCTAGCAGTTCCAAACCTGCCCTAGTAACCTGTCGGTTAAAATCATTTTATCAATTATTTAGAATCCCTTTTATTCCAGTGTTGGTCTTTCCTTAATTAAAGATTTACATTTCCCTAATTAAGAATAACAGTGGAATTTCTGTTGCGGTCTCAGACCGGCTATTCCAACCCTGGTCTTTCCTCAACTAAATAACAATTATAAAAATGATCATCTATTGAGAATCACAGTGGAATTTTCTTACCAGAAAGGTCACCTTTGTTGAGGCGACCCTGTCCTCAGGCTTCAGGTTCCCGCTTCTCACCCTCTTTTATAGGGGAGGTTCAGGTTTCTCAGGGACTTTAACCCCCACAATTGTAATTGTGCACACAACCTGTTATATATAATTATTATTTCAATCTATACGGTCCCGGACCGCAACTCGAGTTTTGCTGTTCCAAACAGCCAGTCTACTTTTACCTTATACCATCCCAGACAGTCACTCAACCAATGTGTCCCGGACCATCATTGGTAGCTCATCAGCTCATGTGAGATTTCCCTATTGCTGGACTGTGTCCTCACCCATGTCAGAATTCTATTGTCCTCTGGATACCGTATCAGGAACTCCATGATCTACATGTTACAGGCGTCCGTCTACACAAACCCCTTTGACTACGTCGGGGTGTGACTCTGAATCATGGACCCAGTCCCTGGCTGCACAGCTTTATCTGTCGTTATAGATTAGGGCGAACCTGAGTTAGGATCCCATCCTCGTCGCCACATTGTCATGGAAATTCTCCACCTAGAATTCACACGAGTGAGAGTATTCCAAACACATTACAGGACACAGTGCAGTCTTTTCCTCAGTGCTTTATTCATACCACCCGGCCGGATGGAGAAGCTCCTGTGGCTCCTCTCGAACACACACACATGGTAGGCTTATATCGGTTGTTACCAAGTTACATGTGTTTTGACCTCAGCAGATTTTTCATGTGATGTAGACGCAACAAAATGTTTGTTAGGGATGTATTGTATATCCTTGAGCGAACAGGTTGTCACAACAATCGGAACCTTAGCAGTATGAACAAGAAGATATTGTCTTCTGCCTGAAAAACAGACTGGTCATCCATGTCAACCCATAAGCACAACACAGGGCAGCTCCAACATTGCATTTTCTAGCTTAAGTATTTTATACATGAATAATAATGTTCTAATATACCTAACTATTATAATTTCTTTCACAAGGAAACATTTATATTCACAAATATGTATCTATTTGTACAAATAGGTGCACATTCATTTAATAATAAATTAAACAGACACAAGTAAAAACAGCCATGGTAAAAACAGCTAAACAAAAGTCTAAAAATTCAAATTAACAAAACAGAATAGACACAAAAACATGTCAATGAATGCACGCGTTCCACAAATGCACATTCAATGCTTCACAATGCCATTTTGTGTTTAATCTGGAACATCTTCCTTTGGTTAGACATGCAAATTGTGTTACATTTATTCAAAAGGTAACATTTGTATTCACAAATCTATTTGTACAAATCACTGCACATTAATTTAATTCGGAATTTCACAGACACAAGTTGAAAGGCATTTGAGTGTGGATTGTAAGATGCATGTATGACTTTTATCGAATTGATGGATGTGTTTACGCAGTTGTGAATAATTTTGATACTATACTTATCCCATAGTTAACAGCGTCATTATTTTTATTTTTACATAGATATCGGTAGGTCTATTACTAAAATCAGTTGACTCCAGCTCCCCTAGTTGCATTATATGCCAATGGTGTGAGTCCATAGATTGAAAGAAAAAAAAAATTTCCTTACATTTTGGTTTCCATCATTTATGTATTTTTTGGGGGGGGTTTCCATTAAAAAAAATCATCAATAACTAAATGTTGAGTCGGGGACCTCTGGTTGTGTTGATACAGACTGACCCAATTAGCTTTATGTAAAAACAATAGAAGTCTTAAGTATTTAGGTAAACGTGTGTTCATTGGCTGCTCGTCTACACCTTTTTCATGCTCTTCAAATTCACTTCTTTCCTTCTGAAATCATTTTCTTTCAAATTCAGATTTTGTCTGTCTACCGGGACTTTATAAGCCACACTAAATTCCCTTCTTCCTTTTCTTCTTTTTCTATGTTTGTCCTCTTGTTTTTGTTTTTTCTCTTTTTCTTTTCATCATACTCTCTCTAATTTCCTATTCCCTTCCTCGTTTTCTCGTTCCTCTCAGTTCTTCCTGTGGCCGCAGCAATCAGCTCAGGGTTGTTGTTTGAGTTGAGTGTGGAGGAATCGAGTTCAGAGGTGACGTGTGAGTTCAGCGGCTGTGCTGATGAAGAGATTGGTGGTCTGGCGCTGCAGGCCGTCATGAGGGGGTTTGTTGTGATGTTTCCCCTGGAGTTTCTCTCGGTTCATCTGCAGCAGTTGGGCATACAGGTCCATATGAGGACAACAGAGAACTCTTCCAAGACCTGCTCGCTTAGACAGGGATGCCAGGTCACCATGCCTTTGGGCATGGCTGCATTTGACTGGTCCAACGACAGCGATTAGGACACTGACAAACTGTGTTTGGGCATCCATTTATTTTCTCAATAAATATAAAGCTCAATAAAGCGCAACAGTCAGGCTCCAGAAGTAAAATCTCCATTTATTTTCTCCATAGAGAAATACATTTTTAATTACAATGTAAAAAAAAAAGTGAAGTGTAAATAATAATAATAATAGAAAAAAAGATCTACCATAAGCTTTGATACCATAAAGAATGATGTGTGGGTGTTTCTTCAACTTTAGACATTTTCATGCTCTAGAGCTTGATTTTGATTAAAATAAACAGATTATTATTATATTTTTTTTTTTCATATGAAGGTCTCATTAAAACTCATTGAAACTTTTTACCAGGCCTTCATCATTTATTTTTGGTATTTTTCATGTTTATTATGTGCACATTTTATTGTTTTAGCCTAGACCCAGACTTTCAATATTATATGTAATATATAAACTTTGAAAGTCCATTATTAAAATACAAATTATTACACTTTTAAAACAATGATCATTTAAATAAAAACCATTTCAATGTTTATTGTTTGAAAATTATATCTATCTATAAAAAAAAGACAAACAAACTATTGTCCCACAGTTGTGGTGTAATTTCCAACACACCCAACAGTTTTTTTCAAAAGTTAGTGTACTTGTTAACCAAGTTGACAAAAGTGTCAGTGAAGAGCATGCTTGAGAGGAAATATGAGACGTATGAAGAAAACAAGAAAACATAGACAAATCAAGGTAAATATCACTTGTAAGTATTTTTATTGGGAGCCATTTCCCAATTACCCAAAGTATAACAAATATTTTTAATTGTGTGTATTAAGGATACATAAAATGTTAGCTTTGAAATTAACCTCAAGACAGAGAGAGTTGGCTGTTTGATTTAAAAAAACTTTAAAAATGTAAATTCCATCAGCATCATTTCCAGCATAGAATTCTATTAAACACAATACAGAATTTGAGATGTGATGGAATTGACACTGTGATGGGAATTTTCATGAGAGAAATTACATAAATCTCTTGTGGAGCATGTACATACAGTACACTGTTGGACATTTTTAGTAGACTCATTTAAAAAATGAGTGAGAGTGTAAACCATGTTTTATGGATGCTTTCTTGAAGTACGCAGTGCTAAAACTGCCCAAAGTTGAAGAAACACCCATATACTTCTGTAGAAGCCACAAGTCAGTATGATTTCCTTTTCATCTTTAATAAATTGTGTTTAATAGCTGAATTCCCATTGAAAAACTACACTACCCATAATCCTGACGAGAGATCCACCAATCATCTGCGTCCTATTATATATTCCATTTCATGTCAAGCAACGTCGATATAAATGAAGACAACCTATTTCTAAGAATTTGGTAGTGTAAATGGGCTGTATGCAATGCATCCCCTGCTCTGTTTGTCACCTGTGCTGCTCCAGACCATGATGTATATGTTGTATGTTCTCTATCGGCTTCTTTGGGACTGTTGGCTCTCTTCCTGCTCGTCCCTTGTCTCACCTGCTTGAAATATGCTTTGCTTCTCTCCCATTGTTAATTGTTTTGTAATGTATATTCGTTATATGTTTCTCTTTATATGTTTCTCGTTTTATGTTTTATTTTTGTACAGCATCTGAGCTTTGGAAAGAAGCTATACAAAATAAACATTATTATAATTATAATTTTTAGCAAATCATGGCTAGTATTAAAAGTGATCTATAGCTCTTGAAAATCATCTGCTGGTGGAATCCCTAAACTGCAAATGCAGACCTAGAACTGATCTCAAACATCTTAGTGCAATTTCCTATTTCTCAGGAAAATAGAAAATTGCGCTTTGCGCCACTTCATTAACATACAATACACCCACAGTTTGCGCGCCTACACCCGCAGATAGCGCAAACACTCCCATCCACTTGCACTTTGCGCTGGCACGCTCTAATGAAATTTCCACTAAGAATCAGCTCTTTAAAAATTATATAAGACATAACGCATGGTTTTTGCGCTTAGCGCTGCCCCCAGAGCGGTCATGAAAATACAGCCCACAATGTTTCATGGGATGCATAATTCATTCATAAAAGACGTTACATACACACGTCTTGTTCCTGGTCTGTAGATATAAAAAAATGGCTATTTTTGCTTATAACTTTTGAATAGTTTGGCCTAAAATTATGAGGCTGGTCTCTTTGGATTCCTTAAGGATTCAAACGAGTCAAATGATACCACATTTTCTTATGTGGGCCATAGTAGGCATTGGCCATTTTGAACGCATTGGCATATCATTAAGAAATTGGGTATGTGTCATCGGGGCCATGGCCTGTAGGTACTCAAAAAGTTTGGGAACAGCGCCACCTAGTATTCAAAAGATATGATTAAATGTTTATAACTTTGGATTACTTTGGCCTATTTTTATGGGACTTGTTTTGTTAGATTCCTTGGGTCATGCTGAGCATGATGATACCACATTTGCCATGGTCCACTATACTTCTTGAAAACCTACTTTTTCAAACTCCTCCTAGGCCGTATGTACGATTTGCACAAAATTTTCTAAGGATCTGTATCATCTAAGGATCCTCCTGACAAAAAGTAATAAAAAGCTTTTCGATTGACAAGGCGGTTATTGAATAAAACATCTACGAATTCGACCGAGAGATGGCAAAAATGATCTGAGGCTGTACCTCAGCAACACTGTCATATTGAAACAAAACTTGGTATATGTCCTCACCACCATGCCTTTAGGGTACCTAAGCACTTTGGGCACAGTGCCACCTAGTGGTGCAGAAATCTGGAAAATTGCTTTTTTGGACCATTTCTTTTCAGTAATTTAGGCTAAAATTATGACACTAATACCAAAATGTATATTTGACCTTATGATCTTGCTCTGAGATTCCATATGAAGTTTCAGGATGGTGTCATCTAGTGGTCAGAAGTTATCATAAATGGTTCTATGTACCAATTGCCTTTATACTGCTTGATCTAAAATTATGATTTTGGCCTTTGTTATGAATCCCGCCTTTGTTGTTCCTCCCACTCACCACCAGAGGGCTTCATCACCTGGAGATTGACTTTAACTCTCTGGATTCCATTTCCCATAATCCCCGTACCTGGCAATGATTACCTGTTCACCTGTTTCCAATCTATTCAGCTATTTAAGTCTCACACTCACTCTCTGTCATTGCAAAGTCTTGTTTTGCCCTGGCTGACATTTCTAAGCGGTCTCTGAGTTTTCTGTATTATCTGTGTATGATCCTGGTCCGTTTACCCTGTCTTGACCCGTTGCTGCCTGCCTACTATTACTGCCTTGATTTCCTTAATATAACTTGTGATTGTCTGCCGCCTGCCCTGACCTCTTGCCTGTTTATTTACTACCACTCTGGATTTCCTTTGATAGGACTGTTGCTGGTGACTGAACCCCTGCCTGTCTGTATTACTACGTCTATTATGATTAAAGCTGCACATGGATCTCAACTCCGTTGACTTATCATTACAGTTTCATTGGATGGGCCAGCAATGCTTGCTAAGCTGCTAATTCTGCTCCTAAAGTGCACGGCCCCAGTAATTGCTGCTTGCAGCACTATTTATACATTTAGGTTTGTTTATTCATTCATTCTGTCTGTATTTGCTGTCTAAACTGTATAACACACAGTCTTTTAATTCTGGGATTCATTTCACTTATATGGACGTTGCTACAGTAATCCCCAAAACAGCCTTATAGATTTAAGTTGAAACATTGTTTAATGAAACCTTTAAAGTGTTACTACATGAGTTTTAGTGTTGATAACAAACTTCTATTACTTATATTTTCACACAGGGGGCCTGGGAAGCTCAGCGAGTAAAGACGCTGACTACCACTCCTGGAGTCACAAGTTCGAATCCAGGGCATGCTGAGTGACTCCAACCAGGTCTCCTAAGCAACCAAATTGGCCCGGTTGCTAGGGTGGGTAGAGTCACGCTGGGTTAACCTCATCATGGTTGCTATAATGTGGTTCTCGCTCTCGGTGGGGCACGTGGTAAGTTGTGCGTGGATGCCACGGAGAATAGCGTGAAGCCTCCACATGCGTTATGTCTCTGCGGAAACGCACTCAACAAGCCACGTGATGAGAATATTTTCACACAAAAAAGTCTCTGTTAGAATGTCTTAATGAGAAACTCCTCTCATGGTAAAAGAATATTCTGGGTTTAATACAAGTTAAGCTAAATCAACAGCATTTGTGGCATAATGTTGATTACCACAAATTATTTCAACTCGTCCCACCTTTTCTTTAAAAAAAACCCTGCAAAAATCAAGGTTACAGTGAGACACTTACAATGTAAGTGGGGGCCAATTTTTGGAGTGTTTAAAGGCAGAAATGTGAAGCGTATATGTGGGGGGGTTGGGGCGTGGTCGAGTGCAGGTCTCTGGAGAGCAAGGTCGGGAGAAGTCAGTGGTAAAAGATTCATACCTGTGATCACGAGGATTCACACCTGTGAAAAATATATACTAAAAAACAAGACATTATCCCATCCATCCATCGTAAATTCACATATTCATCCATCCTTCCATCCATCCAATAATCCATCTTTCATATATCCACATATTCATCCATCTGTCTGTCCTTCCATTGATCCATCCATCTATCTTCTATCTTTCTGTATATCTGCATAACCATCTGTCCGTCTGTCCCTCCATCCATCTATCTTTCCATATATCCATCTGTCATTTTCTGTCTCATCCGAAGGACAGTGCCATTTTACAGTATAGTATCCCTGTCACTATACTGGGGTGTTTGGACCCACACAGACCTCAGGGTGAGCACCCCCTGCTTGCCTCACTAACTCCTCTTCCAGTAGGTCTCCCATCCATGTATTGACCAGGCTCAACCCTGCTTAGCTTTAGTGGGTAACAATTCTAGAACTCCAGGGTGATATTGCTGCTGACAAAACAAGTTATATCTATCTATCCATTCATTCATTCATCCAGCCAGCCATCCACCTATCCATCTGTCCATTTGTCTATCCATCCATCCATCTTTGTATCCCTGTTAGTATAAATTTCAAGCAAAGGAGTAATAACTGTAACCCAAAAATTTAACTTCTGTCATCATCTGTGAAACACAAAACAAGTTATCTAGCAGTATGTCTAGGCTGCTCTTTTCTATGGAATTGGTTGATGATTCAAACTGTTAACGGGTGGTCACAATTACAGCAGTTAAACTACTGGAGGTTCTTTGTTTTTTTAGTAGGCGTTTCTATTCGACTGCAATATCTAGCTGTATCAGGCGTGAAAACTGCTCAACTTTGTTGCATTGCCAATGGGTACTGTTGCGCTTGACGCTGGAAATCACCATCTCTCATTAAAAATGAATGATTTCCAGTAGCTGTATGTGTGAACACCCCTTTAAACTAAAAAATGGACAAGCACCATAAACATTGTCCAAACGACTTGTGTTATATTCCAATTCTTCTTAAACATTGTGCTAGCTTTATATGAGAAACTAACTGAAATGTAAGTCTCTCTCTTCTTCTGTGTTTCAGCTTCTTCCAAACCTGGCGATTACACTCCTGGACAGAAGAGCATGTGGTTGGTAGAATTTGTTCTCTTATTAACAGAAATAGTAAGAATAATATATACAGTTGTGCTCAAAAGTTTGCACACCCTTGGAGAATTTGTAATAATGTACCATTTCTAAAGAAAACATGAGTGAGTAGGCAAAACACATTTATCTTATTTCTTATGGGATTCATATTCAACTGTACGTTATAACAGAATGGCACAATCATAAAACAAAACATGGCAACAAAGAAAAAAAAATGAAATGACCCCTGTTCAAAAGTCTGCATACCCTTAGTTCTTAATATTGTGTATTGCTCCCTTTAGCATCAATGACAGCGTGCAGTCTTTTGTAATAGTTGTCTATGAGGCCCCAAATTCTTGCAGGTGGTATAGCTGCCCATTTGTCTTGGCAAAATGCCTCCAGGTCATGCATAGTCTTTGGTTGTCTTGCATGAACCACATGTTTGAGATCTCCCCAGAGTGGCTCGATGATATTAAGGTCAGGAGACTGTGATGGCCACTCCAGAACCTTCACCTTTTTCTGCTGTAACCACTGGAGGGTCAACTTGGCCTTGTGCTTAGGGTCATTGTCGAGCTGGAAAGTCCAAGAACGTCCCATGTGCAGCTTTCGTGCAGAAGAATGCAAATTGTCAGTATTTTCTGATAACATGCTGCATTCATCTTGCCATCAATTTTCACAAGATTCCCCATGCCTTTAGAGCTCACACACCCCCAAAACATCAGTGAGCCACCACCATGCTTCCCCTCTCCAAACATAGCTCTATGGTTGTGACCATAAAGCTCTATTTTGGTCTCGTCACTCCAAATTACAGTGTGCCAGAAGCTGTGAGGCGTGTCAAGGTGTTGTCGGGCATATTGTAACCGGGCTATTTTGTGGCATTGGCGCAGTAAAGGCTTCTTTCTGGCAACTTGACCATGCAGCTCATTTTTGTTCAAGTATCGTCATATTGTGCTCCTTGAAACAACCACACCGTCTTTTTCCAGAGCAGCCGGTATTTCTCCTGAGGTTACCTGTGGGTTTTTCTTGGTATCCCGAACAATTCTTCTGGCAGTTGTGGCTGAAATCTTGCTTGGTATCAAGAGATCCCCGAATTTTCCACTTCTTAATAAGTGATTGAACTGACTGGCATTTTCAAGGCTTTGGATATCTTTTTATATCCTTTTCCATCTTTATAAAGTTCCATTACCTTGTTACGCAGGTCTTTTGACTTTTTTTTTTTTCTGCTCCCCATGGCTCAGTATCTAGCCTGCTCAGTGCATCCACGTGAGAGCTAACAAACTCATTGACTATTTATACACAGGCACTAATTGCAATTTAAAAAGCCACAGGTGTGGGGAAATTAACCTTTAATTGCCATTTAAACCTGTGTGTGTCACCTTGTGTGTCTGTAACAAGGCCAAACATTCAAGGGTATGTAAACTTTTGATCAGGGCCATTTGGGTGATTTCTGTTATCATTATGATTTAAAAAGGATCCAAACAACTATGTGATAATAAATGGCTTCGTATGATCACTATCCTTGAATAAAATACTTTTTTTGCATGATCAGTCATATTTTCAAAATCAATGCCAAAATTTCTCAATTTCTGCCAGGGTATGCAAACTCTTGAGCACAACTGTAGTTTACTTTCAGATTTGCATCTAAATCTTTTTATTTTTCATTCACAGCATTTCTGGATGCAGCAGATCTTTGGAGGTAAGATTCTGTTGTTTTATTTCTTTTATTGACTCTTTTATTGAGATTTTATTTGAGAGTGTTTATAGGCTCATACTGAAGACTTTTTACAGTGTGTGTGTGTGTGTTCGTGCAGGTGATGGTGAACTGCAGCAATATGCTGATGTGTTTAAGCAGAATCACATAACTGGACAGAGACCGCTGCTGCTGTCAGAGAGTGACATGAGAGATCTGGGTGTGACATCAAAAGGACACACTATACACCTCAAGGTAGTACACTAACCTTAATTCACTTATGCATTTTGTTCTCAAGATTTAAAAAAAATGATTTCTCACTATGCTCAAATTTGCCAAGATACCAAATTCTGCAATCAAAAGTCATGAGAGTTTAATAAGAAATCAAATATTTCTACATATGTCAGCATTTGTCTCATTTGTGTTTATTTTTATCTCTCCCAAGGAATTTTTGGAGAAACGGAGACAAAGTTGATAATTAAACAAAACAACTAAAATGATCTCATCATTTACTCACCCTCATGCCATCCCAGATGTGTATGACTTTCTTTCTTATGCTGAACACAAAGGTTGTCAATAGATCAATATTTAAGTCCTTTTGTTTTACTATAAATCTCCACTTTCACATTCTTCTTCTTTTGTTTTTGTTTCACATTCTTTGTACATATCGCCACCTACTGGGCAAGGAGGATAATTTTTAGTAGTTTCTCACCAACACCTATTATATAGCTTCTGAAGACATATATTTACCCACTGGAGTCTTGTGGATTAATTTTATGTTTCATTTATGTACTTTTCAGAGCTTCAAAATGCCTGATCACCATTCACTTGCATTGTATGGACCAACAGAGCTGAAATATTATTCTAAAAATCTTAGTTCGTGTTCGGCAGAATAAAGAAAGTCATGCATATCTGGGATGGCATGGAAGTGAGTAAATAGCTGGGTTTCCATCCAATCATTTTTATGCTCATTTTCAAATTGCGCATAAGAAATTGGAAATGCATGATATGCAAATAAACTCTCAAAATTTGCATAACATTTAATGCGCTAGGAGGAGGTGGATTTTTGCATTAGTTAAAATGCACATTAAGGTGATGGAAACCTTATTGAATGGTTTATTCACAAACGATGTGTTTTACTTTTGACCATTCGATGTGACTGGCCTAACGAAAGGTCCAACCTTGGCACACAATTCTTCATTCCCTTGGCATAACGAAGTTTAACCCAGAGCTGGTTTTTAAAGTGGGTCCTCACAATCCGCCAGAACAGTTTTGAGCACGGGCGTTCCCATGTATGCAGAGGCTGGCAGTGTATGGGCATCGCATCCATTTCAGCCCTTATTATATCAGATATTACACTTATTCTGTGGTGTCTCCTTGCAGCATTTAATAAAACGAGGTAAAATTGCTCTGATCCTGTGAATAAAACTCTCCCCGTAGCAAAGAGATCATTCAGCTGCTCCATCAAGACAAGGCGGGCCCCCTCCAGATAAAGTGCATGATGTAGTGGATGGAAACTTTTTAGAAATGCGCTTAAAAAATGTTAAACATTTAGATGGAAACCCAGCTAATGATGACAGTGTTAATTTTTGGGTGAACTATCCCTTTAAATCTCTTGAGCTGTGAAAGAGCAACCACTGAGCATTACATTTTCCCAGGAAAATGCTAGTAACTGTCAGCACACATCTGAACCTGTAAGGCATTAGTATGTGAGCTCCATAGAGAGCATGATTAGTTGAATGAATTACATTAGATGTATATGGCATATCCCAGAGTATGAATTACATGTTCATAAGTGATCCACAGTGGTATTAATTGTTGTTTTGCTGCTCTAAGTCCATTAACAGGTAATAATTATGTTACATTCACACACAGCTGGTCACTGGCTGATTGTCAGTGCGTTGCATAACCCCTTCATAAATCCATCTTGTAATGTTTTAAACATTGTCAAATCTTTTTTTTTTTTTTTTTGCAGACTGAAATTGAGAAACTTACCCTCGACTACCTGAGTCTGTTCCACTTTCCCCCATTGATCAAGGCATGTGGTCTGTCTATCCATCCATCCATCCAGGCCTGATCTCATGAACATTGTGACTGTGGCAACAATTTTGCTAAACGAAATTACGTGCTTCATTACACGTTGCAGTTTCCCAGTGAAATGTCCAGTGGTGGGCGCCAAAAGAGAGAGAAATGTTTAGGCTTGGGATCGATGCCTTTTTCACGCATTGATAATCGAAATATCAAAATAATGATTATTGATATATATCAGGATTTTTTCAGAAATAAATAGGAATAGCCGTTGCACAATAGTCTTTGTCTTTTCAAACATATTTCTCAACAAAACATTGGTAAAGTGTGAGCTGCAGGGTACATTAAAGGGGGTTGCACACCAGACTGTCTGGTGGATGACATGGTGTTTTCTAAAATTAGAAATAATTATTTTCTATGAAGGTACATACACAGCACGGTCTTGCCATCTCTCGAGACTGCTCTAAAATCTGCAGTGCCACGGAGCATAGAGAAATTGCGTAATAATTTACATAAAAAATGTATCCCCTTTTCTCCCAATGTTGGAATGCCCAATTCCCACTACTTTAGTAGGTCCTCGTGGTGGTGTGGTTACTCAACTCAATCCGGGTGGCGGAGGACAAGTCTCAGGGGCCGTTTACAAGACAACGTTTTCAACTAAAAACTGAAAACTTTTTATGCGTTTTGGCTGTTCGTTTACACGACAACGACGTTTTGGAGCCTGAAAATGCAAACTTTTGAAAACGGGTTTCAAAGTGCACGTTTTTGAAAACTATGCCGTTATCGTCTCCGTGTAAACATACAAAAACACGAATTTGTGAAAACGATGACGTCACGTGCACACTTATTACATGTTATATAAAGATTGATGGATTGATAGGCATCAATTTGAGATGTATAATTATCAATATGAATACTGGTGTCTGTGCAAATAACAATAGTCAACAATTTATTCATTTGGAGTGTTTTGTATGGAGTGTGAACATTGTACAGTAGGCAGAACCTGCAATTTGAAAATCTTGAAATTAATGTATGGATTCAGATGAGAAAAATGTATTTGTATTTTAAATGTTATTTATTTATTTACTTAATTGTATTTGATGTACCTTTACCCTGCAATTCATTCACCCACCGCTTATGTATATAGCCTATAGACAGAGATGTGATGCCATGTACAGTATTCAATGATATGCTTAGAATATGAAAACATGAGGCCGTGAAAATGCATGTTAGATCCAGTGTACACAAGACCTCTCTCTCCATCAGAAGATGTTCAAAACCAGTCAACATCAACAGCTTGTTATGTTAACTTACTCTCCTACCAGCCCAAGACTCAGCAGGGGGAATACAGAAGATGGCAGGAGACAAAGTGATGGTAAAAATGAACAGAGTTTATTGAATAATCTTGAAAGTTCAGTCTATAGGCATGCGCGCGAGTACTTCAAAACAACACGCAAGACATTCAAAACTACAATGGCGGACTACAGGACTGCGTTTGTGCTGCTCAAGATTTTGAGTTTATTGACATTTCTCCAGCAAAGTAATTGTAGTAATAAAGCAACCTCATCATCAGTCCAGACAAAATTGCTCGATGCTTTCGCCATCATAATTTTTTGTATTCACCGCTCTGTGGAAGAATGCCTATGTACGCAGGCGCGTAGTGTTTCTTTACAAAGTGACATCGCCAACTACTGGCCTGGCATGCATAATACAGCATTTTTAGTCGTTTTCGCGGATCCGTGTGAACGGGGATCATTTTGACAACGTTTTTGTCTGTACGCGAAACTTTTCAAAAACGCAAAGGAAAAACTTTTCTGTTTTTAGTGCATCGTTGTCATGTAAACGTACCCTCAGTTGCCTCCGTTTCTGAGACTGTCAATCCGCACATCTTATCACGTGTCTTGCTGTGCATGACACTGCGGAGACTCCACATGTGGAGGCTCATGCTAAACTCTGCAATCCACGCACAACTTACCACACACCCCACTGAGAGCGAGAACCACTAATAGCAATCATGAGGAGGTTACCCCATGTGACTCTACCCTCCCTAGCAACCGGGCCAATTTGGTTGCTTAGGAGACTTGGCTGGAGTCACTCAGCACACCCTGGATTTGAAGTTGCAACTCCAGGGATGGTAGTCAGCGTCAATACTCGCTGAGCTACCCAGGCCCCCATAATAATTTCTAATCGTTCAGTTTGCGCACTTAAACCCGTTTCACACACTAACCTGCAAACTCATGAATGTCACTTTCATTCTTGAAGTACAAAAACCTTTGTAACTGTTGCGTATAAGCATCCTGTGCAAGGAGCTCTAAAATACCAATCCTATGTTGTGATTCCTGTGCCTTGCGACCTGCTTCAGTAAATGTTATTTCACCCCCTTGTGGTCTCCTAATGCTATTACGCCAAACATTCAGTAGAAGCCCAACTGAGTGAATTGTAAAGCATGCAAATTAGGCTTCTAATTAAATTGTCTGCTAAATGTTAATATATCGATACCTTAAAAATAAATGGATAAAATAACATGCCAAACAATAATCGATATATCAATATTTTATGACATGCCTAGAAGCAGTGTCATAATCAGACAAGGTTTTAAAGGTGAATATTAGATTGAGGTTTTACCAAGGAAAACGCACCTCCCTAACCTAAAGCTTTAAACTAAAAAGAAAATGAGAGGTAAACAAAACATCCTTGCCTTAAACCAACACCTTAACCTAACTGATAGTGTCCAAAAAAGCAAATGCGTAATGAAAATGTAGCTTCAATGACACTTTCGTGCAAAAATACATGTTTATAAAGTCATAACCAGCTGTTGTACTCATGATTTGTGTGAAAGTGAATAAAACGCTCAGTTGTTGTAGTGCCTCTAGTGTAAATTTCACCAGGAAACTGCAGCGAATAGTAGAAGGCGGGATGTAAAACTGCAAAAATGTAGTTATAGTAACGTTCATTCTATGAGACTAGATCTATTTATCTATCTAAATTTATTTGAATGTTCTTAATGTCCACTTTCAGGATGGTTTGGCCACTGAGGTAGAGGAGGACTTAAGGAAAACTGTAAATCTGGAGTTGGTGTTTGGATATCACTGGAAAGCAGGCACAGGACCTACAGTAAATTACACCACCATTACTTACCACTTTATTATGTGTAGGATCCATTTAGCCTATGTTGTAAACATTTATCCACATGATCTTTATTTTTGGTCTTATATTTTTATATCACTCACAAGACAGATTTCAATTTTTTAATGGTATTAGGAAAGTATTTTGTTGGCACTATACAAAACTTCAACTGGATTTTTTACATTGTCTGAAGAAAATGTGAGTGGTGCTTTCAAACAATCACAGTGTTAGGGTGTTGGTTGCCAGGGCACTGCTGTATAGTTGTTAGAGTTCTTTGTAGGGATGGAGGATATGGAATTTCTGCAGCTATACTATAACAATTCACAGCTCATTGTGGCTGATACTGATAACTGATCATTCACAGCTTATTGTGGTCAATACAGATAAGTGATAATTCATAGCTCATTTTGGCTGATACAAGAACCATTAATTCACAGCTCATTGTGGCTGATACTGATAACTGATAATTCAGTTTTTTGTGGCTGATAACAAAACTGATAACTGATAATTAACAGTTGATTTTGACTGATACAATACTGATAATTCACAGATAACTTTGGCTGATACCGATACCAATAACCAATCATTCACAGCTCATTGTGTCTGATACGATAACCAGTACTTCACAGATCACTGTGGCTGCTACCAGTATGATAATTCACAGCTCATTGTGGCTGATACTGTTAACCGATAATTAACAGCTCATTGTGGATGATACAATACCATTAATTCACAGCTCATTATGAAATGAAATGAAATGAAATGCACTTTTATTGTCCCCAGAGGGAAATTTGTTTTGGACTCAAGGTGCATTTACAATGACAAGTTCATTGGATCATAAATAGCAATACAAATAAGAATAAATACAATAAAAACATAAATCCCTAACCTTAAATTTTTTTTTTTTTTTTTTTTACTCATTGTTTAACATTTTAATAGAGGTAGGTATAAAAGATTTTTAAAACGATTATACCTACACATTGGCAATCTGTACCATCTTCCAGAGGGTAACAATTCATACTCTGAGTGCAATATATGCAGTGGGTCAGCTAAAATTGTATGTGCTTCCCTGAGAACCAACTGTTCATACAGTGACTCAAGGGCCTGATATTCCCTTTTCCCTGCAATCTTCATTGCAATTTTAACCAGGCGCCCAAGCTTAGATTTTGCTTGAACCATAAGGTTACCAAACCATACTGTGATGCCATATCTAATTAAGCTCTCTACGACTGCCCATCAGCGTCGCCAGGTCATTTTTCCGGGGCTTCAGCCCCGAATGTTTTGACTGTAGCCCCGAATGTAATTTTAAATGTAGGCTACGCAATAATATTGCTACATTTTGTTTGAAGTTCATATGATGCCCCGAACTTCCTCAAGACCTAGAAACGCGACTGCCCGATAAAATAAGCACATCATTTTCTGATCAACTCCATACAGCCTAAGTCTATGCATAAAATACAGTTTCTGCTGCACATGAGAGCAAACTGTGTCCACATGAATCCCCCAGCTAAGTGTATTATCAATATAGATACCAAGGTACTTGTAGGAACACATTTGCCTAACCGATGTTTCATGTATAATCACTGGTGTATGATCGCCTACTGATCTGGGGTCAAAAATCATCTCTTCTGTCTTTTTGTATTTAAAATAAGATGATTTAAATCACACCACTCTACAAACTTTGATACCTCTAAAAAATATACTGATGGATCAGAATTCTCATACAGAAGGCTAAGTACAGCTGTATCGTCTGAGAATTTTACAATAAAATTATTCTGATTACAACTCGAACACTCATTGGTATACAATGTGAAAAGTATAGGAGAACTGACACATCCCTGTGGAACACCTGTGCTAATACTTTTCAAGTCTGATAAAGTATGGTTGACTCTAACCTGTTGTGTCCGATTAGTTAAGAATGATAAATACCACCTAATTAAAAATGGGTTCACATTCAATGTTTTTAATTTATGAATTAAAAGTTGGGGCTTAATCGTATTAAAAGCAGAACTAAAATCCACAAATAATAGCCGTGCATAGGCTTTTGTATTTTCCAGATGTTTAGTAACAAAATTGGTAACCGTATTAGCCGCATCTTCTGTACTACGTCCCTGCCTATACACGAACTGTAATGGGTCAAGAACTGGATTAACTTCTGCCTTTAAAATGGACACCATATACTTCTCAAAGCTTTTCATTACACAGGATGTCAAGGCTACTGGCCTAAAATCATTGTTCTCACTCAAACCTGGTTTCTTTGATAATGGAACAATAATTGATTTTTTCCAGAGATCAGGTATAATATGAGAGTCCACAGATTGCTGAAAAATAGGACACCATGCAGCAGTAAGTTCCTCTGCACAAGATTTTAACAATAGAACTGAGATACCGTCAGGACCTGTGGACATTTTAGTACACAGTCGACTGAAAATTAAACAAACTTTTTGTGGTTCAACAGTGACCCCTATCAGATGTATCCTCTATTACAATTGACTCCAAAACTTCCCTGCATTCCAGTGTACGGTCCTGTGTATCAAACCTGAGGTAATAATCATTTAACTCATTTGCTTCCCTCAGGTTATCATTAGTGATGAGACGCTTATGATTTGTGTTCATATTAGTCATAACTTTAAAGGTGTCCCATAATTTCTTAGGATTAGTTGAAATAAAACTCTGTTCCAAAATCTCTTTCTGTCTTCCCCTGGCCTTTCTTAGCATACCATTCAACTCCTTCTGTATTAATCTCACACCCAAAAGGCTTGTTTTTTCCGATTAATGCAGTCTTTTATCTCCTTTGTGATATACGGCTTATTATTTGATAAATGGTCACACACTTTTTTTCCAGCACATTATCCACACAAAAATTTATATACTCTGTGATAGTGTCAGTAGCCTCATTGATGTCCAAACTGTGAAACATATCCCAATCAGTACACAGAAAGCATCCCTTAAGTTTTTCTATGCTGTCCTTGGACCACACAGAAACAGTCTTAACTTCTGGCTTTCTAGATTTAAAAACCGTCTTGTATATTGGAGTTAAATGAATAATATTGTGATCAGAGTTTGCAAACGGAGGTTTTGGTCTAGCAATATATGCATTTCTTATGTTGCCATAACATTTATCCAAGATATTTCGATCACGTGTTTCACACTGAACATACTGTTACACCAGTTGTCTCTGATGTAGATACAGAGGCCTCCTCCTCTGCTCTTTCCAGCCGCCTTCGTTCTGTCCGCACGAACCAGGGAGCGTCCTTCCAGCTGAACTAGTGTGTCAGGAATGTTTTGATGTAACCAGGTCTCTGTGAACACCATGAGGCTGGATTCACAGTTCCTATAACACAGTCTGTTGTTAATGTGAAGCTCCTCCATCTTGCCTCTCAATGACCGTACATTTCCGAAAACAATCAAAGGAAGCGGTGGTCTGTTCAAACCTTGTAGCTGATACTGATACCAATAACCGATCATTCACCGCTCATTGTGGCTGATACGATAACCAGTATATGGCGGTGGGGGCGTGTTCGTCCAGAGAGAGAGAAAGCAGTAAGGGTGCACACACCTGAGCACTATAATGTCTAACACCTGTTTCTGACTGCAGTAAGCACTGGGGAGAGCGATATAAGGAGGAACCACGCCAGCGAAAGAGAGAGAGAGAGAGAGAGACACGTGGCCACGCTGCATGTGTGTCTGTGTCCTTATGTTTTACGTTGTTTTAATTTCATTTATATCATTAAAGTTTATGTTGGCTGTTCAGCTGGTTCCGCCTCCTCTTTGCCCGTCCCTTTAACTGTTACACAGTCATTTACAGATCATTGTAGCTGATACCAATATCATAACCAATAATTCACAGCTCACTGTGGCCGATACTGTTAACCAATAATTCACTGCTCATTGTGGTCGATACAATAAAACCAATAATTAATCGGTCAATGTTACCGATATGATAATTCACAGCTTATTGAAATAAATGATATTACACTTGGTTGCTAGGTTGTGCTACGCTGGTGTGAGTGGTTACTTACTGGTCCAAGTCCAAAGAGTCCTGAATATTGGGTGAGACATACACCCCTCAACAGGGTTGGGGAGTAACAGAATACATGTAACGGGATTACATATTTAAAATACAAAATATAAGAAACTGTATTCCACTACAGTTACAATTTAAATCATTGATAATTAGAATATAGTTACATTCAAAAAGTATTTTGATTACTGAAGAGATTACTTTGCATTTTATTGTCATTTGTTTCATTTAATATTTAATCCTTTCAGATGGAAAACATTTATACATATAAATGATGCGATCCAAAGTGCATTTGAACAGCGGTGAAACACTTTCTTATGATGTGTTACATTCATATGAGCAGACAGAGAAGTAAGTTTGAAGTAAGTCTGGAGCAGAAGAAATAGAAATAAACCTTGTGTAAATTGTCAGCTTTACGCTAAGCTAAAATACTATTTCTAGCCATTTTACATGCACGTTACCAGGCACGATCAAATTTTTTTATCAAGAAAATTCTCATTAGATCATAATTTCTTTTTTTCTAGTAAGACCTTTGATATGTAGGGCTTTACTGGTTGTTTAGATCAGTGTTACTATCAGAAATAATTGGTAATTATTTCTGTAGTTATTAATCAATATTTAAATTAATTAATTGGATCTAACTCATTAAAACCTCATATGGGACTCCAGTAAATGTAGTGTGCTACGTTTAGGAGCAAGTTTGGTTATTAGCAATAATTAATAATTATCAAAGATAATTATTAATTACAAAAATCAATAGAACATTGATGAGAATCAATGTTAGCTTTTTTTAATCCTTTAAAATCAACACTTATCAAAGATAATCCTTAATTGTTAACATCGATGAAACATTAATTAAAATTAACACTAGCTTGTTGATCATTCAAATTCAATCAAAGATAATTATCAATTATCAAAAATCAATAGAATATTAATAAGGATTAACATTGATGGGGCACCACCCTGAAATCAGGGGCTAATAACCAAATAGTAAAACAGTCTCAATATTAGATTGTTTTCTTAGGAAAATCGACATCCGAAGAATATCGATTTTCGGGAAAAAAAACAATGAATGAAGGTTTGAATCCGAGCACTGACATCCCGTCAGCATGACACAGGCGTATGCAAAACAAACCAAAACACTTCTCTTTGTAATATAAACAAAGTTTATTTATGCAGTAATATCAATTAATAATTAATACGATGCAGTCAATAAACTTCCGACTTACAACTACAAACTAAACAGTGATATGATTAGATATGGAAATAAAAATAATCCTATAACACATAAGGTGTGTGTGTGACAGTGTGTGTGTGTGTGTGTGTCAGTGTGTGTCAGTGTGAGTTAGTAGAGAGAGAGAGAGAGAGAGAGAGAGAGAGAGATTAAGTGACAGCCCGAAAGCTGATTTCGCGATAGCTGGAGATAAAGCAGCCGTGTTCATCACTCAGAGACGCGGTTTTACGAGCGGGGCTCGTAAAAGTCCCTTGTTATTTGACTCTTTAATGGATGAACTCAGTTGCTGTCTCACCCGCGATGGCGAAAATGCACAACAGTCCAATTTGGTTGGACCACAATACAGCAAAACAAATTCGTGATAATTAATACCCTGAGTATTAATAATGAGCGGACATGGCGGTCCGTAAACTGTACAAGCAAAATCCTTGAAACACAAGAATAACACACTATAATATTCTATCTCTGCCCAGACGTAAACCTCTTACTTGAATCGCATGAGGACACAGGTAGAATGTGTTTTCCTCCGTCATTTAACTTTGACCCGGTTCCTTGAGGCTCGGGTGATGACGGGGGCCGTTTCCTCGCGCTGTCGGCGGGCAGTACGGCTGTTGATATCTCGGCGGGCTGGCGGAGAACTCAGAAATGTCGACTTGATTGTGTGCGAATTGCTCGGCGGTCTCCTTCGGATCCGTTAGAGTGTTCGGTTGAACACAGAGTAATCTCAACTCGTCCAGCGAGATGGAGATTGTATGGCTACAGTTTCAAGTCGGACATTACTTCCTTAAGCCACGAGGTTGCACCGGAGAGCAGCAAAAAGCTACGTCCGTATTCGGTGAACTAAGTCGCTGGAAGCAACTTTGGAAGCATTTCAGAATTATTTGAAGTCCTGATGATGTCATGTTTGAGGGACGTTCTGTTGTGTGCCTCATCCAATAGGAGTTGAGTGCTCGATCCTTTAGTGGGCAAGGCTTCATGGATCTGTAGTCTGTTTTGGACTTTGTTTGATTTTGGCGCGATTTTTGTCAGTAAAATTTACGACTTAGAAGGAGGGGGCTTGAGGAATGTTTTTGACTGTTAGACCTGCCTTTGTCTTCTATCTGAATACATGAGGCCCAACAGATATTAGGGCAAAAATCATATTCTTGATAATTTTTGTATTGTTTTCCTGTAAAAATATCAAAAAATCCTTAAAACAAGATCAATTTGATTTACCTTGTTTTAGAAACAACACTACATAAGATATTTAGGTTTTTCAGAGAATGTGTATTTTGTCTTACTGTACTGGCGGAGTTTTTATAGTCAAAACAAGTGAAAAAACCTACCAGTGCTGAAGAAGTAATCCAAAGTATTTAGAATACATTACTGACCTTGAGTAATCTAACGGAATACATTACAAATTACATTTTACAGCATGTATTCTGTAATCTGTAGAGGAATACATTTCAAAAGTATCCCTCCCAACCCTGCCCCTCAATGCCTATGGTGGTTTTATTGACAAATAATTATCTTTAATGTATGTAAGCTCGTAGATGTTTTTGTTATTTAGGGTTGGGAATCGTAAGGAATTTTACGATTCCGGTTCTGATTCCTCTTAACGGTTCCAGTAACGATTCCAGTAATACTTTTAGTACTTTTTTTTTTTTTTTTTAAGAAAGCATTTACTACCCTCTGCTGTCTGTTACCAAATAATGAGATCATTTCAGATTTGTACAGAGCAGATATAACAAATCAGAAATACTTTTAATACAGTTCTTGTAAAAGATGTGTTTGCAGACTTTTTAGAGACATAAATACAATCCAATAATATATCCTTACTCTATTTTAAATAAAGAAATCTAAACCAACACGAAATGTGATGGCATATTTCATTAATGCATTTATTTTTTTTATAAAATTCCACTTATTACAACAAAATTTGTGTATCATTAATTATACATTGTCATATGAACAACCAGTCAGTAACTGCACTGCTTGATTTAATAGAGTGTAACGATGTTGGCTGCTGACAATGATGGCAATGACGAAGATGACGTGAAGATGAAGAACCCAAGTGCAGTTTATTTACAAAAGTGAATGCCCTAACTATACACGTGAACTAAACATAAACTTGACATAAACCTGACTTGATATAAACTTGGCTTGACATAGACGTGGCCTGACATAAACATCTATACTCACATTCACATTCACTACTTGACCAAGACACAATGGAAAACATGAGGCTTAAATACATGGACATGGGGGAACATAAACCAATGAACAAACAGAACTGATAACAAGATAATTAAACAATAAACCAATGAAAACATGACACATGAACATGGAGGGAAAACAGAAATCACATGACAAGGGAAACAGGAACTAAACATTTCAAAATAAAAGACATGAATCAACAAAATACACATGACATATCCCCCCCACTAAGGGGTGGCTCCCGACACCCCAACACATAAACAAAACACGTAAAACATGACATAAATTCAAAGTTCTGTAGGGAGCGGGGGTGGGGAGGGTGTCTTGAGGCATGGCAGAGTCCGTGGAGGGTGGAGCCATGAGAGGCTCGAGGGGCGGAGCCATGGAAGGCAGAGCCGTGAGAGGCTCGAGGGGTGGAGCCATGGAACTTGGTGCCCGGAGAGTAGCCGAAGACTCGAAAGGCCAGGGTGGAGCTGATGGCAGGGAGGACCAAGGCAGTGCTAGAGGCTCGGAGGAGCAAGGCGAAGCTGGGGGATTGGAAGACTGAGGTGGAGCCGGTGGGACTGAGGACCAAGGTGGAGCCATAGGGAAGGAGGTCCCTGGTGGAGCTGACAGATCGGAGGGACGAGGCACAGCCAGAGGATCGGAGAGCCAAATTGGAGCCAGGTGACCAACAGACCAAGGAGGAGCCAGAGGGACGAGGGACCCCGTCAAAGCCGACAGGCTGAAGGACCGCAGTGGAGCCGAGGGAACGCAGAGCTGAGGCAATGTCGAGGGACTGACAGGCCAAGGCGAAGTCCAGGGCTCGGAGGGTCCAGGTGGGGTCGGAGGGCCGAAAGTTCAGCTTGCCTGCTCAGGAGAACGAAGGGTGGGTATAAGGGTGGGAACCATCTCCAGGTCCAACTGCTCAGGTGTGGCTGTGACGTGGCATGGAGCAGGCTGAGGCATTGCTGTGACGTGGCATGGAGCAGGCTGAGGCATTGCTGTGACGTGGCATGGAGCAGGCTGAGGCGTTGCTGTGACGTGGCATGGAGCAGGCTGAGGCGTTGCTGTGACGTGGCATGGAGCAAAAGATGGTGCTAGCTCAGCGACCATGACTAGGAACTCTGGATTGGCGGCCATGTCGTGGACCTCTGGCTCGGCATCCGCCTCCCCCACAGTGAACGTGGAACCAATGATCTGCAGGGCGAGGTCGATATACTGAGCGAGGGTAAGGGTACTCTTACCGGCTGGCATCAGAATGGAGATTGGCTCACTCAGTCCAAACCGGAAACAGTCTTTGAATGCAACCTCATTAAAGTCCACCTGGAAGGCCAGATCGCAAAAGTCCTCCACATAGTCCTCCAGGGGACGATTCCCCTGACGTAGGCGCAGAAGCCGAACTGCTGGGTTCATGGTTCGGTCAAGTATTCTGTAACTATGTTGGCTGCTGACAATGATGGCAATGATGAAGATGACGTGAAGATGAAGAACCCAAATGCAGTTTATTTACAAAAGTGAATGCCCTAACTATACACATGAACTAAACATAAACATAAACATGAACTTGACATAAACCTGACTTGATATAAACTTGGCTTGACATAGACGTGGCTCGACATAAACATCTATACTCACATTCACATTCACTACTTGACCAAGACACAATGGAAAACATGAGGCTTAAATACATGGACATGGGGGAACATAAACCAATGAACAAACAGAACTGATAACAAGATAATTAAACAATAAACCAATGAAAATATGACACATGAACATGGAGGGAAAACAGAAATCACATGACAAGGGAAACAGGAACTAAACGTTTCAAAATAAAAGACATGAATCAACAAAATACACATGACATAGAGACACAGGTCATCATTAAATAAACAGTAACTGTTCCAGAGACAGACTTGTGAGACTTCAACAGTTCTTATTTAATTTCGAGTTGGACATTCATAACTTGCACATCAGTATAAGATTGCTTGTATACCGGAAGCACTGTATGTTTCGCGCTGTAGATTCAAAAGAACCGGCTCATTAGAATGGTTTCGGGATCAGACTATACTGGAAGCACCATATGTTTTGCGCTGTTGATTCAAAAGAACTGGCTTCTTTGAATAATTATTTCGGGAATCGAACTGTACCGGAAGTGCATGTGTTGTTCGCACTGTAAAAAAAGCCGGCTCGAGACTCGTTTGACTGGGAATTAAATACACTGGTAGAACAGTCAGTAGTGAGCCGCGCTGCTGCAGAAATGCGCTGCTGGAAACACTGTCAGAGTATTTGAGGACAGTGTTCCAGCCACATCGGCGGAAAATTGCACGCTGGACAACCGTTAATGGAACCGAAAGTCACGAAGATCATACGAATCCGGTATTTTTTAAAGAATGGAACCGGTTCCGAACAAGAACCTCGGTTCCCGGTTCTGAACCCTATTGTTAATTGTTGTCATTACTTTTGCATTGCTCTCTGGACATCAGTTCCTGTGTTAACAGGGGCTTTTGTTGGATATGTTATGTCTTTTCCTAACTGATATGTTTTGTCAGGATTGCAAAGCTTCTTGATTGGAAGTTGTCTTCCTCCAGTAAATATGCCTGTTATCGCCCCATTGAAGACTGACCACTGTCTCGCTAAATGCATTTTCGTTTCCCAAGCCTCTCGTTTTTTTACTTTTCTTTCACTTAAAAAAAGCAGAAGATAAATACATATTTTTTTAATCTAAAGTGAAGCATAGCATACACCCCCTCTTGCCAGGAAGCCTTTGTTCAGGCCCCTGACACTAGAGAACGACTGTGTCTGCACTTGCCATTTGAATTTAATCAAAAATTTAGCCAGAAGTCATTTTCTTTTTAAAAGGCAAATGTTATTTAATCTTTCAGCTGTTCATTGTCCCATCATAAATAGTCCCCTTTCAATGCGTGCGGCGGGGCTGAAGTGGAGCCGCTAATTGCCTCCCATTTCTCCTGACATGTGGTGGTTTGGCTCGGAGGAAGCTCAGCAGGGAGAAGGAAACAGGAGCCTGAGAAAATGAGAGCTAATTATTTTCCTCTGCCTGGTGTCAGCCTTCGTGTCAGCCTTGTTTTTACAAACTGCAAGGTTTTTTGCACTAAATAAAACAAACCCGCTCTGCTCTGCCTTCTTCGCTCACTCGCTCTCTCTCTCTCTCTTCTCTCTCTCTCTCTCTCTTTCTGGCGGTGTCGCGGAACCAGCTGCACTCCTCAATGCCTAAATGAGGCCCTGCGATTGTGCTTTGCCCATCTGACAGCACTGAGTGTTGCTGTTAATGAGGATATCAGGGTTTAGTCGCTGGAAAGGTGCTGAATTATGTATGAGATGTCATTAGAAGCTTACCACGCTGGCCGTCATTACTGCACATTGTTTCTGCTGCCGTTATTAGGCATGGCTAATGTTTGGCAAATGCTTGGTCTGTGCTGGCCAATGTATTAGTGCGCGCATGCGTGGAAGCGATGCCTTTATGTCCCTTCCAAAAGCAACCAAACACATTCTCACGATTCTCTGTTCACACTTTCCCTACTCACCTCACACACTGACATGCGCTCATGCTCTCTTAAGACTATATTAAAAAAATCTCAGTCTTTTTGTCTTGTTTTCCAATGAATATATCATTTGCGTTCCCTCACAATAGTTTCATTTCTTCGCAATAGTTTGCATTCCCTCGTTAAGTTTTGCATTCCTTCGCAATAAGTTTTACGTTCCCTCACAATACATTTTGCATTCCTTAATAATAAGATAGGTGTTCCCTCACAATAAGTTTTACATTTCCTCGCAGTAGTTTTGCATTCTTTCACATTAGTTTGTTCCCTCATGTTAAGATTTGTGTTCCTTCGCAATAGTTTACGTTCCCTCACAATACATTTTGTGTTCCTTCGCAAAATGCTTTGCGCTCTCTCACAATAGTTTCATTCCTTTACAATAGTTTGCGTTCCCTCATGTTAAGTTTTGCGTTCCTTTGCAATAAGGTTTAAGTTCACCTCACAATAAGTTTTGGGTTGCTCCTCAATTGTTTGCATTCCCTCGCAATAAGTTTTGCATTCCTTCGCAATAGTTTGTGTTCCCTTGCAATAAGTTTTGTGTTCCTATGCAACAGTTTACTTTCCCTTGCAATAAGTTTTGCATACTCAAGCAATACGTTTTGTGTTCCCTTGCAAAAAGTTTTGTGTTCCTTTACAATAGTTTGTTCCCTCACAATAAGTTTTAAATTTCTTCCCAATAGTTTGCATTCCCTCGCAATAGGTTCCCTCTTAATTATTTTAAGTTGCTTCACAATACCTTTATCCATCCCTTACATAAATTAACCATGCTTTTACTACAGTAACCACAGGTGAACTGTGGTATTTGTAGGAAAACCATAGTAACTACAAAATGTACCATGATTTTACTGTAGTAACCATATTTTAACTATGATATTCGTGGTTTAACCGTAGTAATAATGTGGTAATAAAAATCATTATCATTCTACGTGTTTACTGCAGCTTTACTATAGTGAAACCATTATTAATTTTCATAAGGGCATGTTTTTTGGTGGAAACCATGGCTTTTGGCAAAAGGTTTTGTAACCATAGTTTTGTTTTTTCTGTATTAAGCCTATTACTATGGTTTTACTATGAATAGCATGGTTAGAATATGGTTACCAACTACAAATACCATAGTATCATGGTAAATATTGTAGTTACTTTGGTTTCACTACAAATACCATAGTTCAATTGTGGTTACTGTAGTAAACCATAGTTAACTTTCTGAAGGGGTGGATAAAGGTATTGCGAGGGAATGCACAACTATTGTGAGGGATTGCAAAACTATTACAGATAATACATTTCCTCCCTGTCCTCTGAGGGGCATTGTAAAACCTCTATAAATTATTATACTAAACTGGTAGTCCAAGACACTCAAAGTAGGGTATACATTTAAAAAGTCTTTATTACTGTAAATCATGGCTAATTAGATTAAAAACATTCTGCAAACCGATGTGTCAACAAGACATAATATTGTATATAATTTTGCTTCTCAAGTAAATGTAAATTGTTTTAATGATGCTACAATATTTTTAGTGTAAAACAAGACGAAAATACAGAGGTCTATTTATTTTATTTTTTTGCCGTGAGACTGTGTAAGTGTATAGTGTAAACTGGATGCACTGTTGCAGCAGTGGCCACGTGCATTAAGCTGTTACCTTTGACCTGAGCAGCAAGCTGGAAGATTGGACAGATCATTACCGCTCTGTCAGCGTGTAGCACTCGGCCCAGCATCTCAGTCATTTGTAGTGTGCCCTCGCAGTAAGGGGCCTTATCTCCATTGCTAATGTGAATGAGAATGGATGTTAGGGTCTCAGGCTCTTGTCATGCCTTAGAAACGAACACGCTCAGTTCTCTGGACTCTGATCTTGCGTAGCTTCGAGTCCTCAAATTATGCATACAATTTTTTTATATTGTGTACATTATTTTATGCTATTTACATTTTTTTTTAAACTTTTTTAATTATTTTTAAAGTTTTTAAAATATAATTAATATTTTAAGAAACTTTTGTCCATCAAATCAAAGTCAGGTGGTCTAATCAACATGCAGGTAGCCTGATTCATTTGAAAAATATAAAACAGAGAAAGACCTCTTTAGACCCTTGTGACTGTGAAGTTAAAAAATAAAAAAATCCGATATTTTGACATAATGCATAGGCACATTTAAAAAAAAACTCATAACACATTAGAATTGTGCAGGTGAGTTTTGCCCAGGCAAGCGCTACTCATATTTTCTTTGGAAAATGTAAACATTTTGATAATACCCAATGTTTCCTCTAGGTTGTGCTGTTGGGTTATATTACACTCACACAGCTAATAAATGTACAGGTCTATATATCTGTTTGTTGAAAACAAGCATCATATGTATGCCCACTTTTACCTGCATAAGACACTACACTTTAACCTCATCCTATCAGGTGATGTCTCATTTGTATCTCACTCTGTCTCTGTGACCTCAGCAGGACTGTAAATGGAAAATGTACATGGAGCATGATGGAGATGAGGTGGCAATAGCGTATATCAAAGACTTGACCTTTAATGCTAACAGACCAGATGTAGATGTATTAAAGATGACCAGGGTGAAAGATGCAATATATCACTGTCAATTATATTTCCATTACGTTTGCACTCGGTTTTGAGGAATGCAGGAGACAAGACATTAGTGGAGTTTCTGTTGTATAGCTGATATGATTGTGTCATAAAGCTGTTTATACCTCACAATTGATGTTCACTCCACCAACACAAGTTTTAAATGTTTCATGAGTAGAAAGACCTTTGAGTATGTTATAATACTGTCATGCCTGATGTGCTTTACTGTTTGTGCAGCTTCCAATTGTGATGGATAAATGGATAGTCGGAATATCAGGCACACAAACTGTTGACTGCATAGTAAACTATGAGGTATGTACCTGTCAAAAGTTTTTTTTTTTTTATTAAAACTTTTTAATTCTTGTTGACTTTACGTCACTGTGAAATCAAAATGTACCCTATTTACTTTCTTAATACAATGTGAACATTTCATCAGTGCATGTTATTCCAAAGAAAAATACATTTGTCCTCATAATCTTTCATCAAAATCTTGCTCAGCCTCTGAAATGACTTGACTTTATAGCTGACATCACCAACCCCATATAACCACCTGTAATAAAGTGCAACAGTTAGGTTACGTAAGTAAAAATCCTATTCATTTTCTCCATAGGTGAATTGATTATTTACAATAACTTTAAACTTTTAAAGACAGACCTACTGTGAGCTCCAAAGTTGTTAATCGATGGTACATGTTGAAGCTATCAGTCCACGTTATTTAAACTTGTAAAAAATTGCATTTATCATAAAATTTTTTTGGTGAAGAAATACACTACCCATAATTCTGAAGAGAAAGATCTACCAATCAGAGAATCGCAGCAGACAAAATGCACCAAAAGAGCTCTGCAGCGACCATCCCACTCCAGTGACGCACTGTCAATTACGTAATCGAGTCGGTCACCCTACATTCTCAAACTATGTACTTATATATTTGTATATATTTTAATATTTTGCAATGGAATAAAAACAATTTGTTTCTATATGGGCACTCTATATACAGGGTATCCGCGCGTCGTTAAAAAGTATTTAAACTTAATAAATCAATTTGGTGAAAATGAAGGCCATTTAAAAGTCTTAAATTACATTTCCCGAGGTAATATTATTTTTACATTTCCATCCTTGGTGTGTAAGGATGAATAAAAACCTTATGAATGAACACCTTCCACGCCTCGCAGATATCAGAGGATAGAGTTGGCATGCCATTTTCACTTGGTGTATGTGTGTTTAGTGTACATCGCCGGGGCTCGAGATTTTCCCCATTAATTTTCTCCATTGACATTTCATCATTAACAGACTGGGCGGTTACTTGAGAGAAGACACAAGTTTCAACATACACTTAGATGTTCATTCATGTTTTTTTTTTTTTGTTGTGTGTGCTGTAAGTTGGAGTGTGAGAGCGTTGAATGGCCAGCTACCGCAATCTGTCACATGCACCATTAAAAACCATGAATATAACATTTATTGTTTGAATTTCGATATAAAAGTGTCATCATTTGAAAGCTTAAACTAAAATCGTGTTTCTCCCCCCAAAAATAAAATAAATACATCTGACTCAAATGATGGAACTTGTCAGAATTTGTGCATATGTAGCTGTAACCGGCGCTGTCCTGTGCTTTCACTCTGCGTTGGCTAAGCCAATGAGATGAGATGCCGTGACATCATTTTTCAAAATAAAAATCCCACTATGAATTAACTTATTTTGAAATGAATACGAACATGTATTACAGTGTTAAAATAATATATTTTACAACACAGATTATTTTAGGAACTCCACCAATATGGTGGAATTAACTTTACATTCATATGATTTTTTTAAATAAATAATTGAAGATTAATTTTAATATCTGCTACATAGCTAATGGTAACTCTGTACATATTAAACGCAGTCTATATGCAATTTGGAACAAAAAGCAACTATGTTTGTGATAGCTGAACAATATATATATGATATTTGTTGGATATTCCACCACTAAGGAACAGAGAATGGGAATGATCTGGAGAGTGACTTTGTGCCTCTTTGCAATGGAACCACCAGGCATCGCTCATTCTTAGATCACAGGGAGCGAGAGGGGACATAGACCTGGAGAAGTGAATTGAAGTAGGAGGGTACTGTTCCATTGGCTGTCCTGAAGGCCAAAGTCAAAGCCAAGATATCATACAAACCTAAAAACGCAACACAGTATCACAGAAAAGCAAGAGATGTCAGTGTTTAACCAGATTTTTAAATGAGGAACAATGTAAACTGTTAAATAAACACTGCACTTTCCGCCAAGATAAAGGCTCCAGGTCTGGCAAAATAAAAGGTCCAAGTGAAGGTGAAGTAATAATACAGAAATACAGGTGCATCTCAATAAATTAGAATGTCGTGGAAAAGTTCATTTATTTCAGTAATTCAACTCAAATTGTGAAACTCGTGTATTAAATAAATTCAATGCACACAGACTGAAGTAGTTTAAGTCTTTGGTTCTTTTAATTGTGATGATTTTGGCTCACATTTAACAAAAACCCACCAATTCACTATCTCAAAAAATTAGAATACATCATAAGACCAATAAAAAAAACATTTTTATTGAATTGTTGGCCTTCTGGAAGTATGTTCATTTACTGTATATGTGCTCAATACTTGGTAGGGGCTCCTATTACTTTAATTACTGCCTCAATTCGGCGTGGCATGGAGGTGATCAGTTTGTGGCACTGCTGAGGTGGTATGGAAGCCCAGGTTTCTTTGACAGTGGCCTTCAGCTCATCTGCATTTTTTGGTCTCTTGTTTCTCATTTTCCTTCTTGACATACCCCATAGATTCTCTATGGGGTTCAGGTCTGGTGAGTTTGCTGGCAAGTCAAGCACACCAACACCATGGTCATTTAACCAACTTTTGGTGCTTTTGGCAGTGTGGGCAGGTGCCAAATCCTGCTGGAAAATGAAATCAGCATCTTTAAAAAGCTGGTCAGCAGAAGGAAGCATGAAGTGCTCCAAAATTTCTTGGTAAACGGGTGCAGTGACTTTGGTTTTCAAAAAACACAATGGACCAACACCAGCAGATGACATTGCACCCCAAATCATCACAGACTGTGGAAACTTAACACTGGACTTCAAGCAACTTGGGCTATGAGCTTCTCCACCCTTCCTCCAGACTCTAGGACCTTGGTTTCCAAATGAAATACAAAACTTGCTCTCATCTGAAAAGAGGACTTTGGACCACTGGGCAACAGTCCAGTTCTTCTTCTCCTTAGCCCAGGTAAGACGCCTCTGACGTTGTCTGTGGTTCAGGAGTGGCTTAACAAGAGGAATACGACAACTGTAGCCAAATTCCTTGACATGTCTGTGTGTGGTGGCTCTTGATGCCTTGACCCCAGCCTCAGTCCATTCCTTGTGAAGTTCACCCAAATTCTTGAATCGATTTTGCTTGACAATCATAAGGCTGCGGTTCTCTTGGTTGGTTGTGCATCTTTTTCTTCCACATTTTTTCCTTCCACTCAACTTTCTGTTAACATGCTTGGATACAGCACTCTGTGAACAGCCAGCTTCTTTGGCAATGAATGTTTGTGGCTTACCCTCCTTGTGAAGGGTGTCAGTGATTGTCTTCTGGACAACTGTCAGATCAGCAGTCTTCCCCATGATTGTGTAGCCTAGTGAACCAAACTGAGAGACCATTTTGAAGGCTCAGGAAACCTTTGCAGGTGTTTTGAGTTGATTAGCTGATTGGCATGTCACCATATTCTAATTTTTTGAGATAGTGAATTGGTGGGTTTTTGTTAAATGTGAGCCAAAATCATCACAATTAAAAGAACCAAAGACTTAAACTGCTTCAGTCTGTGTGCATTGAATTTATTTAATACACGAGTTTCACAATTTGAGTTGAATTACTGAAATAAATTAACTTTTCCACGACATTCTAATTTATTGAGATGCACCTGTATATTACTATTATATCAAACAAATCTAACCCTTAAAATTATAATAATTCAATTTTATATTATAATAATAAACTTGACTGGGACCCACAATGTTAATATTATTAATAATATAATAAAATAATATTCAAATGTTCCTTTACTCTCGCATTAGCTACGTGTCATGTTAATATGTGATTTCATATTGCATCTAGTGGTGGGTAAATATATGCATTAACCCCGATAGCGGTTGAAGTGATGTACAGGTCTTAAATATTGATGTAAAGGTCTTAAAAAGGGTATTAAAAAGTATTAAATTGGATGTGCTGATACCTGCAGATACCCTGAAAACCACTTTTCATGATCCAATCAATTAGATGGATGAAATCAAGATCAAGCCTACATTTTTCTCATTGCGTATCCTGTTTTACTCAAAAATATGTCCGGTTAAGAAAGTAAAATGGGTATTTGTTCAGCCAATCAGAAGGCATCATTTTTAAACCTGCCATGGACGAATAAGGGACTTATGTGCTGTGATACATGAGTGATTTGCATCATTATTTTTACCTTCTTCTTGGTTTCCTGTCAGAGAATTGTGAGATCTCCTAAGTGCACGAGGCATGTGCACACACTGCAGTGGAGTCCAGACAGTGAGAGGGACATCATCAAACCTGTAGAGCTTGTCATTGAAACGGCACAAACCATCAGAGAAGCATACAACAGAAGCAGGTCCAACTCAGGTAAAACATTGATGATTACTAGAGGGATTGTTTGGTGACAGATTAAAATGTTTTATTCAAGTTTTTCTTTTTTTTCTTTTTTAAATTGTATGCAAAGGTGAGTAGAGTAGCCAAAAACTGTACTCAAGTAAAAGTACAATTACTTAAAAAAAATTATTACTCCAGTAGAAGTAAAACTTCTAGCATAAATAATTACTTGAGTAAGAGTAATTAAAAATTAAAAGAGTACTCAAGTAGTGAGTAACTCGTTACTTTCACAAATGACATAATAGACGTTAACTCCCTACATTCCATTACATAATACACATTTAACATGTATTACAGAATTATTATTATTAATTCTGTCATCATTCACCATCATGTTGTTCCAAACCCGCATGACTTTCTTTCTTCCATGCAACACAATAAGGAGATTTTAGACAGAATGTTTGCCTTGGTCACCATTTGCATTCAGTGAATTTTTATATATATATATATATATATATATATATATATATATATATATATATATTGAAAGTGAATGGTGACCGAGACTGTCAGTCTCTAACATTCTGTCTAACATCTTTTATATTCCACAGAATACAGAAGGTCACATGGGTTTGGAACAACATGAGGGTTGGGAAATGATGAAAAAATATTAAATTATGTCTGAGCTATCAATTTAAAGGTGTAGCTCACCCAAAAATGAAAATTCTTTCATCACTCACCCTCATGCCATCGTGTATGACTTCCTTTCTTCTGCAGAACACAAATGAAGATTTTTAGAAGAATATTTCAGCTCTGTATGTCCATACAATGCAAGTGAATGGGTGCCAAAATTTTGAAGCTCCAAAAATCACATAGGTCAGCATAAAAGTAATCCATATGACTGCAGTGGTTAAATCCATATCTTCAGAAGTGATATGATAGGTTCTGGGTGAGAAACAGATCAGTATTTAAGTCATTTTTTTGCTAGAAGTTCTTCTCCCTGCCCATCAGGGGGTGATATGCAGAGAAGAAAGTGAATCACCAAAAACACAAGGAGAAGAATGTGAAAGTGATCTGTTTTTCATCCACACCTATCATATAGCTTCTGAAGATATGGATTTAACCACTGGAGTCTTATGGATTACTTTTATGCTGACTTATGTGATTTTTTTTATTTTTTATTTTGCTTTAAAATTTTGGCACCCATTCACTTGCATTGTATGGACCAAAAGAGTTGAAATATTCTTCTAAAAATCTTCATTTGTGTTCAGCAGATGAAAGAAAGTCATACACATCTGTCAAGAGGGTGAGTAAATAATAAGAGAATTTTCATTTTTGGGTGAACTATCCCTTTAAGGGCTCTTGTCAGATCTGGATGAATTTGTCAATAAGAAGAGAGGTTTAGAAAACTTTCTAGAAATTATTACAGTGAAAACGTGAACAATGTCTCACAGGGATATTACATATAATGCTGAAATATAAACCAAAGCAAGATCATGTTTTATTAATGCCTACTTTTGCTTTTTCATAGCTTTTAGTTGTAAGTTCAGTGTAGTTACAGTTTTCAGTGTCGAAAGTATTTAGATCATTAGTTCTGTACAGCAGTACCGCTGCTCTCTAAACACAGAGTACGCAGCCTGCGTAGGGAACCACGTGCAGAAATGCTGTCTGTTCATGCTCCAGTTGTCAATATTGTGATCAGCAGAGCAAAAGGCATTTACACCTAATTTGGATGTTTACATGGATTTATACAGTTAATCAGCCCAAAGTAGCTGCGATAGTTTCCAGTATCCCCGCGAGGGCACGGGTTTAATGCGTAAATACTGCTTATGACATGTGGGATGCAGGACAAAGCGCATTTATATATTGCTGCAGATTTTAAAATGTACACTTAAAAACTGATGTCACCATATTTACAGAATCACCATGAAAATGACCATCACCATGTCACAGAAAAGCTTGCGTTATCATTAGAGCCAAAACTTACCACAGCGTGCTGCCTTAAGTTGGAGCTGCAAATTTAATCTTGAAATATCCACTTGTCTTGGTGTTAAAAGAAGGCATTGCATGACAAAACTATTCTTTTTTTTTACTGTCCGATGTGAAGAAAGTGTTTCTCTTAGTTAGAAGAGCATGATACTGCAGCAGTAATGGACTCATCTTGAGTGACAGTCTGTGTCAGTACGCGCAGCTGTGTGAACTTCCGCTGTCGTAAAAGTCCCATTTTATAATCTCTCAATAAATTACACATTAACTAAAATTAAACCCAGTAATGTAATGACAGGAACGCCACCCATTGTAATGAAGTAAAAGTACAAAAATTTCATTAGAAATTTACTTGAGTGAGAGTAAAAAGTACCCACTTTTAAACCTACTCTAAAAAAGAAATTTTTTCCCAAAAAGTTACTCAAGTAAATGTAGTGTGTTACTACCCACTACTGATTGTATGTTACAGAGTAGGGCTGGGTAGGATGGTGATATACACTCACTGACCACTTTATTAGGAACACCTGTACACATACATATTCATGCGATTATCTAATTAGCCAATCATGTGGCAGCAGTGCAATGCATAAAATCATGGAGATATGGGTCAGGAGCTTCAGTTAATGTTCATATCAACCATCAGAATGGGGGAAAAATGTGGTCTCAGTGATTTGGACCGTGGCATGATTGTTGGTATCAGACGGGCTGGTTTGAGTATTCCTGTAACTGCTGATCTCCTGGGATTTTCATGCACAATAGTCTCTAGTTTACTCAGAATGGTGCCAAAAACAAAAACATCCAGTGAGTGGCAGTTCTGCTGACAGAAACGCCTTGTTGATGAGAGAGATCAACGGAGAATGGTCAGACTGGTTCGAGCTGACAGAAAGGCTACAGTAACTCAGATAACCCCTCTGTACAATTGTAGTGAGCAGAATAACATCTCAGATTGCACAACACATCGAACCTTGAGGCGGATGGGCCTTTTATGCATTGCACTGCTGCCACATGATTGGCTGATTAGATAAACGCATGAATAAGTACACGTACAGGTCTACCTAATAAAGTGGTTGGTGAGTGTATATAATGGCGACTGTATAAAGTGCCAACCGGTAGAGATTTGTTTTATACCTTCTATACCATGACATGTAAATATCTGTCTGTGCAACGCTCCACCTGGCTGTGTGTGAGACTGATAGTGAGAGAGAAGAACAAACAGAGAGGTATTAAAACAAAGAACGCAGGATGAAACTCTCAAATGACTTATTTGAAACGCTATTCATAGGCAGCAACACGTTACACAAATAGCACTCTGCATGGAACACTCGACTAGCAATTAATTCCAATGTAGTTTGACTTTAGTATCCTGCTAATTAAAAAAATTCTGTTGTTAACTTCGGTTGTCTGCATGCCACTAATTTCCTCATGTGCACAGTCCGCGCATACTGTTGTTTCTAGAAACCCAGACAGTCATGTCTGTGTATGTCATCTGTGCGTGCACCTGGCATTGACTGTCCTAAAGAGTATCACAAAGCAGTCATAGTGTATATGTGTTGAATGCGTCCTTATGGTGGTCGCGGTCAAAAGAGTATACTTTGAAAGGCTGAGCGTTCAACTATGCGTCACTTTTGTGAATGCATGCACTAAGTTTAGGCGTAAGTGAGTTAGAGCAAATTGTGTGCGCAAAACGCAAGTGATATAATTGTAATTCCAGAGTTTGGACATGTACTTTGATAGCACCCTGCTGGTGGAATGCCCAACTGCAAATGCACGGACTGATTTTAGACTTTGTGCTGAGAATAGATGTAGTTCTTAGACGTATTAAACACAATTACTTATTTCTTACAAAAATAGCAAATTTTGCATCCCATATACTTTTACGAATACACCTATTGTTTGCGCACATATGCCCCAAATATTGTGAACACTCCATACACAGCCAATTGCATGTTGCCTAGGTATGTAAATTGCACTTAGATTTAGTGCTCTCATTAAAATTGGATAAAATGAAGTGCTTGGTTGTAATGCACAGCTCTGCACCTAATGCAAGTACGAAAATAGGGTCCTATACTGTATGTATTATTGGTTTGTTCTTTTGTCATTCTTTTATTATTTGTGTTTCTCCATCAAGTGTTGATCCCAGATAGATTTATAGTCTGAGAATGAAGCAGACAAGAGAGCAGGCCACCCAGGAGTCCACAAGCCGGCCTGAAAACAAGACACTACCTCAGTTTCTATCTGTCATCGGAAGCCAATCATTTTACGCTGCTGCTGTGAGGAGATCACCGAATCGCAGCCCTTTCTGTGCACAGACTCATGGAGTTCCTCCCCCACGCTCTCAGTCAAACTCTCCACCATACATCTGGGGTCAAAGGGCAGCAGCCCATCCAGCACAACGTCAGAGAGCACCTCCGAGCTCGAGCTCCGACCTAGCGCAGGAGCTAAACATAACTACAACAGTAAAAGCTATTATGACCACACAATTAAAATCACTGGAGGAGGAAGAGGAGAAGCCAAAAGGTATAATCAGGTGACACAGAAAGGATCCAGAGGCTTCCTACACACCAGACGACCATGAAACAGCCAGTCTTATATAACGGCATCTGGCTGAGATTACCAGGGATGTCAATGGTGACTGAAGGGCCAAAGTACAAAGGGGCATCTGAAGAGGGTGGGGTCAGTGATGGGGAGTGGATTAAAGTAGAAATAAGAAATCTAATAAACAGGATCATAAACACCAGGAAGTGAAGCCGGCCAGAGGTCGTCCACTGAGCAGAGGGAGAGGAGGTGGGCGTGGCCTATGTTGAGGATTTGCAAAGTGGGTTGTAGAGGGTTTGTAGTGATGCAAGGCTGTGGTAGGAATGGGTTGGAGATGACCTTGTCAGTATTGTTCATTAGGCACTTAACCCCAATTGTTCTAAGGGGGTTTTTAGTGTACTGTAAATGCACTTCAATAAAAACATCTTATTTATTGACAAGAACATCTGTAAGAACAGGTAAAAGTGTATCATGAAATTGGAAACACACATCTTAAATGTATTAAATTATGAAGCCTTTTCAGAATTTTGTTTTTTTTAAAAAGTCCATATTTTCTAATATTGAAATATCATAAAGTGTATACTACTCTCAGGGCTTAAATTTGAATTTGCCTTTTGCTTTTTGCCAATTTATGAAACATTTTATGAGTTTTATTTTCGAAATATGCTGAATATTTCATGATAATCATACTCATGGGCCTTTTCTATCACACTGTGTCATTAATGTCTGCCAGCAATCAAATGTGGTTATAGCTTTATGTTGTATTATAGAGGCTTATTTCATTTATCTGTTATTCTTTAAGATTTATTTATTATTATATTGGATACATTTCGTCGATTTTTAAACTGCTAATAAAATGTAACTTTGAAGTAACAGTCAAAAGGTTTCAGTCATAAAAGCATTTCGCGCGATTTATGCGTCCTTATGCAAATGAGCTCTGAGATTTGGCGGCACAGCTAAAGATCCTGGAAGCGAATTTAATGTCTAATAAACATGATGTCGCCCTCATGCAGGTACTTCCAGAGTTCTAATAGCATTTAATCTGCAAAAACACATTTAATTTATAATATAACGGATCACACCGTTCCAGAATTTTAAACCAAGTATGTTTTTAATTTATTAACTTTATACAACTTTCAGGACTCGACTGTGGCGCGCAAGAGAGCCACGCTCCTTTACAAATTACCCGCGAACTTTCAGACGAAACTCCCCGCTGCAGGACACAGAGACACAGAGACACAGAGGAAGCTCAGGCATACACCAGCAAACTACAACACAACACGATGCGTTCTAAGGTAAAATTAAATATATATTTTTCCTGTCTCACCCAAGCAGTGTGCTGTTTATTGGCCGTCTTGTATTTTGGATTAAACAAATATAGGATCTTTCAGCGTGTCAATCATTTCAACAAAACGTTTTACAAAAAGTGTTATTACTCGTAATGTCCGTGTTTTTTTTTTTTTTTTTTTTTTTTTTCTTTTGTGTGTGTGTGTGGAAGGGTTATGGATTTTTCTGGTTATCGAGGGCATGATTGTTTTCAAGTGTTTGTTGGTTTTGTGAAGTTGTAGAGAGTAAAGGTGTAAATCACGGTGAGGGCATAGACTCACAACTTTAAGAAAATAAACAAACTAAATAAAAAAAAAAAAGAGAAATCAACTATGCTAATATATATAATAAAAATAAACTGAAACATGATTTAATATTGCATGTATGTTCAAAAAAAGATTTACATTGAATACTTAACATTGAAAGGGCTACGCTTGCGGTCAACATAGCTGCATGTAGATTAAACTGGTCTTGATAAATGTTGACCAACAGATTTGATTTTCACTGTATTCTTTTTGATATGATTAAAAACTACTGGAAGGGACTACAGCAATATTCCTGCCCCCGAGATTAATCAAGTCCAAACTTGCCGGTACTGGCACTAAAGTTGTTTGCATTACACAACTATTATAACTACCTGTGCCCCTGAGTCAAATAAAATGGATATACTATTAGCAATGACATCTCCTTGCACATAATAGAGCCACTATTGTTTCCAAACAGCAAACTAAGACTAACTGTTCTCTGCTACAAGGCAAAACTGATGTAAGCTGGTTTTGGGGGGTGATTTCTGGACTATTAATGCCACTTTCTTTATAATGACTCTTAATACTGTTCTTTTCTTAGAGGCAGCAGGGATCTCCCACCTCCACCAGAATGAACCTGCGCAGTTACAGGAGCACCGCTGTGGTTCCTATGGAAACCTCCTCCTCATCAGATGACAGCTGTGACAGTTTTGGATCAGATGGTTTTGGGAACTCGGTATGACATGCACTTTCATTTGTGTAGTTTTGCTTAGTTTTGTACGTGTGTGTGTGTACAGAGCACAAATGTTTGTTGTTTTGTAGAATGACCCTGTAACATTCATTAAGTCGCTAAAGGTAAAAATTTTTTTTTTTAAATGTATACATGTATAGAAGAGACCAACGAGACAGACAAGAAGCTCTGCTCCAAGTAAAAATGTGTTTAACATCCCACCTGTGACTGAGGAGGTGGCGTGCAGTGGATTTGACAATGACCTGAATGATGACATGACCGACATGGTTTGTAACCACAGTGAATATTCCTGAAGTTTGTACTTCTTTATCAAAATGGCTTTTGAATGGTGGCACTCATTCACCTTATCATGTCTTTTCAGAATATGGACTCTGACACTGAGACCTGTTCACCTCCCAGGAAAACTCGCAGATCATTCACGCTCAGGGTAGCCATGAAGTTCCCGAACAAACGAGCCAGTCCTTCAAAGCCTGCAGCACACGAGCCCAAGCCTGAACCTGAGGCTAAACCTGAACCAAAGGATCCAGAGTCCGACTCTGAGAGTGAAAACTTTATGCTGAAGAGAGCACTGAATATTAAAGAGAACAAAGCTATGGTAAGTATGTGCACTCATACACTCACTCTTACATATGATGCATATATAAAATGTTTTGGATCTTCCCCATCTAACATATATAATTTTATGTGTTCGTAAGGGTGGGCGGTTTGACCCAAATCACATTAGGAGTAATTTTATATTATGGATATGGTACATATCAGTTACATTGCCTGAAAATTCAATACCAAATGGTGGTAATGACTATTTTGTTAAATTTTTTTTTTTTTTTACGCAAAATAAAAGATTATTCATAAGAAATAAGTCTTGCATTATATAGCTCCAAAGTAAACATTTGTTGGTGTTTTAGAGTTAAAACGCTGTTTATGTTCACTTTAGATATCGATGACCGTTTACATACAATACCTCACCTTTTTACAGTTTAGGTGTGTTTCGGCATTCACGCAACTAGTTTTATTAACTTTTTCTCTCCATCTTCTTTTAGCTTGCTAAACTAATGGCTGAACTGGATAAAGTTCCTGGACTCATTTCGAGGAGGGCTTCTTTGTCTCAGGGCAACACGGTAAGGTTTCAGGACTGGGCTTCCCTGGTTTATTTTCCCTGTTCTTTTAACCTTCAGAATGTAATTATGTAGTGTGTGTGTGTGTGTGTGTAAAGCCTCGTCGTGCTCCGCGCCGCTCAATGGAAACCAGTGCAACTCGCAGAAGAAACCCAGAACGGACGTCTCGCCCTCATACACGTTCACGCTCGCTGGTGGATGGACCACCATCCCCCACTCCAGAGGAGGAACTTGATGACAAGTTCAGCTTGGTCCGCAGACACAGAAATGATGATGACGAAGAGGAGGTAAGGGAAAATATTGTAATTAAAGTAATATTCTTGGTTCAATACAAGTGAAGCTCAATCGACAGCATTTGTGGCATAATCTTGATTACCACAAAACATATTTTTAGACATTTCCCTCCTTTTCTTTAAAAAAAGAAAAAATCTGGGTCAGAGTGAGGCACTTGCGGTGAAAGTAAATGGGGCCAATCCGTAAATGTTAACATACTCACTGTTTCAAAAGTATAGCCACAAGATGTTAACAATGTGTTAACATAATTTTAGTGTGATAAAATCACTTGCCAAATGTAAGCGGTCTTATAAAATAAGCTTCACATTTCTGACTTAACAGTATACCCTCCAAAATTGGCCCCATTCACCGTATTCTTTTTTTTTTCATCTTAAATATTTATGCCACTCATTCTGTTAGTTGGGTTTAACTTTGAACTCGGATATTCATTTTTATTATTTCATGATAGCTTCTTCTTGCAATTGTATGCATTAAGGTGAACGAGTCAGTATTGAGTTTCTTTGGTGTGTTTAAGCAGAGAGAGCCACGTCGGCGCAGCTACAACAGCTCTCTGACGATTCCTCATGTGGTGCGGCGTGTGGAGGAGATCACTAAAGCGGAGCTGGAAAACATCTGTGTCAACGTCAGAGAGAAGGTTTACAACCGTGCCACCGTGAGTCTCCTTTAGATGCACCAAATCATATTTTAAAGCCCCGTGTACACCTAATATCGAGAATTTTGTGACCACCTGTGATTGGATCATCTGAGACTGATTTTAATACCAGATGTAAACACTAGCCTAGACATCCAGTTGCATAACAGCTGTTTGCAACCCAGTGAAATGAGCCTGAACATGACGATGTGGGTTGTGCTTTTGTTCATCAGGGTTCCACTTGCCATCAGTGTCGTCAGAAGACTGTTGACACCAAGACTAACTGCCGTAACCCTGAATGTGTGGGTGTACGAGGACAGTTCTGTGGGCCTTGTCTCCGAAACCGCTATGGAGAAGAGGTCCATGATGCCCTCCTGAACCCGGTCAGTCATTGTTCTGCACTATTTAGTAGCACAGACTGTAAACAGTTTGTCGTAACATTACTTTCAATATGGCGGAACATCAGCTGCATTTTAAAAGCTCTTGAGTCTTAGATATTCCATTGCAACAATCACTAGTGTAATTCTATAAACTGTTAAAGATGTTTAAGGCATGGCAGAGCTTGTTGCTGAGGTATTTTTTATTTATTTTATTTCTTCTAGGAATGGCTTTGTCCCCCATGCAGGGGTATCTGTAACTGCAGCTTCTGCCGTGCCAGAGAGGGGCGCTGTGCTACAGGTGTGCTTGTGTATCTGGCCAAGTACCATGGCTATGACAATGTCCACTCTTATCTGAAAAGGTATGTTTATTATAAGTAGTAACTATTGCTCATAAGATTGAGCTGCCAACCTATAGGCACCATTCACACTTATCCATTTTTAGTTTGAAAATGCATTTTATTAAATCTAATAAAATGCTGCATTTTAACTTCTGATTTCTTTCTCCACAGTTTAAAGAAGGAACTGGAGGAGAGTGAATAAAGTGGGTGACCGTTTTCAACCTGATTTCAACCGTAACTGGCATTCTCAAGTCTTTATTCTTTTTTTTTTATAAATATTTCTGAATGGTTCAAAGAGCTTCCTTAAACGCCCCCCCAAGTTTTTCATTTGAGTAGACTTTTTGGAGTTGTCTACATGTCTCTTTAAATTTGCATTGTTTTAAATGTATAAGCAGATTGTTTTTAAAGGGAAAAGTGTTCTTATCTCTGCACTGTATTGGTTACTTTTAGAACAGTACTTGTGCTTTTCCAACAAGCTTTTACGCTGTGTTAACTGCGCAATGTATTGCAGTAGTACTTGAATAAAATGTGTGCCATTTTTAAATTTGTTCTTATGGGTCAGTGATGAATGAGGATTTCCAATGTAATTGATCAATTCTTTTGGAAAATCTGGTTTAAAATGCATGTGCAAAGTTATTAGAAATCTAATCTTAATTCATGTTTTTTCATCTTTTAGAAAAACGTTTATACCATTAGTAACAAGATTTTATCATCTTTTAAAAATGTCATTTGGTTTACTATAAAACATTGGTTCTCAACCAGTGGGTCGGGGACTTTCGCAAACTACTGAGAGGGACTCGACTCAAAATTATTTAAAATAAGTAAATGAGCTCTAAAATAACCTAACTTGCTATAATAAATCTAAAAATGCAAAAAAGTTCTTAAAATCAAGATGTAAAACATGTAAACTGACATTTTATTGGAAGAGGCTATTTGCACTAAGTGCAAATAGCGATAGATGCTATGGCAGATACTATTTACACCCCTAATTAAATACTAAAATACAGTCAGTCACTGCAATGTGTTTATGTAGAGTCCCACAGACTCCCTACACCATGGTTTTACCGCAGTAACCATAGTATCACCATGGTGTTGTATTATAATCATAGAAACCAGAAAAATAAACATGGTTAATATATTAACACCATATTACTGTAGTAATGCCGTGGTTAATAGCATTGAAACTATACCAAACCAGACAGTTATTGAAGTGCAGAGGACAGACTCAATGACTGCTGAGTAAAACTGTATCAGCAGTGCCTGTGGCAGGTTGAATTTCCTCAGCTGGTGAAGGAAGTACAACCTCTGCTGGGCCTTTCACAATGGAGTCAATGTGGGTCTCCCACTTCAGGTCCTGTGAGATGGTAGTGCCCAGGAACCTGAATGACTCCACTGCTGCCACAGTGCTGTTTAGAATGGTGACGGGGGTCAAAGTTGGGGTGTTCCTCCTAAAGTCCACAATCATCTCCACCGTTATGAGCGTGTTCAGTTCCAGGTTGTATTGACTACACCAGTGAGCCAGCTGTTCAACCTCCCAATCTGTATACAGAAGGTTACTTAACTAGTTTTCAATTGTTGGAGTGCAAATAACCGCAATGTGTGGCAGGTGCTTTTTACACCTAGTGCAAATTGTCGCTCCGTATTTTTTTGTAGCAACTTCGTACAACTGTTTTTATTGAACATACTTTATTGAAATTCTAAAATCACAGTCGTGTTAATTATTTTAATTAATCTATTGACATTCTTAGCTTCTGTTAAAAAGAAATTGATCAGCAGATCTGGGGACGGAATATTATTTGAATATTGTCTTGGACAATGGGGGGGGCCTTGGAGTACTTCGCTTACATTTGCTTACCTTCAGTTAATGCAAGTGTACATGTTTTTAAGTATTTTTTATTTACCTTTTTAAAAAAGTTATTTTGGTGTTATACCCACTTGCTATGTCATTAGGTCAAATTATCAGTTATTTTTAAGGAGCTTCATAAGGATCTACTGGGGTCCTCCATTATATCATTTCCTGTGTTCTGGTTTGCTTGTCACATGACAACAAAATGGCTTCCTGAATGTTGCTTAAACCAAACAACTGATTCACGTCTTACAGTATAAGATCAAGATAAACTACTTAAAAGGTTTACTTTTCAAGAATGTCACACTTTTACTGACTCTTTGTTTGATCTCATTACGGTTACACCAGGGGTTTTTTTCACCCAGTTTTCTTTTTTCAGGAATTGAAAACATGTTAATCACATTCTGAGGTGTATATTAGTCATTGAACAACGTGTGTGGCCATGTAAATGCCTTAAACCAATTATGACCATAAAACGATTAAGGAAAACCGGTTAAGCAAAAACTGATCAGCACACGTAGATTTTTGCCCTTTAACCTGATTTCGCGTTGCATGTAGACACTTATGCTAGCGTTTTAATCGGCTTATCCTATTATCTAAGCGTTGTGCGCATGCTTATTTACATTTTGACATTGTTTGTTTTTTTAACCACAGAACTAACATTCCTAAACTATATTAAAGTCAGTAGTTTGGGTAAAATTTTTTTTTTGAGATTTATTTTTAGATCTTACATCAGAACAGCCCTGGCAACACTTCATATTCCTCCAGTGAATCCACCTCAACACCTATTTCAGTAGAAATTCAATCCGAATGTAATATTGCCATTATTTGAACATGCCCTTAGCCCTGTGCCCCTGTGGGTTAGGAGGGCAAAAGGAGGGGGATATCGCCCCCCCCCCCAAACGGAGCCTTGCAGAGGAGAGCGAAAGTGCTGTGATATACTGCAGTCTGCCCATATCCCTCATTAGAGAGCTGCCACTAATGGTGTGGAAATAATTAGCAGGCTCTAATGGGAAATCTTATACCTGTGAATCATTTTTCCCTGTTAAAGCTCTTTCAATTCACTCAGCTCACTTGTTCTTTCAATTTTCAATTTCTCTCATTCAGACCACCATGGACTTAATTTCTTTCTGATTTCTGACATAAAACCCCATGTTATACTAAGTACCATGGTTTTACCACAGTTTTCTGGACATGGTATCTTTTGAAGTACTATTTGTCTTACATGCTGTGTTACCCGAAGTCCGTTACAGTTCATTTATTGGTTCGGTCCCCGTTTAGCATCGTGAAGATGAGTGTCTCGCTAAAGGGCACAATTACAATACATCTCAGCAACTCACTAGTTTCATCAACCCTTTCCGGGTTTATACCTTCAACGTTTGGCATACTAGCTCAGATATTTAACCACTAAGCTACACCACCATTTAACCTTTGTTATTATATGTAATGTTTTTGTGTTTGGGTCAGTTTACGCTTATAAATTTCTGGATCCCTTAAAACAACCAAGCAAACACAGAATGTTCCCCTAACATTAGCGTTTGCTTCCCATTTGGTAATTTGTTGGTAACCAAGGCAAGACAATTTTATTTATATAGCACATTTAATACACAATGGCAAGTTTTACATAAAAATGATAAAGATACAAGATAAGATATATTTTAAAACCAATTAAGAACAAGAAATAAGAACAAAAAGTAATAAAATATATTTAAAAAAAAGTAAAAAAGAATTCAAATGAATAAAGAATACAGAAATAAAATGATGCAGTGCAATCAGTAAGTGCAGCACAGTGCTCAGTGAATAAATGCATAGCAGTCTGGACTTGTATGTGGCTACTGTTGGAGAACACCTGACCTCTTCTGAAAGCTGATTTCAGCTGTGGGTGGCATTACCAATTCCTAACGTTAGGAACATTCTCTTTAGGTTCTGTTTTTTTATACAATAAACTAACATTCCCAAAAAAGTTGCAGGAATGTTTTTGTAAGACAACAGATAGGAAATTTATACAGAATATTCTCTAATGGTCACTTTTAGGTTCGACTGTGCGCAGTACCCAACTGGAGATGCCCAGAAGACCACGCCATGCGTCCGCGTAATTGGCCAGAGAACACAGAGGCTCGCCTTTGTCCACCGGGATCTTAATGCTGCCCACCCTTGGGGAGAACTGGGTTCACATGGGGAACTGGAAATTAGCAAATTTTTATACATATAGTATGTCTGAGCCTCGAGCATTCACAACTAAGTCTGTGTTTTTTTATTGGAACATGACAAACATTTGACACGGAGCCAACAACAATACGAACAACAGCAGTGCTGTGAACATCTTCTTGATTCCAGCACTCGGCAGCAGGGTGAGCGAGTGAAACTCTACGGGGACACAGAGAATTGATCCATGCCTTCTTCGGAGCTGGAGCGAACAGTTCCGTTAGCTCTGGTCCCCGCTGCATGGTACTCGGACCATCAGGAATGCCCTTAAGGAGGTTTTCTGCTGGGACGAGGGCCGGAGAGCACAATTTTATGCTTAGGCCATGGCTGCTAGGGCCTAACTGCTGGCTCAGTCTCAATTTTCTTGGGAACTGGAGCAGCGGGGGCATTGAGCTTAGCTGGGAGTTGGCAAGATGTGCTAGTATGCTTGCGACTACTTGGAACCGCTTGGTGAAGGCACTCATGGCATCACCGAAGAGGTCCTGCTGCGACACTGGGGTTTTGGGAAACACAGCTTTGTCCTTATCGCGGATCTCTGTCAAGCTCAGCCAGAGGTGACACTCTACAGACACCAGGCTACCCATAGACTTGCTGAGGTTTTGGGTGGTAATCTTAGTAGCCTGGAGCACCAGGTATGTCTGCAAGAACGACATAGTGTGCAGCGCTGAACCACTCTGACCTGCCGCTGCGTAGGCCTTGCCTATTAGCGAGGATGCGCCGGCCTGGCTTTCCATCCCAGTGCAGAAGAGGGGCATAAGTGAGCTGCTACTGCCTCTTCCACAGGGGGAATCTCAATATAGCCCCTTTGCTCGGTAATCGGCACAGTCAAGTGTCGAGAAGGCTGCTGCACCAGAAAGGTGCAGAGTAAGGTGCGCCAATTGTGGGGCGCAGATCATCACCGGCGAACTCCATGGGCGAAGATGCTTGAAATGGAGATGGAGAGGCACTAAGGCTTGCGTCTGCAAAACAATCCTCAAAATTCTCTGCACTCTACATCCCGGCCTCACAAGCCTCCCTCATGTGGTCCCTTGGGAGCCTCAGAAGGAGTATGGTGTGTGGATTTTTTAGCGTTCACAATCAGTCACAATTAGTCTCACTTAGCGCCGATTTGGCGTGAGCTAGGCCCTGGCATATAAACCAGCACTCATGTCCAGTAATATAATGCTCACAAGGTGGAAAACATTTAAGAAACGTCATCTTGAAAAAGACATCGTTGAGCAAAAGACTCATAGTCAGTAAAACACGCAACACAATCACAATCCAATAGCGTTTCAAACACAGAAGACATAAAGGATTCGTCAGACTACAAGCAGGGAGGTAGGAAAAAATCCCCTCGCTGTTAAGGTATCTAGTTTCAACGACATAGTGGGGATTCTGCCTCCAGAGCACAAAAGGTGAAATTGTGACCCTGAAGATTAAAATCCAGGCCCTGTTCTCCATTTTTATGACCGCGATGACGCACAGTCGTTTTAGGGTTTAAGTTTATCATACTAAAATGTTACGTCTTGTGGTTATACTTAAAAAAAAAAAAAAAAAAAAAATCCTGGCTAACCAAGAGAGAAAAGTTAGAATGTCTGTTCTGGGAACCAAAATGTAACATTCCCAGAACGATCTGAGAACCAAAAATGGTTAGCTGATTTACCATGGTAACCATAGTTTCCTCCCAAACCAGTGTAAGTTCCTACATAATCTTTTATTGTATTTCTTGATAGTGCTGCAAGTGTAGTACAAAGTTTTACAGTAACAATGGTAGTAACAATAATTAGAATAATTAGACTATGATATTTCTGGAGAAACAATGGTTACCATGGAGCATTTGATCGTTTTCCCAGTGTTTGTTTCATTACTATTTCCCCCTCAGAATATCCCGTGTTTTTATTCTGAGAGTGATTTTTTTTTCTTTTTTTTCTTTTTCTGATCTGCAGGAAACAAACGCTTCAAAAGTATTTATTTGCATAATAAAGATGCACTCGAAATACTGGTATTAAATACCAATGATCATCCACTTTAGGGTGATGAATATTTAGGGAAATAATTGTTTACGACGCTCGAGCGTCGAGCTGATCTGGTAATCAGGCTATGAAATACAATATTTATTCATTAGAGCGAACTTAATGAGGCCTCGCGGCGCTAATTATGAAAAGCAGCGTAGCGCTAAATGAGCGCTGGAGAGACACGGCACGTGCGAGCGCGCGCTTTTCCTTACCTGTTTCCCGCGCTGCAGGGTCAGTGGGCATCACAAAGCTCTGGGTGATTATGTGTGATGGCCCCATAAACACTGCAGCATTGCAAGCACAGACTAACAGAGGCAGCAGTGATCGTACTGCTGTTGTATCCGTGATTAATAATTATGTAGAATATTAAGTGTTTATTATGGGGCCCTTTTCATTGTGCATTGTTCAGATGTCTGCTTCTGTTTGCCTGTTGAGAAGAGAGACCACAAGAGTAAATTGCTCACACAATCTCCTGCCGTTAAACATTGATTGAAAGAGAGCAGCAGGAGAGGGGGTGAAATTATATTTCTTGGCACTGAAGTGTACAGGGGGGAAATACAGAGTAAAATAATGTATATTTCCTCTTAGTAAAGAGATCAGAGTATACGAAGATACTAAATGAATCAACATGCATCTCTAGCCATCTTATTGACCTGACATTGGCCACCTGTTCCAAACGGAATACTAGTACTGCATACTGTGCAGTATACACTGAATAAATTGCTTGGGAAACAGTAAAGAGTTTGCAATGTCACATGACCTCATGAAATGTATGTTTAATTCATTGAGTGAAGTAGAATTATCATCCAATTATAGTCTAATTATCATCTTGGACATATATATAACAGTTTGCCTTTTTAAACTCTTAGTCCAATCAAATAATGGCTATGTTTAGAATAGCATACAAACATACTACTTAATTTCTACACTATTATAGTATGTACAGTATAATGTGCACGGTATATCATTTTTCTGTATGCATGGAAAACATGCATGACCTCTATTACATTTGCAATGCGATTTTTAACATCTCCCTTACAAAAATTGAGAGTTCTGGCAAACTTGTTGCAGACTCTTCATTGTTGCCAAAGGGTTCGCTGCAGGTTCACCACTTCCGGTGAAGAGCTACAAACTTCTGGAAAACATTTGCGGTGAATCGCAAGCTCATTTGCATGTGAAAATAATGAGTGGGCAATTTGCGGCACGTTTGCAACAAGTTTGTGGCAAGTTTGTCAGAACTCTAGATTTTTTGTAAGGGCTGCCTTGATTCATTATTTGATCTGACCACCAAAAGTTAGACATTTTACACTATTATTATTATTGTAATTATTTAAGAGATGATAACTAGCACTTGCTGAATCATTGCATAAGGGTGATTCACGAAATCTGTGCCTTTTCAGTTTCAAAAAGGTGATTTTTAATAAATTTCTGTAAGATTTTAAACATTCTCAGACAAAGAATGCCATTAAGTTTTAATGCACTTTGCCATCTTAAGCTAAATTTAGCAATTTTCATATACACTCACTAAACACTTTATTAGGAACACCCGTACACCTACTTATTCATTTGATTATCTAATCAGCCAATCATGTGGAAGCAGTGCAATGCATAAAATCAGCAGATATGGGACAGGTGCTTCAATTAATGTTCACATCAACCATCAGAATGGAGAATAAATGTGATCTCAGTGATTTGGACTGTGGCATGATTGTTGATGCCAGAAGGGCTGGTTTGAGTATTTCAGTAACTGCTGATCTCCTGGGATTTTCACGCACAACAGTCTCTAGAATTTATTCAGAATGGGGCCAAAATTTAAAAAAACATCCAGTGAACAGCAGTTCTGTGGACGGAAACACTTATTGATGAGAGAGGTCAACAGAAAATGGCCAGACTGGTTCGAGTTGACAGAAATGCTACAGTAACTCAGATAACCCCTCTGTACAATTGTAGTGAGCAGAATAGCATCTCAGAATGCACAACACATCAAACATTGAGGCGGATGGGCTACAACAGCAGAAGACCATATCGGGCACATTATTAGGACCATAGTGTTCATAATTAAGTGCTCAGTGAGTGTATGTTGGAATATGCCTTAGACAGTAACAGGGTTGAAAGTCTTACAGTTCATTTAGCCATTGCTAGATTTATGCTTAAGGTCATGACACTAGAAGGTGTTTATTAGAAAGAGAATTTAATGCTGATTGTTCTAAAAAATTTCCACTTTTTGTAGAAAAAAGTTTTCTGTACAAGATTATTGTACAGGTATAACAATTTAAGATTGTCCCCTACTCACAAACCCAACAAAATATAATATAAAATGATAATATAAGAGGAGATACTTACTGTACTTGTAGAGTTCACATCTGTCTGTCTGTCTGTCTGTCTATCTATCTATCATTTGTCTCAATGTAAGGTTTGTAAAACCTTCAAACCCCAGTCTTTTAAAAGGCTTTAGCGGCTTTGTCAAGCCAACATCAAAGTCTGTCTTGACAATCTTTACCCAGTTTAGTTACCTAGTTATAGTAATAGTTATTGTACATTATTTTACAGTAGGGGGAGTAATGAAAGTGACAGGGTGACACATAACTTGGGGACACAACTTTAAGTCTTTAAAAAATATATTATGTCCACTAAAACATAAATTTATATATATATATAGAGAGGGAGAGAATAAATACTTAAAATTAGCTTTTATTTACACATATTTTAATTTTCAATCATAATGTGCATATTTGCTACTACCCAAAGAAGTTGGAGACACAGGGCTGGGGACAGGCCAAAAAGCATCCTCATAAAGAAAGATGACGAAAAAAAGAATTAACACTTAAAAATAAAACAAAGAAAATGTATATGTTTCTTAAGGAAATTGCTTATAATAACAATGGCCTATAATCCATAATATTACACTTGGTATGTGTAAAAAAATAGTGCACAGTATACGGTCTGTGCAGTATTCAGTAAGTAGTGTTCCATTCTAAACATACCCAGCAATGAGTCAAGAAAAAGATGTTCATTATCACTTCTGGCTAAATCTTCACATTGTAATGGAAGGTCAAGTCAAGCACATTACATTGTGGGATACAACATTTCACGTAGTGTTCTTCATATACTGCACACTTCGGCAAATTTAGTACCGAAGGTCATCTTAGTATTCCATGCATACTGAAAAGTTTTCAAACTGCAGAAATAGTATAAGTATATGGAAGTATGCAATTCTGAAAATTGAGGTTCATGGCTCTCTAGGCTGGACAGTGGGTGTAGTAAGTGTGCAGTGTTGGTGGGAATTGTATTAGAAGTCCCCATCATCAGTACTAGCAGCTCTGCGCACAGATGCTAACGGCAGTGTCAGAGACATTATCAGGGAAGAGACGGCAGGCTGCACTGGTTCCATCTCACAGGAAATTGCTAACTCACCCTAACAAAAGAAAGCACAAGTGCACTCACAGTGCAGTCCTCAAAGCAAGCCAGATAAGATGACATTATAAATAGTGAATTTCTGGAGAAGGTGAAGGGGGGCTGGATCAGACAGCTGAACTTCTCAATTCTGATACATCTCTCTCTCTCTCTCTCTCTCTCTCTCTCTCTCTCTCTCTCTCTCTCTCTCTCTCTCACTTGCTTTCTACAGTGACATTAATGCTGTTTGAGAGACTTTGAAAAGCAATTTGAAAAAGTGACTCATGTCTTGAATAATATCACAGGAGGATGTATGTGACAATATATAGTTTTAACAGAAAGAAATGTAAGTGCATTGAACGCATATTCACATTTACGGGCACACGCCAGAATATAAAACACAGGAATGTACGAAACATCACTCAATCATCTAGTGCTAAACACGTCCTCTTAGAACCCTTACAGGATCTAAGACCAGCCATCTTGACTTGGGTTTTATCTAGTAGATAACTGACCGTGAACACTGTTGTGTTTACAAGAGAGAAGATGTGCAGAAAATTATTTATCTTCAGTTTAAAACAGTACAATAGATAAATGTCAACAGAAACACTTAGCTTAAGTTTTAGAGGGTTAATTTATGCTAGGTGAACGGGTCATTGATGGAGTCGCTGTTTAATTCTTTGCCTCAGTAAGCGCAGTGCAGTGCCGGGTTAGTCCTGAAGGGGGAGCTCTGATACAGGACACTCGCTGAACTTCAGTCTGTCAGAAAGAGACTAAATGATAGCTGGACATATTTGTAGTCATGTAAGATGATAACATTAACCAGTAGGGCTTCAGCCACCAAAGAGGAACTCCTATTTTAGGTTAGACAGCTCGCTGGTCAAAGATGATGCCGTTTAATTTGACTCAAAAAACAGATTAATAATTCAAAACAGAATTGTTTTAAAAAGTCTGCATTGTGCAAAGTTTAGTTGTCTCCTCTTTCAAAGAAAAATCAGTTTGTTTGTAATATGGTTTGTGGACATTTGGACATTTCTGTTAAATTACATGGAATGGGTCTTTGTTTCACAAACAATTATATACATTTTAAGATAAACCAAACTTATATGTAGAGCTTTGCATGCCTAATGCTCAGTTATAGGCCTACTATATATATTTACAGCAGCCTACCAGTTATAAGTTTTACAATAGTGAGGGATTCACCTTATAGTAAAACATACAGTAGATCCGTGCTAAAAACAACAACAACCCCTGCTATTTAAATCCTGAGCGAGGTGAGATCAGAGTTGATTCAGTGTTAGACTTCAACTGATCTTTTTTACTATGAAAAACTGCAGTGCCATTCAGAACGTGTCTTATCTCATAAAGTACTGTAAAATAGGATGTAACATAGTTCATTTAACCCTTTAAACAACTATGCAACTAAAAAATACAGCATGGTTAAATGATTCTTATAAATAATAAATAATGTTTGTATGTTTCATTTGTGCAGATCTGTGTATTTTTTTGTCAGGATCTGGAAAACTAGTCAGTACTGGCTCTTTGTGACCTGGGCAGTGTGGAAGTGAGTAATTAAACAAGGGAAAGGTTCAGTTCAGTCATAATGTGTGCATTTATTCTGGCCATAAGACAGAGCGAGTGGAATGGACTGGTTTTATTGAGATCATCTGTTACGAGTTCAGCAGGGAAAGACTCTGAGCTGTGATGTGCAGGCACTCATAAGCTTCATTAGTTTTTACCTCATTAATCTGCTCTCTCATAACCTGTATTCACCTCACTTAATTAAACTACACCTTCTGTGAGAGAGGCCTTCATTCATATAAAAATATGAAAATTATTTCATAAGAATAATCGGAAAACAAACAAGTAAACATTATTTAATTCGTTCAGTTACTCAGCTGTTGTGGGTGTTTAATGAGATATTGTTGTGTGCAAATGATTTGATTTCTGCAAGAAAATGTTATTTGAGTGTTTGAAAGTTTCAGACTATTTTTTTTTTCATGGGCATGTTCAAACTTTTGACTAAATATATTTATATATAAAATTAATAATAAAAGAAGCACTTTAAATGTTTTATTAAGTATCACATACACAGAAAGAATAATAAATAAATAAATGCATATTTATAAAAAAATTCTGTTTTCTAGCTTTTGATGTTTTTTTGTTTGTTTGTTTGTTTGTTTTTTCATTCTTTCTTAATCCCATTTCTTCTTTCAAAGAAGATGAAAGAATGGCCATTTTACCAATCAATTAAAACCCGAGATCTACAACCCGAGTCACATTTTGTAATTGATTACCAATTTTTATTTTATTATTTTTATTTATTATTATTTTTTTGTAGTGTAATTTTAAGATTTTGTCCAACAAATTTATGGATGTTTGTTATTAAATAATGAATCTTGCAATATATACAGTTGCAATCAAAATTATTCAACCCCCCCAAGACAGTAAGGATTTACAAAGGTAAGCTTTTCTGATGACCCAGAATTTTAAACTTTACATCTATATCAGTTGAGTGACACATTCAGAGTCATAGTGTGAATACATAACCTAATATTTGTAAATAGCAGGATTTTTTTTTAAATACATCCATGTCATAATTATCCAACCCCTATTGCATGTAGCTGTTTCTTGTAAATATGTAAGGCTACATAAGTAATTGTTTTAAAACAAAATTATGTCATCACTCTGCAATAGCACTTATTTAAGTTTTACAATTTAAGTTTAGCGTTGTAAGCAAAAATGTATTTCTATGCAAAAAATGCAATTAAAAATAAGATGTCTCAAAAGCTAATAGAGGAGCAAAATTATTTTTTGTCACAAAATAACAGAATACTTAAAGTAAATGAATACAGATGCAACAGCAGGACATGGTACGAAAATAATGGGACTTTACAGCTCTCAAAAGAATAAACTCAAGGAAACAAACTGCACAAAGTGCCTTCAATGTTGTATCATGTGATAAAACCCTCTTAAAGAGACAGTAACCATTTTGCCTTTGTCCTGAACATTTACATTCCAAATAAAAGAAAAGTACAGCTGTGTTATTTTTAGTC